>NC_068450.1:13215033-13285033 GCF_023373465.1 Oncorhynchus keta | reverse complement strand
GAAGGTGAGGACACTACTACACAGAGACCAAGATAGAACAGAGACCAAGATACCAAGATAGAACAGGAGAAGGTGAGGACACTACTACTACACAGAGACCAAGATAGAACAGGAGAAGGTGAGGACACTACTACTACACAGAGACCAAGATAGAACAGGAGAAGGTGAGGACACTACTACACAGAGACCAAGATAGAACAGGAGAAGGTGAGGACACTACTACACACAGAGACCAAGATAGAACAGGAGAAGGTGAGGACACTACTACTACACAGAGACCAAGATAGAACAGGAGAAGGTGAGGACACTACTACTACACAGAGACCAAGATAGAACAGGAGAAGGTGAGGACACTACTACTACACAGAGACCAAGATAGAACAGGAGAAGGTGAGGACACTACTACTACTACACAGAGACCAAGATAGAACAGGAGAAGGTGAGGACACTACTACACACAGAACAGGAGAAGGTGAGGACACTACTACTACTACACAGAGACCAAGATAGAACAGGAGAAGGTGAGGACACTACTACACAGAGACCAAGATAGAACAGGAGAAGGTGAGGACACTACTACTACACAGAGACCAAGATAGAACAGGAGAAGGTGAGGACACTACTATACACAGAGACCAAGATAGAACAGGAGAAGGTGAGGACACTACTACTACACAGAGACCAAGATAGAACAGGAGAAGGTGAGGACACTGAGACCAAGATAGAACAGGAGAAGGTGAGGACACTACTACTACACAGAGACCAAGATAGAACAGGAGAAGGTGAGGACACTACTATACACAGAGACCAAGATAGAACAGGAGAAGGTGAGGACACTACTACACAGAGACCAAGATAGAACAGGAGAAGGTGAGGACACTACTAGAGACCAAGATAGAACAGGAGAAGGTGAGGACACTACTACTACACAGAGACCAAGATAGAACAGGAGAAGGTGAGGACACTACTACTACACAGAGACCAAGATAGAACAGGAGAAGGTGAGGACACTACTACTACACAGAGACCAAGATAGAACAGGAGAAGGTGAGGACACTACTACTACACAGAGACCAAGATAGAACAGGAGAAGGTGAGGACACTACTACACAGAGACCAAGATAGAACAGGAGAAGGTGAGGACACTACTACACACAGAGACCAAGATAGAACAGGAGAAGGTGAGGACACTACTACTACACAGAGACCAAGATAGAACAGGAGAAGGTGAGGACACTACTACTACACAGAGACCAAGATAGAACAGGAGAAGGTGAGGACACTACTACACACAGAGACCAAGATAGAACAGGAGAAGGTGAGGACACTACTACACACAGAGACCAAGATAGAACAGGAGAAGGTGAGGACACTACTACTACACAGAGACCAAGATAGAACAGGAGAAGGTGAGGACACTACTACTACACAGAGACCAAGATAGAACAGGAGAAGGTGAGGACACTACTACACAGAGACCAAGATAGAACAGGAGAAGGTGAGGACACTACTACTACACAGAGACCAAGATAGAACAGGAGAAGGTGAGGACACTACTACACACAGAACAGGAGAAGGTGAGGACACTACTACACAGAGACCAAGATAGAACAGGAGAAGGTGAGGACACTACTACTACACAGAGACCAAGATAGAACAGGAGAAGGTGAGGACACTACTACTACACACAGAGACCAAGATAGAACAGGAGAAGGTGAGGACACTACTACTACTACACAGAGACCAAGATAGAACAGGAGAAGGTGAGGACACTACTACTACACAGAGACCAAGATAGAACAGGAGAAGGTGAGGACACTACTACTACACAGAGACCAAGATAGAACAGGAGAAGGTGAGGACACTACTACTACACAGAGACCAAGATAGAACAGGAGAAGGTGAGGACACTACTATACACAGAGACCAAGATAGAACAGGAGAAGGTGAGGACACTACTACTACACAGAGACCAAGATAGAACAGGAGAAGGTGAGGACACTACTACTACACAGAGACCAAGATAGAACAGGAGAAGGTGAGGACTACTACTACTACACAGAGACCAAGATAGAACAGGAGAAGGTGAGGACACTACTACTACACAGAGACCAAGATAGAACAGGAGAAGAAGGTGAGGACACTACTACTACACAGAGACCAAGATAGAACAGGAGAAGGTGACACTACTATACACAGAGACCAAGATAGAACAGGAGAAGGTGAGGACACTACTACTACACAGAGACCAAGATAGAACAGGAGAAGAGACCAAGATAGAACAGGACACTACTACTACTACACAGAGACCAAGATAGAACAGGAGAAGGTGAGGACACTACTACTACACAGAGACCAAGATAGAACAGGAGAAGGTGAGGACACTACTACACACAGAGACCAAGATAGAACAGGAGAAGGTGAGGACACTACTACTACACAGAGACCAAGATAGAACAGGAGAAGGTGAGGACACTACTACTACTACTACACAGAGACCAAGATAGAACAGGAGAAGGTGAGGACACTACTACACAGAGACCAAGATAGAACAGGAGAAGGTGAGGACACTACTACACAGAGACCAAGATAGAACAGGAGAAGGTGAGGACACTACTACTACACAGAGACCAAGATAGAACAGGAGAAGGTGAGGACACTACTACTACACAGAGACCAAGATAGAACAGGAGAAGGTGAGGACACTACTACACACAGAGACCAAGATAGAACAGGAGAAGGTGAGGACACTACTACACACAGAACAGGAGAAGGTGAGGACACTACTACACACAGAGACCAAGATAGAACAGAGAAGGTGAGGAACAGAGACCAAGATAGAACAGGAGAAGGTGAGGACACTACTACTACACAGAGACCAAGATGAACAGGACACTACTACTACACAGAGACCAAGATAGAACAGGAGAAGGTGAGGACACTACTACTACACAGAGACCAAGAGAACAGGAGAAGGTGAGGACACTACTACTACACAGAGACCAAGATAGAACAGGAGAAGGTGAGGACACTACTACACAGAGACCAAGATAGAACAGGAGAAGGTGAGGACACTACTACACAGAGACCAAGATAGAACAGGAGAAGGTGAGGACACTACTACACAGAGACCAAGATAGAACAGGAGAAGGTGAGGACACTACTACACACAGAGACCAAGATAGAGACAGATAGAGAAGGAGAAGGTGAGGACACTACTACTACACAGAGGACACCAAGATAGAACAGGAGAAGGTGAGGACACTACTACTACACAGAGACCAAGATAGAACAGGAGAAGGTGAGGACACTACTACTACACAGAGACCAAGATAGAACAGGAGAAGGTGAGGACACTACTACACAGAGACCAAGATAGAACAGGAGAAGGTGAGGACACTACTAGAACAGGAGAAGGTGAGGACACTACTACTACACAGAGACCAAGATAGAACAGGAGAAGGTGAGGACACTACTACTACACAGAGACAAGATAGAACAGGAGAAGGTGAGGACACTACTACTACACAGAGACCAAGATAGAACAGGAGAAGGTGAGGACACTACTACTACACAGAGACCAAGATAGAACAGGAGAAGGTGAGGACACTACTATACACAGAGACCAAGATAGAACAGAGAGATAGAACAGTGAGGACACTACTACTACACAGAGACCAAGATAGAACAGGAGAAGGTGAGGACACTACTACTACACAGAGACCAAGATAGAACAGAGACCAAGATAGAACAGGAGAAGGTGAGGACACTACTACTACACAGAGACCAAGATAGAACAGGAGAAGGTGAGGACACTACTACTACACAGAGACCAAGATAGAACAGGAGAAGGTGAGGACACTACTACTACACAGAGACCAAGATAGAACAGGAGAAGGTGAGGACACTACTACTACACAGAGACCAAGATAGAACAGGAGAAGGTGAGGACACTACTAGAGACCAAGATAGAACAGGAGAAGGTGAGGACACTACTACTACACAGAGACCAAGATAGAACAGGAGAAGGTGAGGACACTACTACTACACAGAGACCAAGATAGAACAGGAGAAGGTGAGGACACTACTACTACACAGAGACCAAGATAGAACAGGAGAAGGTGAGGACACTACTACTACACAGAGACCAGAAGAAGGTGAGGACAGAGACCAAGATAGAACAGAAGGTGAGGACACTACTACTACACAGAGACCAAGATAGAACAGGAGAAGGTGAGGACACTACTACTACACAGAGACCAAGATAGAACAGGAGAAGGTGAGGACACTACTACTCACAGAACAGGAGAAGGTGAGGACACTACTACTACACAGAGACCAAGATAGAACAGGAGAAGGTGAGGACACTACTACTACACAGGACCAAGATAGAACAGGAGAAGGTGAGGACACTACTACACAGAGACCAAGATAGAACAGGAGAAGGTGAGGACACTACTACTACACAGAGACCAAGATAGAACAGGAGAAGGTGAGGACACTACTACTACACAGAGACCAAGATAGAACAGGAGAAGGTGAGGACACTACTACACAGAGACCAAGATAGAACAGGAGAAGGTACACTAGAGACCAAGATAGAACAGGAGAAGGTGAGGACACTACTACTACACAGAGACCAAGATAGAACAGGAGAAGGTGAGGACACTACTACTACACCAAGATAGAACAGGAGAAGGTGAGGACACTACTACTACACAGATAGAACAGGAGAAGGTGAGGACACTACTATACACAGAGACCAAGATAGAACAGGAGAAGGTGAGGACACTACTACTACACAGAGACCAAGATAGAACAGGAGAAGGTGAGGACACTACTACTACACAGAGACCAAGATAGAACAGGAGAAGGTGAGGACACTACTACTACACAGAGACCAAGATAGAACAGGAGAAGGTGAAGAGACCAAGATAGAACAGGAGAAGACACTACTACACAGAGACCAAGATAGAACAGGAGAAGGTGAGGACACTACTACACAGAGACCAAGATAGAACAGGAGAAGGTGAGGACACTACTACTACACAGAGACCAAGATAGAACAGGAGAAGGTGAGGACACTACTACTAGAACAGGAGAAGGTGAGGACAGAGACCAAGATAGAACAGGAGAAGGTGAGGACACTACTACACAGAGACCAAGATACACAGAGACCAAGATAGAACAGGAGAAGGTGAGGACACTACTACTACACAGAGACCAAGATAGAACAGGAGAAGGTGAGGACACTACTACACACAGAGACCAAGATAGAACAGGAGAAGGTGAGGACACTACTATACACAGAGACCAAGATAGAACAGGAGAAGGTAGGACACACTACTACACAGAGACCAAGATAGAACAGGAGAAGGTGAGGACACTACTACTACACAGAGACCAAGATAGAACAGGAGAAGGTGAGGACACTACTACTACACAGAGACCAAGATAGAACAGGAGAAGGTGAGGACACTACTACTACACAGAGACCAAGATAGAACAGGAGAAGGTGAGGACACTAGATAGAACAGGAGAAGGTGAGGACACTACTACTACACAGAGACCAAGATAGAACAGGAGAAGGTGAGGACACTACTACTACACAGAGACCAAGATAGAACAGGAGAAGGTGAGGACACTACTACTACACAGAGACCAAGATAGAACAGGAGAAGGTGAGGACACTACTACTACACAGAGACCAAGATAGAACAGGAGAAGGTGAGGACACTACTATACACAGGACCAAGATAGAACAGGAGAAGGTGAGGACACTACTACACAGAGACCAAGATAGAACAGGAGAAGGTGAGGACACTACTATACACAGAGACCAAGATAGAACAGGAGAAGGTGAACACTACTACTACACAGAGACCAAGATAGAACAGGAGAAGGTGAGGACACTACTACTACACAGAGACCAAGATAGAACAGGAGAAGGTGAGGACACTACTACTACACAGAGACCAAGATAGAACAGATAGAACAGAGAAGGTGAGGACACTACTACTACACAGAGACCAAGATAGAACAGGAGAAGGTGAGGACACTACTACTACACAGAGACCAAGATAGAACAGGAGAAGGTGAGGACACTACTACTACACAGAGACCAAGATAGAACAGGAGAAGGTGAGGACACTACTACACAGAGACCAAGATAGAACAGGAGAAGGTGAGGACACTACTACTACACAGAGACCAAGATAGAACAGGAGAAGGTGAGGACACTACTACTACACAGAGACCAAGATAGAACAGGAGAAGGTGAGGACACTACTACTACACAGAGACCAAGATAGAACAGGAGAAGGTGAGGACACTACTACTACACAGAGACCAAGATAGAACAGGAGAAGGTGAGGACACTACTACTACACAGAGACCAAGATAGAACAGGAGAAGGTGAGGACACTACTACTACACAGAGACCAAGATAGAACAGGAGAAGGTGAGGACACTACTAGAACAGGAGAAGGTGAGGACACTACTACTACACAGAGACCAAGATAGAACAGGAGAAGGTGAGGACACTACTACAGAACAGGAGAAGGTGAGGACAGAGACCAAGATAGAACAGGAGAAGGTGAGGACACTACTATACACAGAGACCAAGATAGAACAGGAGAAGGTGAGGACACTACTACTACACAGAGACCAAGATAGAACAGGAGAAGGTGAGGACACTACTACTACACAGAGACCAAGATAGAACAGGAGAAGGTGAGGACACTACTACTACACAGAGACCAAGATAGAACAGGAGAAGGTGAGGACACTACTATACACAGAGACCAAGATAGAACAGGAGAAGGTGAGGACACTACTACTAGAACAGGAGAAGGTGAGGACACTACTACACAGAGACAGAGACCAAGATAGAACAGGAGAAGGTGAGGACACTACTACACAGAGACCAAGATAGAACAGGAGAAGGTGAGGACACTACTACACAGAGACCAAGATAGAACAGGAGAAGGTGAGGACACTACTATACACAGAGACCAAGATAGAACAGGAGAAGGTGAGGACACTACTACTACACAGAGACCAAGATAGAACAGGAGAAGGTGAGGACACTACTACTACACAGAGACCAAGATAGAACAGGAGAAGGTGAGGACCACTACTACTACACAGAGACCAAGATAGAACAGGAGAAGGTGAGGACACTACTACTACACAGTAGACACTACTACTACACAGAGACCAAGATAGAACAGGAGAAGGTGGGACACTACTATACACAGAGACCAAGATAGAACAGGAGAAGGTGAGGACACTACTACTACACAGAGACCAAGATAGAACAGGAGAAGGTGAGGACACTACTACTACACACAGAGACCAAGATAGAACAGGAGAAGGTGAGGACACTACTACTACACAGAGACCAAGATAGAACAGGAGAAGGTGAGGACACTACTACTACTACACAGAGACCAAGATAGAACAGGAGAAGGTGAGGACACTACTACACACAGAACAGGAGAAGGTGAGGACACTACTACTACACACAGAGACCAAGATAGAACAGGAGAAGGTGAGGACACTACTACTACTACACAGAGACCAAGATAGAACAGGAGAAGGTGAGGACACTACTACTACACAGAGACCAAGATAGAACAGGAGAAGGTGAGGACACTACTACTACACAGAGACCAAGATAGAACAGGAGAAGGTGAGGACACAGAGACCAAGATAGAACAGGAGAAGGTGAGGACACTACTACACAGAGACCAAGATAGAACAGGAGAAGGTGAGGACACTACTACTACAGAGACCAAGATAGAACAGGAGAAGGTGAGGACACTACTACTACACAGAGACCAAGATAGAACAGGAGAAGGTGAGGACACTACTACTACACAGAGACCAAGATAGAACAGGAGAAGGTGAGGACACTACTACTACACAGAGACCAAGATAGAACAGGAGAAGGTGAGGACACTACTACTACACAGAGACCAAGATAGAACAGGAGAAGGTGAGGACACTACTATACACAGAGACCAAGATAGAACAGGAGAAGGTGAGGACACTACTACACAGAGACCAAGATAGAACAGGAGAAGGTGAGGACACTACTACTACAGAGACCAAGATAGAACAGGAGAAGGTGAGGACACTACTACTACACAGAGACCAAGATAGAACAGGAGAAGGTGAGGACACTACTACTACACAGAGACCAAGATAGAACAGGAGAAGGTGAGGACACTACTACTACACAGAGACCAAGATAGAACAGGAGAAGGTGAGGACACTACTACTACACAGAGACCAAGATAGAACAGGAGAAGGTGAGGACACTACTACACAGAGACCAAGATAGAACAGGAGAAGGTGAGGACACTACTATACACAGAGACCAAGATAGAACAGGAGAAGGTGAGGACACTACTATACACAGAGACCAAGATAGAACAGGAGAAGGTGAGGACACTACTACTACACAGAGACCAAGATAGAACAGGAGAAGGTGAGGACACTACTACTACACAGAGACCAAGATGGAACAGGAGAAGATAGAACAGGAGAAGGTGAGGACACTACTACTACACAGAGACCAAGATAGAACAGGAGAAGGTGAGGACACTACTACACAGAGACCAAGATAGAACAGGAGAAGGTGAGGACACTACTACTACACAGAGACCAAGATAGAACAGGAGAAGGTGAGGACACTACTACTACACAGAGACCAAGATAGAACAGGAGAAGGTGAGGACACTACTACTACACAGAGACCAAGATAGAACAGGAGAAGGTGAGGACACTACTACTACACAGAGACCAAGATAGAACAGGAGAAGGTGAGGACACTACTACTACACAGAGACCAAGATAGAACAGGAGAAGGTGAGGACACTACTACTACACAGAGACCAAGATAGAACAGGAGAAGGTGAGGACACTACTACTACACAGAGACCAAGATAGAACAGGAGAAGGTGACTACTACACACAGAGACCAAGATAGAACAGGAGAAGGTGAGGACACTACTACTACACAGAGACCAAGATAGAACAGGAGAAGGTGAGGACCAAGATAGAACAGGAGAAGGTACACTACTACACAGAGACCAAGATAGAACAGGAGAAGGTGAGGACACTACTACACAGAGACCAAGATAGAACACAGAGACCAAGATAGAACAGGAGAAGGTGAGGACACTACTACTACACAGAGACCAAGATAGAACAGGAGAAGGTGAGGACACTACTACACAGAGACCAAGATAGAACAGGAGAAGGTGAGGACACAGAGACCAAGATAGAACAGGAGAAGGTGAGGACACTACTACTACACAGAGACCAAGATAGAACAGGAGAAGGTGAGGACACTACTATACACAGAGACCAAGATAGAACAGGAGAAGGTGAGGACACTACTACTACACAGAGACCAAGATAGAACAGGAGAAGGTGAGGACACTACTACTACACAGAGACCAAGATAGAACAGGAGAAGGTGAGGACACTACTACTACACAGAGACCAAGATAGAACAGGAGAAGGTGAGGACACTACTACTACACAGAGACCAAGATAGAACAGGAGAAGGTGAGGACACTACTACTACACAGAGACCAAGATAGAACAGGAGAAGGTGGACACTACTACTACACAGAGACCAAGATAGAACAGGAGAAGGTGAGGACACTACTACACAGAGACCAAGATAGAACAGGAGAAGGTGAGACCAAGATAGAACAGGAGAAGGTGAGGACACTACTACACAGAGACCAAGATAGAACAGGAGAAGGTGAGGACACTACTACTACACAGAACCAAGATAGAACAGGAGAAGGTGAGGACACTACTACTACACAGAGACCAAGATAGAACAGGAGAAGGTGAGGACACTACTAGAACAGGAGAAGGTACACAGAGACCAAGATAGAACAGGAGAAGGTGAGGACACTACTACTACACAGAGACCAAGATAGAACAGGAGAAGGTGAGGACACTACTACTACACAGAGACCAAGATAGAACAGGAGAAGGTGAGGACACTACTACTACACAGAGACCAAGATAGAACAGGAGAGAGGACACTACTACTACACAGAGACCAAGATGAACAGGACACTACTACTACACAGAGACCAAGATAGAACAGGAGAAGGTGAGGACACTACTACTACACAGAGACCAAGATAGAACAGGAGAAGGTGAGGACACTACTACTACACAGAGACCAAGATAGAACAGGAGAAGGTGAGGACACTACTACTACACAGAGACCAAGATAGAACAGGAGAAGGTGAGGACACTACTACTACACAGAGACCAAGATAGAACAGGAGAAGGTGAGGACACTACTATACACAGAGACCAAGATAGAACAGGAGAAGGTGAGGACACTACTACTACACAGAGACCAAGATAGAACAGGAGAAGGTGAGGACACTACTACTACACAGAGACCAAGATAGAACAGGAGAAGGTGAGGACACTACTACTACACAGAGACCAAGATAGAACAGGAGAAGGTGAGGACACTACTACACAGAGACCAAGATAGAACAGGAGAAGGTGAGGACACTACTACTACACAGAGACCAAGATAGAACAGGAGAAGGTGAGGACACTACTACTACACAGAGACCAAGATAGAACAGGAGAAGGTGAGGACACTACTATACACAGAGACCAAGATAGAACAGGAGAAGGTGAGGACACTACTACTACACAGAGACCAAGATAGAACAGGAGAAGGTGAGGACACTACTACTACACAGAGACCAAGATAGAACAGGAGAAGGTGAGGACACTACTACTACACAGAGACCAAGATAGAACAGGAGAAGGTGAGGACACTACTACTACACAGAGACCAAGATAGAACAGGAGAAGGTGAGGACACTACTACTACACAGAGACCAAGATAGAACAGGAGAAGGTGAGGACACTACTACTACAAGATAGAACAGGAGAAGGTGAGGACAGAGACCAAGATAGAACAGGAGAAGGTGAGGACACTACACACAGAGACCAAGATAGAACAGGAGAAGGTGAGGACACTACTACTACACAGAGACCAAGATAGAACAGGAGAAGGTGAGGACACTACTACACAGAGACCAAGATACACAGAGACCAAGATAGAACAGGAGAAGGTGAGGACACTACTACTACACAGAGACCAAGATAGAACAGGAGAAGGTGAGGACACTACTACTACACAGAGACCAAGATAGAACAGGAGAAGGTGACACTACTACTACACAGGACACTACTACTACACAGAGACCAAGATAGAACAGGAGAAGGTGAGGACACTACTATACACAGAGACCAAGATAGAACAGGAGAAGGTGAGGACACTACTACTACACAGAGACCAAGATAGAACAGGAGAAGGTGAGGACACTACTACACAGAGACCAAGATAGAACACACTACTACTACACAGAGACCAAGATAGAACAGGAGAAGGTGAGGACACTACTACACAGAGACCAAGATAGAACAGGAGAAGGTGAGGACACTACTACACAGAGACCAAGATAGAACAGGAGAAGGTGAGGACACTACTACACAGAGACCAAGATAGAACAGGAGAAGGTGAGGACACTAATACACACAGAGACCAAGATAGAACAGGAGAAGGTGAGGACACTACTACACAGAGACCAAGATAGAACAGGAGAAGGTGAGGACACTACTACACAGAGACCAAGATAGAACAGGAGAAGGTGAGGACACTACTACACAGAGACCAAGATAGAACAGGAGAAGGTGAGGACACTACTATACAGAGACCAAGATAGAACAGGAGAAGGTGAGGACACTACTACACACAGAGACCAAGATAGAACAGGAGAAGGTGAGGACACTACTACACAGAGACCAAGATAGAACAGGAGAAGGTGAGGACACTACTACTACACAGAGACCAAGATAGAACAGGAGAAGGTGAGGACACTACTACACAGAGACCAAGATAGAACAGGAGAAGGTGAGGACACTACTACACAGAGACCAAGATAGAACAGAGAAGGTGAGGACACTACTACTACACAGAAGATAGAACAGGAGATAGAACAGATAGAGAAGGTGAGGACACTACTACTACAGAGACCAAGATAGAACAGGAGAAGGTGAGGACACAAGATAGAACAGGAGAAGGTGAGGACACTACTACTACACAGAGACCAAGATAGAACAGGAGAAGGTGAGGACTACTACACAGAGACCAAGATAGAACAGGAGAAGGAGGACACTACTACTACACAGAACCAAGGTGAGGACACTACTACTACACAGAGACCAAGATAGAACAGGAGAAGGTGAGGACACTACTACTACACAGAGACACTAGAGACCAAGATAGAACAGGAGAAGGTGAGGACACTACTACTACACAGAGACCAAGATAGAACAGGAGAAGGTGAGGACACTACTACTACACAGAGACCAAGATAGAACAGGAGAAGGTGAGGACACTACTACACAGAGACCAAGATAGAACAGGAGAAGGTGAGGACACTACTACTACAGAGACCAAGATAGAACAGGAGAAGGTGAGGACACTACTACACAGAGACCAAGATAGAACAGGAGAAGGTGAGGACACTACTACACAGAGACCAAGATAGAACAGGAGAAGGTGAGGACACTACTACAGAGACAGAGACCAAGAGACCAAGATAGAACAGGAGAAGGTGAGGACACTACTACACAGAGACCAAGATAGAACAGGAGAAGGTGAGGACACTACTACACAGAGACCAAGATAGAACAGGAGAAGGTGAGGACACTACTACTAGAACAGGAGAAGGTGAGGACACTACTACACAGAGACCAAGATAGAACAGGAGAAGGTGAGGACAGAGACCAAGATAGAACAGGAGAAGGTGAGGACACTACTACTACAGAGACCAAGATAGAACAGGAGAAGGTGAGGACACTACTACAGAGACCAAGATAGAACAGGAGAAGGTGAGGACACTACTACACAGAGACCAAGATAGAACAGGAGAAGGTGAGGACACTACTACACAGAGACCAAGATAGAACAGGAGAAGGTGAGGACACTACTACACACAGAACAGGAGAAGGTGAGGACACTACTACACAGAGACCAAGATAGAACAGGAGAAGGTGAGGACACTACTACACACAGAACAGGAGAAGGTGAGGACACTACTACACAGAGACCAAGATAGAACAGGAGAAGGTGAGGACACTACTACTACACAGAGACCAAGATAGAACAGGAGAAGGTGAGGACACTACTACTACACAGAGACACAGGAGAAGGTGAGGACACTACTACACAGAGACCAAGATAGAACAGGAGAAGGTGAGGACACTACTATACAGAGACCAAGATAGAACAGGAGAAGGTGAGGACACTACTACACAGAGACCAAGATAGAACAGGAGAAGGTGAGGACACTACTACACAGAGACCAAGATAGAACAGGAGAAGGTGAGGACACTACTATACACAGAGACCAAGATAGAACAGGAGAAGGTGAGGACACTACTACACAGAGACCAAGATAGAACAGGAGAAGGTGAGGACACTACTATACAGAGACCAAGATAGAACAGGAGAAGGTGAGGACACTACTATACAGAGACCAAGATAGAACAGGAGAAGGTGAGGACACTACTACACAGAGACCAAGATAGAACAGGAGAAGGTGAGGACACTACTACACAGAGACCAAGATAGAACAGAAGGTGAGAACACTACTATACACAGAGACCAAGATAGAACAGGAGAAGGTGAGGACACTACTACTACACAGAGACCAAGATAGAACAGGAGAAGGTGAGGACACTACTACTACACAGAGACCAAGATAGAACAGGAGAAGGTGAGGACACTACTACTACACAGAGACCAAGATAGAACAGGAGAAGGTGAGGACACTACTATACACAGAGACCAAGATAGAACAGGAGAAGATAGAACAGAGAGATAGAGGACACTACTACACAGAGACCAAGATAGAACAGGAGAAGGTGAGGACACTACTACACAGAGACCAAGATAGAACAGGAGAAGGTGAGGACACTACTACACACAGAGACCAAGATAGAACAGGAGAAGGTGAGGACACTACTACACAGAGACCAAGATAGAACAGGAGAAGGTGAGGACACTACTACACAGAGACCAAGATAGAACAGGAGAAGGTGAGGACACTACTACTACACAGAGACCAAGATAGAACAGGAGAAGGTGAGGACACTACTACACAGAGACCAAGATAGAACAGGAGAAGGTGAGGACACTACTACTACACAGAGACCAAGATAGAACAGGAGAAGGTGAGGACACTACTACACAGAGACCAAGATAGAACAGGAGAAGGTGAGGACACTACTACTACACAGAGACCAAGCTAGAACAGGAGAAGGTGAGGACACTACTACTATACAGAGACCAAGATAGAACAGGAGGAGAGGATGCTTGTTTATTTTGTGGAAGAAGCTTATTTGTAGAATAGCTTGATCATAGTTCTATTAATGTTACCAGAGCATTGCTGGGGGGAGAACCTGCCTACACATGAAGACATCGATGCTGGACCATCCATAAACATACATGTTACATACTCTACATACTGCACATCAGCTCCACATTAAATAAGTAATGTTCTCTATCCATCTGGTCTCTCTGTGCTGTCTCAGCTGGTTCTGAAGGCCTGTGACAAGGAGAAGGGTCTCCTGACAGTTGCCATCCGACCTCACGGTATCTTCGGCCCCCGGGACCCCCAGCTGGTGCCCATCCTGGTCGACACGGCACGCAGGGGCAAGATGAAGTTCATCATCGGGTCAGTCATACACAGGACTGGAATGGAACATGGACTCTTCCCTAGACATAGTGGGATCGACCAAAGTTAATGTTTTATGTTGTCTCTGTTGATGTAGTTTCTCTGCCTCTCTCTCTCTCTCTTTCTTTGCCTCCCTCGCTCTGTTGCCTCCCTCGCTCTGTTGCCTCCCTCGCTCTGTTGCCTCCCTCGCTCTGTCTCTGTAGTGATGGTTCTAACCTGGTGGATTTCACTTTTGTGGACAATGTGGTTCATGGACACATCCTGGCAGCTGAGAGTCTAAGGCCAGAGTCTCCTATCTGTGGCAAGGTAGGAACCCTCTATATGGCCTCGCTCATACGCTAGACTTGCCTGCACTGTACGACTGGATGATGATGATCAATGGGGTCAACTGTTCTGTGTTCGAAGAAAGAGATGCCTTTCGCACTCACACAATATTTGTTGGGTTCAGACTAACCTCAATTGCTAGCGCATATAGAGAGCATGGGGACTTTTAAGAGTACTATGTACTGTAGGTAGAGAACATTGAACAGAACAAGGCTATGTCAGTAACTCAATTTGGACAAAAATGTAGATACAACGTTAAAGTCCCAAGCTCTCAATACAGAGCCTGGAAAATACTGTCTACCAAAGTGGGACTTGAAAGGGGCTAAAATCGAGGTGGGAGAGAGACTGCACTTATATATGAGATGGGATTCTGAAAATAGCTATTGAAAATTAATGTTCAATGACGGCGACCTTATTATTTTGGGGTTAGGGTTATTTTTGGGAAGTCCAATTGATTCTGAGTTTGGGCATTATAAAGTTTAAATGTGAAAACTAGTCCAAAATGCATACTTTCTGATTTTTCCTGAACTCACTTCCTTGTTTAGCCTAAATCACTTGCTCTGCTTGCACTTTGAGTTCCATAATGTAGAGTGGAGGTTCTAAGGGTCATGCTAGATCCGGGATGGTCAACTTCTTTTTTTAGGAACTCAGTCTTTAATTTACTGTTGAGAGTTAGATAGTGGGATACCCAAAGTGCAATCTGGAAATGTGTTTGTGATTCAGCAGTATTTGTCTTGTCAGTCAATTAGCCCATGTCAGCAAATCATTGTTGTTGATTTAGCGGCCAGCTATCTGAACTTTTTTTCCGGACGGTGGGGCCCCCATTAACAAAATCAATCCGTCTGACTCAGATATTATTTAGTACGCAGACCTGCGGCCCCTCGTTTTTTACATTTGGCCTTTATTTAACTAGGCAAGTCAGTTAAGAATAAAATCTTATTTACAATGACGGCCTACCAAAAGACCTCCAAAAAAATACATGAAATATAGGACAAAACACACATCACGACAAAAGAGACAACAAGGGCCACCCGAGTGGTGCAGAGATCTAAGGCCCTGCATCGCAGTGCTAGCTATACCACTAGAGATCCTGGGTTCAAGTCCAGGCTCTGTCGCAGCCGGCCGTGACCGGGAGACCCATGAGGCGGTGCACAATTGGTCCAGCGTTGTCTGGGATAGGAGAGGGTTTGGCCAGCAGGGATGTCCTTGTCCCATCACGCACTAGTGACTTCTGTGGCGGTTGCCAGGTGTACGGTGTATCCCCTGACACTTTGGTGCGCTGGTCTCCAGGTGGGCAGTGTGGCTGGTGTCCAGGTGGCTGGTGTCCAGGTGGCTGGTGTCCAGGTGGCTGGTGTCCAGGTGGCTGGTGTCCAGGTGGGCAGTGTGGCTGGTGTCCAGGTGGGCAGTGTGGCTGGTGTCCAGGTGGGCAGTGTGGCTGGTGTCCAGGTGGGCAGTGTGGCTGGTGTCCAGGTGGGCAGTGTGGCTGGTGTCCAGGTGGGCAGTGTGGCTGGTGTCCAGGTTGGCAGTGTGGCTGGTGTCCAGGTGGGCAGTGTGGCTGGTGTCCAGGTGGGCAGTGTGGCTGGTGTCCAGGTGGGCAGTGTGGCTAGTGTCCAGGTGGGCAGTGTGGCTGGTGTCCAGGTGGGCAGTGTGGCTGGTGTCCAGGTGGGCATTGTATCAAGAGGCAGTGTGGCTGGTGTCCAGGTGGGCAGTGTGGCTGGTGGGCAGTGTGGCTGGTGTCCAGGTGGGCATTGTGTCAAGAGGCAGTGTGGCTGGTGTCCGGGTGGGCATTGTATCAAGAGGCAGTGTGGCTGGTGTCCAGGTGGGCAGTGTGGCTGGTGTCCAGGTGGGCAGTGTGGCTGGTGTCCAGGTGGGCAGTGTGGCTGGTGTCCAGGTGGGCATTGTGTCAAGAGGCAGTGTGGCTGGTGTCCAGGTGGGCATTGTATCAAGAGGCAGTGTGGCTGGTGTCCAGGTGGGCAGTGTGGCTGGTGTCCAGGTGGGCAGTGTGGCTGGTGTCCAGGTGGGCAGTGTGGCTGGTGTCCAGGTGGGCAGTGTGGCTGGTGTCCAGGTGGGCAGTGTGGCTGGTGTCCAGGTGGGCAGTGTGGCTGGTGTCCAGGTGGGCAGTGTGGCTGGTGTCCAGGTGGGCAGTGTGGCTGGTGTCCAGGTGGGCAGTGTGGCTGGTGTCCAGGTGGGCAGTGTGGCTGGTGTCCAGGTGGGCAGTGTGGCTGGTGTCCAGGTGGGCAGTGTGGCTGGTCTTCAGGTGGGCATTGTGTCTAGAGTCAGTGTGGCTGGTGTCCAGGTGGGCAGTGTGGCTGGTGTTCAGGTGGGCATTGTGTCAAGAGGCATTGTGGCTGGTGTCCAGGTGGGCATTGTGTCAAGAAGCAGTGTGGCTGGTGTCCAGGTGGGCAGTGTGGCTGGTGTTCAGGTGGGCATTGTGTCAAGAGGTAGTGTGGCTGGTGTCCAGGTGGGCATTGTATCAAGAGGCAGTGTGGCTGGTGTCCAGGTGGGCAGTGTGGCTGGTGTCCAGGTGGGCAGTGTGGCTGGTGTCCAGGTGGGCATTGTGTTTAGAGTCAGTGTGGCTGGTGTTCGGGTGGGCATTGTGTCAAGAGGCAGTGTGGCTGGTGTCCAGGTGGGCAGTGTGGCTGGTGTCCAGGTGGGCAGTGTGGCTGGTGTCCAGGTGGGCAGTGTGGCTGGTGTCCAGGTGGGCAGTGTGGCTGGTGTCCAGGTGGGCAGTGTGGCTGGTGTCCAGGTGGGCAGTGTGGCTGGTGTCCAGGTGGGCAGTGTGGCTGGTGTCCAGGTGGGCAGTGTGGCTGGTGTCCAGGTGGGCATTGTTTCTAGAGTCAGTGTGGCTTGGTTGGGTTGTGTTTTGGAGGACCCACTGGTCTCGACCTTCGCCTCTACTGAGTCCGTACGGGAGCTGCAGCGATGAGACAAGACTGTTACTAACATTTGGATACCACGAAATTGGGGAGAAAACGGGTTAAAAAAATAAAAACGTGGTAAAAAAAATATATATAAATGTTTATTTTTATATAAAAAGAGAGAACACTACATAAAGAGAGACCTAAAGACAACAACATAGCAAGGCAGCAACACATGACAACACAACATGGTAGCAGCACAAACCATGGTACAAACATTATTGGACACAGACAACAGGACAAAGGTCAAGAAGGTAGAGACAACAATACATCACACAAAGCAGCCACAACTGTCAGTAAGAGTGTCAATGATTGAGTCTTTGAATGAAGAGATGGAGATAAAACTGTCCAGTTTGTTGCAGCTCGTTCCAGTCTCTAGCTGTAGTGAACTGAAAATAGGAGCGACCCGGGGATGTGTGTGCTTTAGGGACCTTTAACAGAATGTGACTGGCAGAACGGGTGTTGTATGTGGAGCATGAGGGCTGCAGTAGATATCTCAGATAGGGGAGAGTGAGGCCTAATAGGGTTTTATAAATAAGCATCAACCAGTGTGTCTTACGACGGGTATATAGAGATGACCAGTTTACAGAGAAGTATAGAGTGATGCAAAGATGTGTCCTATAAGGAGCATTGGTGGCAAATCTGATGGCTGAATGGTGGCCCCGCCTTCTTCAAAGTTGCCCATCCCTGTACTAGATGGTGATGGACTGAGAGATCAGCCAATGAAAATCCAGCAGCAGGTTTTCCCGCTCCTGCCAAAGGCTCTGTGAAACCAGGCGGTTCCATAAAGAAAGAAGGCAGGTGGATGAGACCAGGTTCTAACCAATGTGTGGCTACAGAGAACGAACAGAAATGTCTTAACCTGACTCTGGTCTTTCTCATCTGTCCCCCTTCAGGCGTACCACATCACTAATGACGAGCCTGTCCGGTTCTGGGACTTCATGTCAGATATTCTAGTGGGTCTGGGCTACGCTGCTCCGCGCTACCACCTTCCCTACACACTCGTCTACGGGCTGGCTCTGCTGCTGTGGCTGCTGTCTCTGTTACTACGCCCCCTAGTGGCCTTCAAGCCCACCTTCACCCCCATGAGGGTGGCCCTGGCGGGTACACATCACTTCTACAGCTGCTCCAGAGCCAAGCAGGACATGGGGTACAAGCCTGTGGTCGGTCTAAAGGATGGGATCAGGCGTACGGTGGAGAGCTATCCTCATCTACGACATGGAGCCTGATGACTGTACCTGCAGCATGGTAGCCTGGAAACCAAACTGATATGCTCTGTGAAACAATGGTGAAATGGATCGTATCCGTTTGGATTCCAGGCCAGTGGTATGGATCCTCACGGCTGAGTCCTAACTTGAGATCTATGCACACAACTTAAGTCATTTTAGTAAAATCATACACTGATGTTGATGGGAGGAAAACATTAAGCTAGGAGTTGTGTGTACAGTTCCTCAAGTTAAGATTCAACCTTGAGGACGGTTTCATACTCTCACCAGTGTCTTAAGTCCTGATCTGTGAACTCACCTTTCCTACAACAGTCACTCTTCCATTTAGTGTCTGGTTACAGTACCTCTCGTCACCAATAGACAGCAGCACACATTTCTTCTCTGTGGAATGTGGATACACAACCTAACATGGAGATGTTTCCAACACTTGCTCTTGCCATTATTCATGAGCACTCATTTTGATGTACGAGTGATACTGTTACTGTGACTGGTTTCCCTCTACAGCTATCTTATTTCTATTCTCTTATACAAATCACAAGGAATCATGCAGTTTGTTCATTTCAAATAAAAATCCATTATCTTAACATTGCATTGTTTATTAACATTTGGGGCGGCAGCGTAACCTAGTGGTTAGAGCGTTGGACTAGTAACCGGAAGGTTGCAAGTTCAAACGCCCGAGCTGACATTCTGTCGTTCTGCCCCTGAACAGGCAGTTAACCCACTGTTCCTAGGCCGTCATTGAAAATAAGAATTTGTTCTTAACTGACTTGCCTAGCTAAATAAAGGTTAAATTAAAAAAATATTGTCAACATGTTTGTTTACCCTCATTAGACAATATAGTTACAGACAAATGTTTGCATGTTTTGAACCCTTTAATCCAACATTACTCAGACAAGCCCCGCCCTTATATTTACCAAAGTCGATATCACAGGATTAATGTTAGCGTGCCGTGTATTTAAGACGAACTGTATTACAATGTAGGTCATAGAACACAGAAAGGGATGGGCCACTATTCTCTCTCCGTCAGCCTCCCTTTTCCACATTCCAGCTGTCTTACTGTCACCGTGACATGGTTTCCTCTCAAACATCTTCCCCTGTAACACTTATTACAGCGGATCACAGTGGTGCATGAGCTTCAACACATCACATAGGTCTGCCACAGTGACATGGTTTCCTCTCAAACATCTTCCCCTGTAACACTTATTACAGCGGATCACAGTGGTGCATGAGCTTCAACACATCACATAGGTCTGTCACCGTGACATGGTTTCCTCTCAAACATCTTCCCCTGTAACACTTATTACAGAGGATCACAGTGGTGCATGAGCTTCAACACATCACATAGGTCTGTCACAGTGACATGGTTTCCTCTCAAACATCTTCCCCTGTAACACTTATTACAGCGGATCACAGTGGTGCATGAGCTTCAACACATCACATAGGTCTGTCACAGTGACATGGTTTCCTCTCAAACATCTTCCCCTGTAACACTTATTACAGCGGATCACAGTGGTGCATGAGCTTCAACACATCACATAGGTCTGTCACCGTGACATGGTTTCCTCTCAAACATCTTCCCCTGTAACACTTATTACAGCGGATCACAGTGGTGCATGAGCTTCAACACATCACATAGGTCTGCCACAGTGACATGGTTTCCTCTCAAACATCTTCCCCTGTAACACTTATTACAGCGGATCACAGTGGTGCATGAGCTTCAACACATCACATAGGTCTGTCACCGTGACATGGTTTCCTCTCAAACATCTTCCCCTGTAACACTTATTACAGCGGATCACAGTGGTGCATGAGCTTCAACACATCACATAGGTCTGTCACCGTGACATGGTTTCCTCTCAAACATCTTCCCCTGTAACACTTATTACAGCGGATCACAGTGGTGCATGAGCTTCAACACATCACATAGGTCTGTCACAAAGACATGGTTTCCTCTCAAACATCTTCCCCTGTAACACTTATTACAGCGGATCACAGTGGTGCATGAGCTTCAACACATCACATAGGTCTGTCACAGTGACATGGTTTCCTCTCAAACATCTTCCCCTGTAACACTTATTACAGCGGATCACAGTGGTGCATGAGCTTCAACACATCACATAGGTCTGTCACAGTGACATGGTTTCCTCTCAAACATCTTCCCCTGTAACACTTATTACAGCGGATCACAGTGGTGCATGAGCTTCAACACATCACATAGGTCTGTCACCGTGACATGGTTTCCTCTCAAACATCTTCCCCTGTAACACTTATTACAGCGGATCACAGTGGTGCATGAGCTTCAACACATCACATAGGTCTGCCACAGTGACATGGTTTCCTCTCAAACATCTTCCCCTGTAACACTTATTACAGCGGATCACAGTGGTGCATGAGCTTCAACACATCACATAGGTCTGCCACAGTGACATGGTTTCCTCTCAAACATCTTCCCCTGTAACACTTATTACAGCGGATCACAGTGGTGCATGAGCTTCAACACATCACATAGGTCTGCCACAGTGACTTTGGTGCATGTTTGGCATTCCAGCTGTTGGTGTGGTGAGCAGTGATTTTAGCATGCAAATCTTGGGGCAAAAAAAAAAAAAAAAAAAAGTGGGATGCATGCCAGCAAAGCCCACAACACTAAACAATACATTAATTGCACTATAACGGTGACAAACTGTTCCCACAGATGGCCTACATAACTGTCCCAACACCTTACCACTGCTATACCTGGCTATCAGCGGAGCCTTGTCTGGCAGCGAAAACGGTTCATTCAGCCTCATTTACTGCCTTTAAAACAAAACATGGCTGACTTGCTTAAACTAATGTGGTTTCTACTGACAATTAAGATGTACAAACTATGGCGTAAGGGGACAGTGAGCGGATAAGAGGCGATCTGTATTTTCTATTAAGACATTAATGAGCGAGTTAGGACGGACGTAGTCATCACTATTTGTTCAGCACCTTTGAAATGTACAGAGACAGAATTCAGAACAACAACTTGCAGTATTCTCCCTGTACACCAAGTCAGAACCATAGGATAAATAAAATGTTATATAAGCAGATAATGAAAGCTCTTACAATATTTGATGATTACATTTCTCTAAAACAGGCTAAAGGCTACATGTTTACTACCAAGTCAGGACAGTAGGTGAAATTAAGAGGGGCAAATAGACCAAATTATTAGGGTGATGCACATGGGCTACTAACAGCTTACTACACAACATACACTTAGCTAGAGTGTACATACACTACCGTTCACAAGTTTGGGGTCACGTAGAAATGTTCTGGTTTTTGAAAGAAAGGCACATTTTTTTTATCTTTTAAAAATCATCAAATGGATCATAAATACAGTGTAGACATTGTTAATGTTTTAAATGACTGATTTATAATGAAACATATACAGAGGCCCATTATCAGCAACCATCACTCCTGTGTTGCAATGGCACGTTGTGTTAGCTAATCCAAGTTTATCGTTTAAAAAGGCTAATTGATCATTAGAAAACCTTTTTGCAATTATGTTAGCACAACTGAAAACTGTTGTTCTGATTAAAGAAGTAACAAAATTGGCCTTTTTTAGACAAGTTGAGTATCTGGAGCATCACCATTTGTGGGATCGATTACAGGCTCAAAATGGCCAGAAACAAAGAACTTTCTTCTGAAACTCATCAATCTATTCTTGTTCTGAGAAATGAAGGCTATTCCATGTGAGAAATTGCCAAGAAACTGAAGATCTCGTACAACGCTGTGTACAACTACCTTCACAGAACAGTGCAAACGGGCTCAAACCAGAATAGAAAGAGGAGTGGGAGGCCCCTGTGCACAACTGAGCAAGAGGACAAGTTCATTAGAGTGTCTAATTTGAGAAACAGACGCCTCACAAGTCCTCAACTGGCAGCTTCATTAAATAGTACCCACAAAGCACCAGTCTCAATGTCAACAGTGAAGATGCCACTCCGGGAAGCTGGCCTTCTAGGCAGAGTTCCCTCTGTCTCGTGTTTGTGTTCTTTTGCCCATCTTAATCTTTTATTTTTATTGGCCAGTCTGAGATATTGCTTTTTCTTTGCAACTCTGCCTAGAAAGCCAGCATCCCAGAGTCGCCTCTTCACTGTTGACGTTGAGACTGGTGTTTTCCCGGGTAATACTTAATGAAGCTGAGAGGAAGAGAGAGCAGGAGGGTGGGGGTTCAGATGTGACACCAGACATTATCCTGTTGGGGTGGTGAAGGAGGGAGACAGAGAGAGGGGGTTCAGATACCAGACATCAGATTCCTGTTGGTGTGGTGAAGGAGGGAGACAGATAGAGAGAGAGAGGGGGGGGGTTCAGATGTGACACCAGACATTATCCTGTTGGTGTGGTGAAGGAGGGAGGCAGAGAGAGAGGGGGGTTCAGATACCAGACATTATCCTGTTGGTGTGGTGAAGGAGGGAGACAGAGAGAGAGAGAGGGGGGTTCAGATGTGACACCAGACATTATCCTGTTGGTGTGGTGAAGGAGGGAGGCAGAGAGAGAGAGAGAGGGGGGGGGGGTTCAGATACCAGACATTATCCTGTTGGTGTGGTGAAGGAGGGAGACAGAGAGAGAGGGGGGGGGGGGGTTCAGATACCAGACATTATCCTGTTGGTGTGGTGAAGGAGGGAGACAGAGAGAGGGGGTTTAGAGGGGGTTCAGATACCAGACATTATCCTGTTGATGTGGTGAAGGAGGGAGACAGAGGCGGGGTTCAGATACCAGACATTATCCTGTTGGTGTGGGGAAGGAGGGAGACAGAGGGCGAGAGACAGAGGGATGGAGGGCGGTGGTTGGGTTGAAATGCCTGACATTGCTTCCAGTAGAATGAGCCATGGTGAGACTGTCACTGATGTCACGGCTGAGCTGTTCAACTGGTTTACCCCTCAGAGAGAGAGAGAGAGAGAGAGAGAGAGAGAGAGAGAGAGAGAGAGAGAGAGAGAGAGAGAGAGAGAACGGGATGAGGGGGGTTTGAGAAAAGCATGGCAGTACAATAGACTTCACAGTCTACACTGACTATCAGCTGAAGGGAAACTTTGCCACTAAAACCCACTCAGTTTCCTCATACTTCCACTAAAGTGAACCTGTATGACTGAGTAAATAGACATTTATGTGTAAATGATAATCCCTCGGAGTTGCAATGCGACATTCCTCCCAATACCCCACCTTATTCCCTTTGAAAAGGCTGGGTGAATGTATGCATGGTATGTGTGTGATTGGTTCTGTAGCTATTTTATTTGTTATTTTATTCCATTGAACCTTTATAGAACTAGGCAAGTCAGTTAAGAACAAATTCTTATTTTCAATGACGGCTTAGGCGCAGCGGGTTAACTTCCTTGTTCAGAGGCAGGGGTGGGGTTATGTACTGTAAACTCAGAACACTAGCTGGTGTGGACACTCATTGTAAGGGCTCATTATAATCTATTATGTTGCTATTGACAACTGCTTTGGAGTAGATCGTAGATGTTGGAAGCAGGCGTTCTGAGAAAGTGTGTGTCATCACACACACGGGCGGCTCTCCTCTGGGAGCCAACACCCTGCTCTGCCTACTCCTTCACCTCATGGTCCCATAGTTTACCCATTACCCAGGTCTGTCTTTCAATAGACTGTTATTAACTTAAACAGACTCTATCAAGATGAGGTATGTTTTAATGGGGCTACAACATAATTGCCTGTAAGTTTTGAAGGAGAAATAGAGAGGCCTATTGAACTCATAACATTACAATGCAAATAACAGTCCTACTGTTTTCTTTGGGATTATGAAACATTTTGAAGTACAGTAGACTTGAAAGTGTGGACCCAACTCTTAGAGAATAGCTACAATCACTGTTCTCAGATGTTGTCTCTGTTAGAGAATAGCTACAATCACTGTTCTCAGATCTGTTGTCTCTGTTAGAGAATAGCTACAATCACTGTTCTCAGATCTGTTGTCTCTGTTAGAGAATAGCTACAATCACTGTTCTCAGATGTGTTGTCTCTGTTAGAGAATAGCTACAATCACAGTTCTCAGATGTGTTGTCTCTGTTAGAGATACCCCCCACACCCCACCCTGGGAGATGGCGTAGCCTCTCTGACTGGCTAAGCTAGTCCGTGTCCACGCCCGTACCTGTTCAAACACCTGTCAGCTTGTCACAGAGAAAACACTTTCCCTCGCTCAGTTCACACACACACACCCGTCAGTCTACACACCTGTCTGTCTTTACCTATACTCCCAGCTGCTCTCACTCTACCTGTGTGGGATTCTCTATCGTTTGGGAGACCGTCTGTGGATACAGTACCCAGTGAAAGTAGGTACGTTTTTACTCTGATTTCCATCGAGGTACCACGTTTGTCCGGGTGTAGAATGTGGATTCTCTCTTCTTGACCCTCTCGTTTTAAATCAGCGTAGATCATGAATAATAATCTATCTTTTGCCAGCTGTTTATGTCATGCTAACTCCTCAGACCCTGAAAGACACCAGGGATGGTTGTCGGACAGTCTGTTTGTCCTCTCAGAACCATTATTCTCTCTGCTCACCAGGATCACCTGTCTGTCAGAAGAGCTGCCTTTCCGTCCCATTCCGCTCCCTTTACTGCACCTTATCATTTAACTTGTCGCTCTGTGCTGGCGGTGTATTTCATGTAAAAATGTGTCATGTGTGTAGACTGGTGTTCAGTGGGGTTGAGGTCAGGGCTCTGTGGTGGCTAGTCAAGTTCTTCCACACCGATCTCGAACCATTTATGTGTGGACCTCACTTTTTATTTGACTAGGCAAGTCAGTTAAGAACAAATTCTTATTTTCAATGACAGCCTAGGAACAGTGGGTTAACTGCCTTGTTCAGGGGCAGAACAACAGATTTGTACCTTGTCAGCTCGGGGGTTTGAACTTGCAACCTTCAGGTTACTAGTCCAAAGCTCTAACCACTAGGCCACCCTGCCGCCCCAGATATTCAGAAAGAGACATTTTACCGCATCAGGATATATATATATATATTTAACCACTGGGAGGTCATTTGCATGGTGAATTTGGCAGCACTCTATTGCCATTTGCATAAGGTTAACTTTGCCAGTCTTTTAATAAGGACAAATCTTAACAATGTTTTATTAGAATTCCCACTGGCTTTCAGTTCCCTGAGGAGAAATGTCCTTCTGTAGCTCAGTTGGTAGAGCATGGCGCTTGTAACGCCAGGGTAGTGGGTTCGATTCCCGGGACCACCCATACGTAGAATGTATGCACACATGACTGTAAGTCGCTTTGGATAAAAGCGTCTGCTAAATGGCATATATTAAATGTGAATGAGCCATTTGTGTTCGATTAGAGATGAGAGAAATTCTATCTAGCCACTTCAACAAATATTTAAATAGAATATGTGGGGGAAAGATCAAGCAGACCAGGTGTTCAAAAACATCTTGAATCCTGCTTCTATGACCCTATGTTGAGAAATTATGTTTGCTCCAATTTGTGTGCCTGTGCGTGCCTGTGCCCATCTATCTTTGGCTGACAGAGGGCCTGTTTGGTAGAAAGTGGTTGGACAGGCTCATCTGCATGGTTGGAATGCCTGTTGCATGTTCCCGTTCCTTAAGGGAGGGGAGAAATACTGCGCTCCTCCTTTTGACAGAGACCAAACAGTTCTAGGACAAACTAGAAGGGTAACCCCAATGGGCCTCAAATCTGTGATCCTCTAACCTACAACCCTGAGTGTTTCAGTCCAGCATCTACACACTTACTGTAGACCAAGAGGCCCAATCTTATCAGATATACACAAGGACCAAGTGGGACAGAGACTAAGGCTTGTTTCTGGACCGGACCTCTCTTACTAACCTGTGTCTGTGCTGCTATCTGTGGTACTCAGGGAGCTAGGAATCACAGGAACCAGACTGGGAGCCACTTAGAGGAATCACAGGAACCAGACTGGGAGCCAGTTAGAGGAATCACAGGAACCAGACTGGGAGCCACTTAGAGGAATCACAGGAACCAGATTGGGAGCCAGTGGAGGAATCACAGGAACCAGATTGGGAGCCAGTGGAGGAATCACAGGAACCAGATTGGGAGCCAGTGGAGGAATCACAGGAACCAGATTGGGAGCCAGTGGAGGAATCACAGGAACCAGATTGGGAGCCAGTGGAGGAATCACAGGAACCAGATTGGGAGCCAGTTAGAGGAATCACAGGAACCAGATTGGGAGCCAGTGGAGGAATCACAGGAACCAGATTACAACCACCTACTATGTCAAAAGGTGAGTTGACCGGCTTACTGTCTGAGCTGATTTCAATATGATGTGTGTGTGATAGTGTTATTTCCTACCATTGTCAGATGTGGTAGTAGATCAACTCCATAAAAAGGGGATGAAGTGACAGATACCATGTTTATTATAACAATGTTTCATCTATTCATCCTGTGTGATGAAGAATGTATCAGATGTTGTATTATCTTATTCAGATGTGTGTGTGTGATTGTTTCACTGTGTGCATGTGCATTTGTTCATGTCTGTGTGTGTTTATGTCTAACGTGTGTGTTTATGTCTAACGTGTGTGTGTGTGTGTGTGTGTGTGTGTGTGTGTGTGTGTGTGTGTGTGTGTGTGTGTGTGTGTGTGTGTGTGTGTGTGTGTGTGTGTGTGTGTGTGTGTGTGTGTGTGTGTGTGTGTGTGTGTGTGTGTGTGTGTGTGTGTGTGTGTGTGTGTGTGTGTGTGTGTGTGTGTGTGTGTTTCAGAGGGGGAAAGAGCATCAGTGTTGAAGACCACTAAGGTTCGGACCAAGCTGAAAGGAGATGGCAGCTGGATGCAGAGACTCGGTGAACCCCAGTCTGAAACAGAGGAGGAGAAACCATGGTAAGACAGACAGACAGACAGACAGACAGACAGACAGACAGACCCATGGTGAGACAGACAGACAGACAGAACCATGGTGAGACAGACAGACAGGAGGAACCATGGTGAGACAGACAGACAGGAGGAACCATGGTGAGACAGACAGAGAAACTAAGTCATTAGTTAGTCATATTATTGTGGTTTGCTGCCAGATCTCTCTCTGTGTAGTAGCAATTAATGTGGGGATGAGGTTAGACTAGTATGGACCGTGTTCAACTTCTCTCTCTATATATATATATATATATCCCCCCTCTCCCCGTCTCTCTCTCTCTCTCTCTCTCTCTCTCTCTCTCTCTCTCTCTCTCTATATCCCCCCTCTCCCCATTCCTCTCTGAGCAGGATAGCAGAAGTCAGAGTGAATCGACTGAATGGAGCCCCTATAGACACCAGCCCAGTGGCCTCTCCCACCTCCAAGACCCCTCCCTCCCCCAGACCTGCAGAAGACGGGTAAACCCTGACACCCACCTCAACACGACACACTGACACCCACCTCAACACTACACACTGGCACCCACCTCAACACTACACACTGACACCCATCTCAACACTACACACCCACCTCAACACGACACACTGACACCCACCTCAACACGACACACTGACACCCACCTCAATACTACACAATGACACCCACCTCAACACTACACAATGACACCCACCTCAACACTACACACTGCCACCCACCTCAACACTACACACCCACCTCAATACTACACAATGACACCCACCTCAACACTACACACTGGCACCCACCTCAACACTACACACTGACACCCACCTCAACACTACACACCCACCTCAACACTACACACTGGTACCCACCTCAGCACTACACACTGGTACCCACCTCAACACTACACACCCACCTAAATACTACACAATGACACCCACCTCAACACGACACACTGACACCCACCTCAATACTACACAATGACACCCACCTCAACACTACACAATGACACCCACCTCAACACTACACACTGACACCCACCTCAACACTATACACCCACCTCAATACTACACAATGACACCCACCTCAACACTACACACTGGCACCCACCTCAACACTACACACTGACACCCACCTCAACACTACACACCCACCTCAACACTACACACTGGTACCCACCTCAGCACTACACACTGGTACCCACCTCAACACTACACACCCACCTAAATACTACACAATGACACCCACATCAACACTACACACCCACCTCAACACTACACACTGGCACCCACCTCAACACTACACACTGACACCCACCTCAACACTACACACGCACCTCAACACTACACACTGGTACCCACCTCAGCACTACACACTGGTACCCACCTCAACACTACACACCCACCTAAATACTACACAATGACACCCACCTCAACACTACACACCCACCTCAATACTACACAATGACACCCACCTCAACACTACACACTGGCACCCACCTCAACACTACACACTACACACCCACCTCAACACTACACACTGGTACCCACCTCAACATTACACACTGGCACCCACCTCAACACTACACACTGACACCCACCTCAACACTACACACTGGCACCCACCTCAACACTACACACTGACACCCACCTCAATACTACAGACTGGTACCCACCTCAACACTACCCACTGACACCCACCACAACACTACCCACTGACACCCACCTCAACACTACAGACTGGTATCCACCTCAACACTACACACTGGCACTCACATCAACACTACACACTGAAACCCAACTCAACACTACATACTGGCACCCACCTCAACTCCACACACTGGCACCCACCTCAACACTACACACTGACACCCACCTCAACACTACACACTGGCACCCACCTCAACACTACACACTGGCACCCACCTCAACACTACACACTGGCACTCACCTCAACTCCATAAACTGACACCCACCTCAACACTACACACCCAATTCAACACTACACACTGGCACCCACCTCAACACTACACACTGACACCCACCTCAACACTACACACTGACACCCACCTCAACACTACACACCCAACTCAACACTACACACTGACAACCACCTCAACAATACACACTGACACCCCCCACCTCAACCCCATACACTGACACACACCTCAACACTACACACTGGTACCCACCTCAACTCCATAAACTGACACCCACCTCAACACTACACACCCAACTCAACCCTACACACTGGCACCCACCTCAACACTACACACTGACACCCACCTCAACACTACACACTGACACCCACCTCAACACTACACACTGGTACCCACCTCAACACTACACACCCACCTCAACACTACACACTGACACCCCCCACCTCAACTCCATACACTGACACCCACCTCAACACTACTCACTGGTACCCACCTCAACTCCATACGCTGACACCCACCTCAACACTATATACTGGTACCCACCTCAACTCCATACACTAACACCCACCTCAACACTACATACTGGTACCCACCTCAACACTATATACTGGTTCCCACCTCAACTCCATACACTGACACCCACCTCAACACTACACACTGACACCCACCTCAACACTACACACTGACACCCACCTCAACACTACACACTGGTACCCACCTCAACACTACACACTGACACCCACCTCAACTCCATACACTACACACCCACCTCAACACTACACACTGACACCCCCCACCTCAACTCCATACACTGACACCCACCTCAACACTACATACTGGTACCCACCTCAACTCCATACACTGACACCCACCTCAACACTACATACTGGTACCCACCTCAACTCCATACACTGACACCCACCTCAACTCCACACACTGACACCCACCTCAACACTACACACTGGTACCCACCTCAACACTACACACTGACACCCACCTTAACACTACCCACTGACACCCACCTCAACACTACACACTGACACCCACCTCAACTCCATACACTGGCACCCACCTCAACTCCATACACTGACACCCACCTCAACACTACATACTTGTACCCACCTCAACTCCATACACTGACACCCACCTCAACACTACATACTGGTACCCACCTCAACTCCATACACTGACACCCACCTCAACTCCATATGCTGACACCCACCTCAACACTATACACTGACACCCACCTCAACACTACACACTGACACCCACCTCAACACTACATACTGGTACCCACCTGAACTCCATACACTGACACCCACCTCAACTCCATACACTGACACCCACCTCAACACTATACACTGACACCCACCTCAACACTACACACTGACACCCACCTCAACACTACATACTGGTACCCACCTGAACTCCATACACTGACACCCACCTCAACTCCATACACTGACACCCACCTCAACTCCATACACTGGCACCCACCTCAAAACAAACAACAAAACTCTTTATTATAAACTGACCTTTGGTTCTCTTCCTAAATATAGAACACCGTCTCCAGGATACCTTATCAGGTATAACAGACTTCCACCATTGCATAACTTGATCAAAAGCATATACAATGGATTACATTCATTCACTGTGAATAATATAAAAGGTGAATGAATAATCTTATCCATTTTTTCAGAGGGATTTTCACCAAGACAGACACCAAGCCTGCTGCCACCTCATCTACATTCAATAGCTTGAGGTAAATAAAAGTAATGTCAGAGTCTACTGGCAGCAGTAATGTCAGAGTCTACTGGCAGCAGTAATGTCAGAGCTCTAACTGGCAGCAGTAATGTCAGAGTCTACTGGCAGCAGTAATGTCAGAGTCTACTGGCAGCAGTAATGTCAGAGTCTACTGGCAGCAGTAATGTCAGAGTCTACTGGCAGCAGTAATGTCAGAGTCTACTGGCAGCAGTAATGTCAGAGGCTACTGGCAGCAGTAATGTCAGAGTCTACTGGCAGCAGTAATGTCAGAGTCTACTGGCAGCAGTAATGTCAGAGTCTACTGGCAGCAGTAATGTCAGAGTCTACTGGCAGCAGTAATGTCAGAGTCTACTGGCAGCAGTAATGTCAGAGTCTACTGGCATCAGTAATGTCAGAGTCTACTGGCAGCAGTAATGTCAGAGTCTACTGGCAGCAGTAATGTCAGAGTCTACTGGCAGCAGTAATGTCAGAGTCTACTGGCAGCAGTAATGTCAGCAGTAATGTCAGAGGTCTAACTGGCAGCAGTAATGTCAGAGCTCTACTGGCAGCAGTGATGTCAGAGTCTACTGGCAGCAGTAATGTCAGAGTCTACTGGCAGCAGTAATGTCAGAGCTCTAATTGGCAGCAGTAATGTCAGAGTCTACTGGCAGCAGTGATGTCAGAGTCTACTGGCAGCAGTAATGTCAGAGCTCTAATTGGCAGCAGTGATGTCAGAGTCTACTGGCAGCAGTAATGTCAGAGCTCTAATTGGCAGCAGTGATGTCAGAGTCTACTGGCAGCAGTGATGTCAGAGTCTACTGGCAGCAGTAATGTCAGAGTCTACTGGCAGTAGTGATGTCAGAGTCTACTGGCAGCAGTGATGTCAGAGTCTACTGGCAGCAGTAATGTCAGAGCTCTACTGTCAGCAGTAATGTCAGAGTCTACTGGCAGCAGTAATGTCAGAGTCTACTGGCAGCAGTGATGTCAGAGTCTACTGGCAGCAGTGATGTCAGAGTCTACTGGCAGCAGTGATGTCAGAATCTACTGGCAGCAGTGATGTCAGAGTCTACTGGCAGCAGTAATGTCAGAGTCTACTGGCAGCAGTAATGTCAGAGTCTACTGGCAGCACTAATGTCAGAGTCTACTGGCAGCAGTAATGTCAGAGTCTACTGGCAGCAGTAATGTCAGAGTCTACTGGCAGCAGTAATGTCAGAGTCTACTGGCAGCACTAATGTCAGAGTCTACTGGCAGCAGTAATGTCAGAGTCTACTGGCAGCAGTAATGTCAGAATCTACTGGCAGCAGTAATGTCAGAGTCTACTGGCAGCAGTGATGTCAGAGTCTACTGGCAGCAGTGATGTCAGAGTCTACTGGCAGCAGTGATGTCAGAGTCTACTGGCAGCAGTGATGTCAGAGTCTACTGGCAGCAGTAATGTCAGAGTCTACTGGCAGCAGTAATGTCAGAGTCTACTGGCAGCACTAATGTCAGAGTCTACTGGCAGCAGTAATGTCAGAGTCTACTGGCAGCAGTAATGTCAGAGTCTACTGGCAGCAGTAATGTCAGAGTCTACTGGCAGCAGTAATGTCAGAGTCTACTGGCAGCAGTAATGTCAGAGTCTACTGGCAGCACTAATGTCAGAGTCTACTGGCAGCAGTAATGTCAGAGTCTACTGGCAGCAGTAATGTCAGAATCTACTGGCAGCAGTAATGTCAGAGTCTACTGGCAGCACTAATGTCAGAGTCTACTGGCAGCACTAATGTCAGAGTCTACTGGCAGCAGTAATGTCAGAGTCTACTGGCAGCAGTAATGTCAGAGTCTACTGGCAGCAGTAATGTCAGAGTCTACTGGCAGCAGTGATGTCAGAGTCTACTGGCAGCAGTAATGTCAGAGTCTACTGGCAGCAGTGAAATCAGTCTATTGTTCAGACAACCAATGCCCTGTTAGATGGCTTGATTACATGGTGTCCCTCTATTTGCAGTGTGTCAACATCCAGCTTCACCAAGAGGCCTTCAGAGAGCTACAAGAGAATGTGAGTAAACCTTATGCAATTCTTATGAGTAGACTCAGTGAACGTGCTTGAGTGTGTGACGCTGTGTGTGGTAAAGGATTAACAGAGAGATAACTGTTGTGACTTAAGGGGAAGTGTTTGATAAGTGTTTGTGTGTATGTGTTCTTCCCTCCAGAGCTCCTCACACAGTGCGTCCCACCTCAAACCTCCCAGTTCAAACTGAGGACCAGCTTTCCCCAGAGGAGAAGGAGAAACGGTAAGACACACACAATGCATCCCAAATGGCACCCTGTTCTCTTTATAGAGATCTCCTTTTGACCAGGGCCCTGTACTGTTTTGGGCCCTATATAGGGAACAGAGTGCCATTTCAGATGCTGTCTACAAAACTCTTATTTTACCTCAGAAAATAGACGTTGAGGAAAACAAGTCTCATCTCTTTCTTTACCCCTCTCTCTTTACTTCCTGTGTGTGTGTGTGTGTGTCTCTCTCTCTCTCTCTCTCTCTCTCTCTCTCTCTCTCTCTCTCACTCTCGCTTTCTCTCTCCGTCTCTCTCTGTGTCTATCCATCTGTCCATCAGAGAGGAAGCAGCCATGGATGTGCTCAGGACTTCTTCAGCCCGACAACGCTCCTACGTCCTCTCAGCTGCCAAGAAATATGAGTATGTGATTGGCTATATACCTCTCTCTCCATCTCCCCCTCCCTCTCTCCTCTATTTCTGTCTCTATCTTTTTGTCTCGTTATCTGTCTCTCTTCATCTCTCTATTCCCCTGTTTGTATCTTATCTCCTGTTCTCCTGACAGTTCTACAGAGAAACCACTAGAAACCTCCCTGACCCCAGAAGTTTCATCTTTTGTGGCTAAAAGGTAACTGATGCTTCTCATTGGACGGTCCTGTTTTGTTCCTCATGGAAAATGATGATGATGTCTGAAATGAAAGGCTTGCCTGGAGATGTTTAGTTTTTCTGTCTTGTTGTTTCTTGTGTGTCTAAAGGGTGGTGATCACAGACAATGACGACTCTGTCTTCACTGAGACTCCCTCTGTCCCCAAAGAACCAGCTGCTCCATCTGTGAAAGATGTCTCTCCCGTCTCTTTGAAAGATGTCTCTCCCGTCTCTGTGAAAGAGGTCTCTCCTGTCTCTCTGAAAACTGTCTCTCCTGTCTCTCTGAAAGACGTCTCTCCTGTCTCTGTGAAAGATGTCTCTCCTGTCTCTGTGAAAGCCGTTTCTCCTGTCTCTGCGAAAGATGTCTCTCCTGTCTCTGCGAAAGCTGTCTCTCCTGTCTCCCTGAAAGATGTCTCTCCTGTCTCTGTGAAAGCTGTCTCTCCTGTCCCTGTGAAAGCTGTCTCTCCTGTCCCTGTGAAAGCTGTCTCTCCTGTCCCTGTGAAAGATGTCTCTCCTGTCTCCTTGAAAGATGTCTCTCCTGTCTCTGTGAAAGACGTCTCTCCTGTCTCTGTGAAAGATGTCTCTCCTGTCTCTGTGAAAGCTGTCTCTCCTGTCCCTGTGAAAGCTGTCTCTCCTGTCCCTGTGAAAGACGTCTCTCCTGTCTCTGTGAAAGACGTCTCTCCTGTCTCTGTGAAAGCTGTCTCTCCTGTCTCTGTGAAAGCTGTCTCTCCTGTCCCTGTGAAAGATGTCTCTCCTGTCCCTGTGAAAGATGTCTCTCCTGTCTCTGTGAAAGACATCTCTCCTGTCTCTGTGAAAACTGTCTCTCCTGTCTCTGTGAAAGCTGTCTCTCCTGTCTCTGTGAAAGACGTCTCTCCTATATCTGTGAAAGACGTCCTCCTTCCAGCCCCCGTCATAGTTGACACCCCAACAGTGATTGGCCCTTATGAGGGCATGAAGCCAGGGTGTACCAAAATGGCTACTCCACTTCCTGAGTTGAAAGTTGAGGTGATGAAAAAACTGTCCCCAGAGAGTGGTGTCCCGTTGAAAGACGTCCCCCCAGTCCCCTCTGTATTAGTGTCCCCTGTCCCATATAACCCAGTGAAGAAGAATCCTGCCACAGTGGACACACTGACAGCCCTGTCTGACACACTCATCTCCTTCGACACAGGTTCATCCAGGTACCGTATTGATTCATTAATGTATCATCATGTATTCATGTATTCATGTATTCATTTGAATTACAATGATCAGATATGTTGCACCACAGTGTGTGTAGTGTTGAGACCAGAGCCATGTATTTACATTATGGGTAGGCTATACACGGCTCTGGGTGAGAATAGGCCCACAGTCTGCAGAGCCAGAGGACAGGTAGGAAACATCAGAGAGAGAGAGACTTCCTCATTCACGTCATCCGTGGGTGATATAAAACCGGTACCAAACCGTGACAAAATGTTTTTCAATTGAAAATGTTTTGCAATGAAAATTAGTGTTTTTTAATTGGACACAATTAGGTTAGTCCCTCCCTGTTTAGTCCATTTTCCCCCCATTTGGTTTCTCGTGAGTACACCCCTGGTGACAGCTGTCATTGTGTACTTCTACACTGAGTGTACAAAATATAAGGAACACCCTTCTAATATTGAGTGGGGCATGGACTCTACAAGGTGTCGTAATTGTTCCACAGGAAAGCTGGCCCATATCGATTCCAATGCTTCCCACAGTTGTTCCAAGTTGACTGGATTCTTTGGGTGGTGGACCATTCTTTTTATTTATACATTGTGTTTATTTATTATTGCAGATAGATTGTAGCTTCCATCAATGTAATTGTCTGCATCATTTCCAATTCCTTATATATATATTTTTGTAAATATATACAGCACCAGTCAAAAGTTTGGACACAGCTATTCATTCAAGGGTTTTTTCTTTATTTTCACTATTTTCTACATCAAAACTATGAAATAACACATATGGAATCATGCAGTAACCAAAAAAGTGTTAAACAAATATTTGAGATTCTTCAAAGTCGCCACCCTTTGCTTTGATGACAGCTTTGCACACTCTTGGCATTCTCTCAACCAGCTTCACCTGGAATGCTTTTCTAACAGTCTTGAATGAGTTCCCACATATGCTGAGCACTTGTTGGCTGCTTTTCCTTCTCTCTGTGGTCCAACTAATCTCAAACCATCTCAATTGGGTTGAGGTCAGGGGATTGTGGAGGCCAGGTCCTTCTTGGTCAAATAGCCCTTACACAGCATGGAGGTGTGTTGGGTCATTGTCCTGTTGAAAAACAAATGATAATCCCACTAAACGCAAACCAGATGGGATGGTGTATCGCTGCAGAATGCTGTGGTAGCCATGCTGATTAAGTGTGCCTTGAATTCTAAATAAATCACTGACAGTGTCACCAGCAAAGCACCATCACACTTCCTCCTCCATGCTTCACGGTGGGAACCACACATGCAGAGATCATCCATTCACCTACTCTGTGTCTCACAAAGACATGACGGTTGGAACCAAAAATCTCAAATTTGGACTCATCAGACCAACGGACAGATTTCCACCGGTCTAATGTCCATTGCTCGTATTTGTTGGCCCAAGCAAGTCTCTTCTTCTTATTGGTGTCCTTTAGTAGTGGTTTCTTTGCAGAAATTTGACCATGAAGGCCTGATTCACGCAGTCAACTCTGAACAGTTGCTGTTGAGATGTGTCTGTTACTTGAACTATGTGACGAGTCCCTTACTTTTTCCCCCTTCCACTTGCCTCTTCCATTTTTGCAGTAATGCTGCAATTATTTGGTTGTAACTTTGGGTAGAGTGGAACATTCTTGATATACACAGGAAACAGAAAACCCAACTGCGTTGCAGTTCTTGACACAAACCGGTGCGCCTGTCACCTACTACTATACCCCGTTCAAAGGCACCTACTACTATACCCCGTTCAAAGGCACCTACTACTATACCCCGTTCAAAGGCACCTACTACTATACCCCGTTCAAAGGCACCTACTACTATACCCCGTTCAAAGGCACCTACTACTATACCCCGTTCAAAGGCACCTACTACTATACCCCGTTCAAAGGCACCTACTACTATACCCCGTTCAAAGGCACCTACTACTATACCCCGTTCAAAGGCACCTACTACTATACCCCGTTCAAAGGCACCTACTACTATACCCCGTTCAAAGGCACCTACTACTATACCCCGTTCAAAGGCACTTAAATCTTTTGTCTTGTCCATTCACCCTCTGAATGGCACACACACATTCCATGTCTCAATTAAAAAGCAGGTGTTGTTAATGTTTGGTAAACTCCATCCTGCTGGGGATGTACCTTCACTAGAGCCAATAGAGGAAGTGATCAGTCAACTTTCACACAGGATGAAATGTGATCTTACACAGGTCTTAAGAGAGAGAGAAAAGAGAGAGAGAGGTGAGAGAAGAGAGAGAGAGAGAGGCCAGTTGATGCTATAATAGTTTGTTAGATGTAAACTGTTGTGTTCTTCAATTCAAGTCCTCCCTGTCTTGTCTACAGAGTGCATGATGATCCGATCCCTCAGCTCATGACTGATGATCTCCTCTCTCTCACTAACGGGTTCGTTCAAAATAGTTTATTATTTTATTACTTTTGAAATTAAGTTATTTAATACAATGTATCCACACAGCCACATGGTGGTACTAAAAGCATTTTAATGCTATTTTCTCACCTCCTCTCTCCTCTTGTCCTCCTCTCCTCTCCTCTCCTCTCCTCTCCTCTCCTCTCCTCTCCTCTCCTCTCTTCTCTCTTCCTGTCCTCTCTTCTTCTCCTCTTCTCTCTTCCTGTCCTGTCCTCTCCTCTCCCCTCCCCTCTTCCTGTCCTGTCCTCTCCCCTCCCCTCTTCCTGTCCTCTCTCCTCTTGTCCTGTCCTGTCCTCTCCTCCCCTCCTGTCCTGTCCTCTCCCCTCCTCTCTCCTCTTGTCCTGTCCTGTCCTCCCCTCCTCTCCCCTCCCCTCTTGTCCTGTCCTGTCCTGTCCTCTCCCCTCCCCTCCTGTCCTGTCCTCTCCCCTCCTCTCTCCTCTTGTCCTGTCCTGTCCTCCCCTCCTCTCCCCTCCCCTCTTCTCTCTTCCTGTCCTCTCTTCTCCTCCTCTTCTCTCTTCCTGTCCTCTCCCCTCCCCTCTTCTCTCTTCCTGTCCTCTCTCCTCTTGTCCTGTCCTGTCCTCTCCCCTCCCCTCTTCTCTCTTCCTGTCCTGTCCTCTCTCCTCTTGTCCTGTCCTCCCCTCCTCTCTCCCCTCCCCTCTTCTCTCCTCTTGTCCTGTCCTCTCTCCTCTTGTCCTGTCCTGTCCTCTCCCCTCCCCTCTTCTCTCTTCCTGTCCTGTCCTCTCTCCTCTTGTCCTGTCCTCCCCTCTTCTCTCTTCCTGTCCTGTCCTCTCTCCTCTTGTCCTGTCCTCCCCTCCTCTCTCCCCTCCCCTCTTCTCTCCTCTTGTCCTGTCCTCTCTCCTCTTGTCCTGTCCTCCCCTCCTCTCTCCCCTCCCCTCTTCTCTCTTCCTGTCCTGTCCTCTCTCCTCTTGTCCTGTCCTCCCCTCTTCTCTCTTCCTGTCCTGTCCTCTCTCCTCTTGTCCTGTCCTCCCCTCCTCTCTCCCCTCCCCTCTTCTCTCTTCCTGTCCTGTCCTCTCTCCTCTTGTCCTGTCCTCCCCTCCTCTCTCCCCTCCCCTCTTCTCTCTTCCTGTCCTGTCCTCTCTCCTCTTGTCCTGTCCTCCCCTCCTCTCTCCCCTCCCCTCTTCTCTCTTCCTGTCCTGTCCTCTCTCCTCTTGTCCTGTCCTCCCCTCCTCTCTTCGCTCCCCTCTTCCTGTCCTGTCCTCTCTCCTCTTGTCCTGTCCTGTCCTCTCCCCTCCCCTCTTCTCTCTTCCTGTCCTATCCTCTCTTTTCTCCCCTCTTCTCCTCTGTGTAGTCTAGAACAGGAGTTGGTAAAGCCCATCCCTCCCATCCCAGGATCTTGGAGTCAGGAGCTTCTCTATGGATCAGACAGGTAGTTAGAGAGGAGACCCCTTATATCAGACACTCATTCTTTCCTCCATACACCACAGTGCACGTGTGTGTGTGTCTCTCTCTTTCTCTCTCTCAATTTCAATTCATGGGGCTTTATTGGCATGGGAAACATGTCAACATTGCCAAGGCAAGTGAAATAGATAAACAAAAGTGAAATAAACAACACAAAATAATTACAGTAAACATTACATTCACAAAAGTTCCAAAAGTATAAAGACATTTCAAATGTCATATTATGTGTAAATAGTAACGCGCTCCACAATGAAATAGGGTGCAGGCCAGGCAGCAGGCTGTTAGCCAGCCTGCCAGCTTAGTGGAGTCTGCCACTAGCACAGTCAGTGTAGTCAGCTCAGCTATCACCATTGAGACCGTGTCTGTGACTCGATCTAGGTTGGGCGAAACTAAACATGGCGGTGTTCGCCTTAGCAATATAAACATAACAATGTTTGTTCTTCACCGGTTGCCCTTTTCTTGTGGCAGCAGGTCACAAATCTTGCTGCTGTAATTGCACACTGTGGTATTTCACCCAGTAGATATGGGAGTTGATCAAAATTGGGTTTGTTTTCAAATTCTGTGGGTCTGTGTAATCTGAGGGAAATATGTGTCTCTAACATGGTCATACATTTGGCAGGAGTTTAGGAAGTGCAGCTCAGTTTCCACCTCATTTTGTGGGCAGTGTGCACATAGCCTGTCTTCTCTTGAGAGCCAGGTCTGTCTTCTCTTGAGAGCCAGGTCTGTCTTCTCTTGAGGGCCAGGTCTGTCTTCTCTTGAGAGCCAGGTCTGTCTTCTCTTGAGAGCCAGGTCTGTCTTCTCTTGAGGGCCAGGTCTGTCTTCTCTTGAGAGCCAGGTCTGTCTTCTCTTGAGAGCCAGGTCTGTCTTCTCTTGAGAGCCAGGTCTGTCTTCTCTTGAGAGCCAGGTCTGTCTTCTCTTGAGAGCCAGGTCTGTCTTCTCTTGAGAGCCAGGTCTGTCTTCTCTTGAGAGCCAGGTCTGTCTTCTCTTGAGAGCCAGGTCTGCCTTCTCTTGAGAGCCAGGTCTGTCTTCTCTTGAGAGCCAGGTCTGTCTTCTCTTGAGAGCCAGGTCTGTCTTCTCTTGAGAGCCAGGTCTGTCTTCTCTTGAGAGCCAGGTCTGTCTTCTCTTGAGAGCCAGGTCTGCCTTCTCTTGAGAGCCAGGTCTGTCTTCTCTTGAGAGCCAGGTCTGTCTTCTCTTGAGAGCCAGGTCTGTCTTCTCTTGAGAGCCAGGTCTGTCTTCTCTTGAGAGCCAGGTCTGCCTTCTCTTGAGAGCCAGGTCTGTCTTCTCTTGAGAGCCAGGTCTGCCTTCTCTTGAGAGCCAGGTCTGTCTTCTCTTGAGGGCCAGGTCTGTCTTCTCTTGAGAGCCAGGTCTGTCTTCTCTTGTGAGCCAGGTCTGCCTTCTCTTGAGAGCCAGGTCTGTCTTCTCTTGAGAGCCAGGTCTGTCTTCTCTTGAGAGCCAGGTTTGCCTTCTCTTGAGAGCCAGGTCTGTCTTCTCTTGAGAGCCAGGTCTGCCTACGGGGGCCCTTGTCAATAGCAAGGCTATGCTCACTGAGTCTGTACATAGTCAAAGCTTTCCTTAAGTTTGGGTCAGTCACAGTGCTCTCTCTCTCTCTCTATCTCTCTGGTCTCTCTCTCTCTGGTCTCTCTCTCTCTCTCTGGTCTCTCTCTCTCTCTCTCTCTCTCTCTCTCTCTGGTCTCTCTCTCTCTCTCTCTCTCTCTCTCTCTCTCTCTCTCTCTCTCTCTCTCTCTCTCCTCTCTCCTCTCTCTCTCTCTCTCTCTCTCTCTCTCTCTCTCTCTCTCTCTCTCTCTCTCTCTCTCACACACCCTGTTTCATGTGTAATGCTGTGTCTGTGGTTCTGATGGACCAGTGGTTAGGGAGTAATTAACTGACCAGCTGTCTGTGGTTCTGATGTCAGTTAGGGTCTGATGGACCAGCATTGTGTTATTGACTGTACTTTTGTTTATGTGTAACTCTGTGTTGTTGTTTTTTGTTGCACTACCTCGCTTCATCTTGGCCAGGTCACAGTTGTAAATTAAAACTTGTTCTCAACTGGCCTACCTGGTGAAATAAAACATAAAATAAATAAATAAATAGGGGGCATTTTACTCACCAACTGTGTCTCTGGTTGTCTCTCCCTCAGGCTCAGTTATGCCGAGTCCGAGGAGGAAGAGGAGGAGCCGAGAGACGAAAAGCCAGAGGACACACACAGGTACGTCCCCCATTGACCTAGTCCCTAGTCCCTAGCCCCTTAGTCCCTAGACCCTTAGTCCCTAGACCCTTAGTCCCTAGCCCGTAAGTCCCTAGCCTCTCTCCCTAGCCTCTAACCTCTCCCCATATCATCTAATTTTTAACCTCTAGCCTCTCCCCTTCTATCCTCTCTCCTATCATCTCAACCCTCTAACCTCTTCCCTCTCCCTCTAACCTCCCCCTATCTCTCTACCCTCTAACAACTCCACTCAAACCTCTCCCTCTACGCTCTAACCTCTCCCCCAATAACCTCTCCCCTATCCTCTACCCTCTCCCTCTATCCTCTACCCTCTCCCTCTATCCTCTACCCTTTCCCCTCTCCCCCCCGCCTATCCTATCCTCTACCCTTTCCCCTCTCCCCCTATCCTCTACCCTTTCCCCTCTCCCCCCCTCCTATCCTATCCTCTCCCCCTCCCCTCATCCTCTACCCTTTCCCCTCTCCCCCTATCCTCTACCCTTTCCCCTCTCCCCCTATCCTCTACCCTTTCCCTCTCCCCCTCCTATCCTATCCTCTACCCTTTCCCCTCTCCCCCTATCCTCTACCCTTTCCCCTCTCCCCTCCCCCTCCCCCCTATCCTCTACCCTTTCCCCTCTCCCCCTATCCTCTACCCTTTCCCTCTCCCCCTATCCTCTACCCTTTCCCTCTCCCCCTCCTATCCTATCCCCCTCCCCTCTCCCCCTATCCTTTACCCTTTCCCTCTCCCCCCTCCTATCCTATCCTATCCTCTCCCCTCCCCCTATCCTTTACCCTCTCCCCTCTCCCCCTATCCTCTCCCCTCTCCCTTGATCTTTCACTTCTAGGATATGTAGTATCACACACACACACACACACACACACACACACACACACACACACACACACACACACACACACACACACACACACACACACACACACACACACACACACACACACACACACACACACACACACACACACACACACACACACACACACACACACATTCTTTCCTAATGCCTAATGTTTTTCAAGTCTACTACTACAAATACTAAATCTACTTCTACGACCTGCCACTACTAAATCTACTAATACTACGACCTGCCACTACAAAATCTACTACGACCTGCCACTACTAAATCTACTACTACTACGACCTGCCACTACTAAATCTACTACTACTACGACCTGCCACTACAAAATCTACTACGACCTGCCACTACTAAATCTACTACTACTACGACCTGCCACTACTAAATCTACTACTACTACGACCTGCCACTACTAAATCTACTACTACTACGACCTGCCACTACTAAATCTACTACTACTACGACCTGCCACTACTAAATCTACTACTACTACTACTACGACCTGCCACTACTAAATCTACTACTACTACGACCTGCCACTACTAAATCTACAACTACCTGTCACTACTAAATCTACTACTAATACGACCTGCCACTACTAAATCTACTACTACTACGACCTGCCACTACTAAATCTACTACGACCTGCCATTACTAAATCTACTACTACTATGACCTGCCACTACTAAATCTACTACTACGACCTGCCACTACTAAATCTACAACTACCTGTCACTACTAAATCTACTACTACTACGACCTGCCACTACTAAATCTACTACTACGACCTGCCACTACTAAATCTACAACTACCTACCACTACTAAATCTACTACTACTACGACTTGCCACTACTAAATCTACAACTACCTGTCACTACTAAATCTACTACTACTACGACCTGCCACTACTAAATCTACTACTACTACGACCTGCCACTACTACTACTACTACGACCTGCCACTACTAAATCTACTACTACTACGACCTGCCACTACTAAATCTACAACTACCTGTCACTACTAAATCTACTACTAATACGACCTGCCACTACTAAATCTACTACTACTACGACCTGCCACTACTAAATCTACTACGACCTGCCACTACTAAATCTACTACGACCTGCCACTACTAAATCTACTACTACTACGACCTGCCACTACTAAATCTACTACTACTACGACCTGCCACTACTAAATCTACTACTACGACCTGCCACTACTAAATCTACTACTACTACGACCTGCCACTACTAAATCTACTACTACTACGACCTGTCACTACTAAATCTACTACTAATACGACCTGCCACTACTAAATCTACTACTACTACGACCTGCCACTACTAAATCTACTACTACTACGACCTGCCACTACTAAATCTACTACTACTACGACCTGCCACTACTAAATCTACAACTACCTGTCACTACTAAATCTACTACTAATATGACCTGCCACTACTAAATCTACTACTACTACGACCTGCCACTACTAAATCTACTACGACCTGCCACTACTAAATCTACTACGACCTGCCACTACTAAATCTACTACTACTACGACCTGCCACTACTAAATCTACTATGACCTGCCACTACTAAATCTACTACTACTATGACCTGCCACTACTAAATCTACTACTACTACGACCTGCCACTACTAAATCTACTACTACTACGACCTGCCACTACTAAATCTACTACTACTACGACCTGCCACTACTAAATCTACTACTTCTACGACCTGCCACTACTAAATCTACTACTACTACGACCTGCCACTACTAAATCTACTACTACTACGACCTGCCACTACTAAATCTACTACTACTACGACCTGCCACTACTAAATCTACTACTACTACTACGACCTGCCACTACTAAATCTACTACTACTACGGCCTGCCACTACTAAATCTACTACTACTATGACCTGCCACTACTAAAATCTACAACTACCTGTCACTACTAAATCTACAACTACCTGTCACTACTAAATCTACTACTACTACGACCTGCCACTACTAAACCTACTACTACTATGACCTGTCACTACTAAAATCTACAACTACCTGTCACTACTAAATCTACGACTAAATCTCCTACTACCTATTACTACTAAATCTACTATAACCTGTCAGACCACTACTAAATCTACTAGAACTACTAAATCTACTAGTACTACTATTACCTGCCACTACTAAATCTACTAGTACTACTAAATCTACCACTACTAAATCAACTACCTGCCACTACTTCATCTACTACTACTAAATCTACTACTACCTACCACTAGTAAATCTACTACTACCTGCCACTAGTAAATCTACTACTACCTACCACTAGTAAATCTACTACTACTACTTCATCTACTACTACTAAATCTACTACTACCTACCACTAGTAAATCTACTACTACCTGCCACTAGTAAATCTACTACTACCTACCACTAGTAAATCTACTACTACCTACCACTAGTAAATCTACTACTACCTACCACTAGTAAATCTACTACTACCTGCCACTAGAAAATCTACTACTACTACTTCATCTACTACTACCAAATCTACTACTACCTACCACAAGTAAATCTACTACTAACTACCACTACTACCACTACTACTAAATCTACTACTGATACTAAATCTACATCTACTACTACCTACCACTACTAAATATACTACTACATCTACTACTACATCTACTACTACCTACCACTACTAAATATACTACTACACCTACCACTACTACATCTACTACTACCTACCACTACTAAATAAACTACTGATACTAAATCTACTACTACTACTAAATCTACTACTATTACTACAACCACCTGCCACTACTAAATCTACTACTACTACTAACTCTACTACTACCACTAAATCTGCTACTACCACTAAATCTACCACTACTCCCACAACTAAATATACTACTACTTCTACCGACCACAACTAAATCTACTACTACTACCTACCACAACTAAATCTACTACTACTACCACAACTAAATCTACTACTACCTACCACAACTAAATCTACTACTACTACCTACCACAACTAAATCTACTACTACTACTACCTACCACAACTAAATCTACTACTACTACTACCTACCACAACTAAATCTACCACAACTACCTGCCACTATTAAATGTATTACTATTGTACTTCAATGTGCTTCAATGTGCTTCTAACATATATAATATAATGATAACAGTACAACACCATATAATGATATTATTTCAACAGAGATATTGACAGTCCGACCCCTAGTACTGACTCCAGGTAAGATATACTGTACCTGTCTACTGAGAGAGAGACCACCTGTTAGATATACTGTACCGGTCTACTGAGAGAGAACACCTGTTAGATATACTGTACTTGTCTACTGAGAGAGAACACCTGTTAGATATACTGTACCTGTCTACTGAGAGAGAACAGCTGTTAGATATACTGTACCTGTCTACTGAGAGAGAACACCTGTTAGATATACTGTACCTGTCTACTGAGAGAGAACACCTGTTAGATATACTGTACCTGTCTACTGAGAGAGAACACCTGTTAGATATACTGTACCTGTCTACTGAGAGAGAGACCACCTGTTAGATATACTGTACCGGTCTACTGAGAGAGAACACCTGTTAGATATACTGTACTTGTCTACTGAGAGAGAACACCTGTTAGATATACTGTACCTGTCTACTGAGAGAGAACAGCTGTTAGATATACTGTACCTGTCTACTGAGAGAGAACACCTGTTAGATATACTGTACCTGTCTACTGAGAGAGAACACCTGTTAGATATACTGTACCTGTCTACTGAGAGAGAACACCTGTTAGATATACTGTACCTGTCTACTGAGAGAGAACACCTGTTAGATATACTGTACCTGTCTACTGAGAGAGAACACCTGTTAGATATACTGTACCTGTCTACTGAGAGAGAACACCTGTTAGATATACTGTACCTGTCTACTGAGAGAGAACACCTGTTAGATATACTGTACCTGTCTACTGAGAGAGACCACCTGTTAGATATACTGTACCTGTCTACTGAGAGAGACCACCTGTTAGATATACTGTACCTGTCTACTGAGAGAGAACACCTGTTAGATATACTGTACCTGTCTACTAGTTTTTATGCTTGGATCCAAAAGGCTCATGACGAGTCAGAGCTTTAAATGATCTGTTTTAATCTGTTTTCTGTTTTACAGTGTAAATGAAAATGTGTTGGAGGACCTTGAAGACGACTTTATCCCCATCAACACGAACACAACAAGGTATTCGAAAGTTAGTCGGTTTTCGCTGTGTGCTTCCTATACTAGTGTCTACTTCCACTGTGTGCTTCCTATACTAGTGTCTACTTCCACTGTGTGCTTCCTATACTAGTGTCTGTTTTCACTGTGTGCTTCCTATACTAGTGTCTACTTCCACTGTGTGCTTCCTATACTAGTGTCTACTTCCACTGTGTGCTTCCTATACTAGTGTCTGTTTTCACTGTGTGCTTCCTATACTAGTGTCTACTTCCACTGTGTGCTTCCTATACTAGTGTCTGTTTTCACTGTGTGCTTCCTATACTAGTGTCTGTTTTCACTGTGTGCTTCCTATACTAGTGTCTACTTCCACTGTGTGCTTCCTATACTAGTGTCTGTTTTCACTGTGTGCTTCCTATACTAGTGTCTACTTCCACTGTGTGCTTCCTATACTAGTGTCTACTTCCACTGTGTGCTTCCTATACTAGTGTCTACTTCCACTGTGTGCTTCCTATACTAGTGTCTGTTTTCACTGTGTGCTTCCTATACTAGTGTCTGTTTCCACTGTGTGCTTCCTATACTAGTGTCTGTTTTCACTGTGTGCTTCCTATACTAGTGTCTACTTCCACTGTGTGCTTCCTATACTAGTGTCTGTTTTCACTGTGTGCTTCCTATACTAGTGTCTGTTTTCACTGTGTGCTTCCTATACTAGTGTCTACTTCCACTGTGTGCTTCCTATACTAGTGTCTACTTCCACTGTGTGCTTCCTATACTAGTGTCTGTTTTCACTGTGTGCTTCCTATACTAGTGTCTACTTCCACTGTGTGCTTCCTATACTAGTGTCTGTTTTCACTGTGTGCTTCCTATACTAGTGTCTGTTTTCACTGTGTGCTTCCTATACTAGTGTCTGTTTTCACTGTGTGCTTCCTATACTAGTGTCTGTTTCCACTGTGTGCTTCCTATACTAGTGTCTGTTTCCACTGTGTGCTTCCTATACTAGTGTCTGTTTTCACTGTGTGCTTCCTATACTAGTGTCTACTTCCACTGTGTGCTTCCTATACTAGTGTCTACTTCCACTGTGTGCTTCTTATACTAGTGTCTGTTTTCGCTGTGTGCTTCCTATACTAGTGTCTGTTTTCACTGTGTGCTTCCTATACTAGTGTCTGTTTTCACTGTGTGCTTCCTATACTAGTGTCTGTTTTCACTGTGTGCTTCCTATACTAGTGTCTGTTTCCACTGTGTGCTTCCTATACTAGTGTCTGTTTTCACTGTGTGCTTCCTATACTAGTGTCTACTTCCACTGTGTGCTTCCTATACTAGTGTCTATTTTCACTGTGTGCTTCCTATACTAGTGTCTGTTTTCACTGTGTGCTTCCTATACTAGTGTCTACTTCCACTGTGTGCTTCCTATACTAGTGTCTGTTTTCACTGTGTGCTTCCTATACTAGTGTCTGTTTTCACTGTGTGCTTCCTATACTAGTGTCTACTTCCACTGTGTGCTTCCTATACTAGTGTCTACTTCCACTGTGTGCTTCCTATACTAGTGTCTACTTCCACTGTGTGCTTCCTATACTAGTGTCTGTTTTCACTGTGTGCTTCCTATACTAGTGTCTACTTCCACTGTGTGCTTCCTATACTAGTGTCTGTTTTCACTGTGTGCTTCCTATACTAGTGTCTACTTCCACTGTGTGCTTCCTATACTAGTGTCTGTTTTCACTGTGTGCTTCCTATACTAGTGTCTACTTCCACTGTGTGCTTCCTATACTAGTGTCTGCTTCCACTGTGTGCTTCCTATACTAGTGTCTACTTCCACTGTGTGCTTCCTATACTAGTGTCTGTTTCCACTGTGTGCTTCCTATACTAGTGTCTGTTTTCACTGTGTGCTTCCTATACTAGTGTCTACTTCCACTGTGTGCTTCCTATACTAGTGTCTACTTCCACTGTGTGCTTCCTATACTAGTGTCTACTTCCACTGTGTGCTTCCTATACTAGTGTCTGTTTTCACTGTGTGCTTCCTATACTAGTGTCTGTTTTCACTGTGTGCTTCCTATACTAGTGTCTGTTTTCACTGTGTGCTTCCTATACTAGTGTCTGTTTTCACTGTGTGCTTCCTATACTAGTGTCTGTTTTCACTGTGTGCTTCCTATACTAGTGTCTGTTTTCACTGTGTGCTTCCTATACTAGTGTCTACTTCCACTGTGTGCTTCCTATACTAGTGTCTGTTTTCACTGTGTGCTTCCTATACTAGTGTCTACTTCCACTGTGTGCTTCCTATACTAGTGTCTGTTTTCACTGTGTGCTTCCTATACTAGTGTCTGTTTTCACTGTGTGCTTCCTATACTAGTGTCTACTTCCACTGTGTGCTTCCTATACTAGTGTCTGTTTTCACTGTGTGCTTCCTATACTAGTGTCTGTTTTCACTGTGTGCTTCCTATACTAGTGTCTGTTTCCACTGTGTGCTTCCTATACTAGTGTCTGTTTCCACTGTGTGCTTCCTATACTAGTGTCTGTTTTCACTGTGTGCTTCCTATACTAGTGTCTACTTCCACTGTGTGCTTCCTATACTAGTGTCTACTTCCACTGTGTGCTTCTTATACTAGTGTCTGTTTTCACTGTGTGCTTCCTATACTAGTGTCTACTTCCACTGTGTGCTTCCTATACTAGTGTCTGTTTTCACTGTGTGCTTCCTATACTAGTGTCTGTTTTCACTGTGTGCTTCCTATACTAGTGTCTACTTCCACTGTGTGCTTCCTATACTAGTGTCTACTTCCACTGTGTGCTTCCTATACTAGTGTCTACTTCCACTGTGTGCTTCCTATACTAGTGTCTGTTTTCACTGTGTGCTTCCTATACTAGTGTCTACTTCCACTGTGTGCTTCCTATACTAGTGTCTGTTTTCACTGTGTGCTTCCTATACTAGTGTCTACTTCCACTGTGTGCTTCCTATACTAGTGTCTGTTTTTACTGTGTGCTTCCTATACTAGTGTCTACTTCCACTGTGTGCTTCCTATACTAGTGTCTGTTTCCACTGTGTGCTTCCTATACTAGTGTCTACTTCCACTGTGTGCTTCCTATACTAGTGTCTGTTTCCACTGTGTGCTTCCTATACTAGTGTCTGTTTTCACTGTGTGCTTCCTATACTAGTGTCTACTTCCACTGTGTGCTTCCTATACTAGTGTCTACTTCCACTGTGTGCTTCCTATACTAGTGTCTACTTCCACTGTGTGCTTCCTATACTAGTGTCTGTTTTCACTGTGTGCTTCCTATACTAGTGTCTACTTCCACTGTGTGCTTCCTATACTAGTGTCTGTTTTCACTGTGTGCTTCCTATACTAGTGTCTGTTTTCACTGTGTGCTTCCTATACTAGTGTCTACTTCCACTGTGTGCTTCCTATACTAGTGTCTGTTTTCACTGTGTGCTTCCTATACTAGTGTCTGTTTTCACTGTGTGCTTCCTATACTAGTGTCTGTTTCCACTGTGTGCTTCCTATACTAGTGTCTACTTCCACTGTGTGCTTCTTATACTAGTGTCTGTTTTCACTGTGTGCTTCCTATACTAGTGTCTACTTCCACTGTGTGCTTCCTATACTAGTGTCTGTTTTCACTGTGTGCTTCCTATACTAGTGTCTGTTTTCACTGTGTGCTTCCTATACTAGTGTCTGTTTTCACTGTGTGCTTCTTATACTAGTGTCTGTTTTCACTGTGTGCTTCCTATACTAGTGTCTACTTCCACTGTGTGCTTCCTATACTAGTGTCTACTTCCACTGTGTGCTTCCTATACTAGTGTCTGTTTTCACTGTGTGCTTCTTATACTAGTGTCTGTTTTCGCTGTGTGCTTCCTATACTAGTGTCTACTTCCACTGTGTGCTTCCTATACTAGTGTCTACTTCCACTGTGTGCTTCCTATACTAGTGTCTACTTCCACTGTGTGCTTCCTATACTAGTGTCTACTTCCACTGTGTGCTTCCTATACTAGTGTCTACTTTCACTGTGTGCTTCCTATACTAGTGTCTACTTCCACTGTGTGCTTCCTATACTAGTGTCTACTTCCACTGTGTGCTTCCTATACTAGTGTCTACTTCCACTGTGTGCTTCCTATACTAGTGTCTGTTTTCACTGTGTGCTTCCTATACTAGTGTCTACTTCCACTGTGTGCTTCCTATACTAGTGTCTGTTTTCACTGTGTGCTTCCTATACTAGTGTCTGTTTTCACTGTGTGCTTCCTATACTAGTGTCTGTTTTCACTGTGTGCTTCCTATACTAGTGTCTGTTTTCACTGTGTGCTTCCTATACTAGTGTCTACTTCCACTGTGTGCTTCCTATACTAGTGTCTGTTTTCACTGTGTGCTTCCTATACTAGTGTCTGTTTTCACTGTGTGCTTCCTATACTAGTGTCTGTTTTCGCTGTGTGCTTCCTGTACTAGTGTCTGTTTTCACTGTGTGCTTCCTATACTAGTGTCTGTTTTCACTGTGTGCTTCCTATACTAGTGTCTACTTCCACTGTGTGCTTCCTATACTAGTGTCTGTTTTCGCTGTGTGCTTCCTATACTAGTGTCTCTTTCCACTGTGTGCTTCCTATACTAGTGTCTACTTCCACTGTGTGCTTCCTATACTAGTGTCTGTTTTCACTGTGTGCTTCCTATACTAGTGTCTGTTTTCACTGTGTGCTTCCTATACTAGTGTCTGTTTCACTGTGTGCTTCCTATACTAGTGTCTACTTCCACTGTGTGCTTCCTATACTAGTGTCTGTTTTCACTGTGTGCTTCCTATACTAGTGTCTGTTTTCACTGTGTGCTTCCTATACTAGTGTCTACTTCCACTGTGTGCTTCCTATACTAGTGTCTGTTTCCACTGTGTGCTTCCTATACTAGTGTCTACTTCCACTGTGTGCTTCCTATACTAGTGTCTGTTTTCACTGTGTGCTTCCTATACTAGTGTCTGTTTTCACTGTGTGCTTCCTATACTAGTGTCTGTTTTCACTGTGTGCTTCCTATACTAGTGTCTGTTTTCACTGTGTGCTTCCTATACTAGTGTCTGTTTTCACTGTGTGCTTCCTATACTAGTGTCTACTTCCACTGTGTGCTTCCTATACTAGTGTCTACTTCCACTGTGTGCTTCCTATACTAGTGTCTACTTCCACTGTGTGCTTCCTATACTAGTGTCTGTTTTCACTGTGTGCTTCCTATACTAGTGTCTGTTTTCACTGTGTGCTTCCTATACTAGTGTCTGTTTTCACTGTGTGCTTCCTATACTAGTGTCTACTTCCACTGTGTGCTTCCTATACTAGTGTCTGTTTTCACTGTGTGCTTCCTATACTAGTGTCTACTTCCACTGTGTGCTTCCTATACTAGTGTCTACTTCCACTGTGTGCTTCCTATACTAGTGTCTACTTCCACTGTGTGCTTCCTATACTAGTGTCTGTTTTCACTGTGTGCTTCCTATACTAGTGTCTACTTCCACTGTGTGCTTCCTATACTAGTGTCTGTTTTCACTGTGTGCTTCCTATACTAGTGTCTGTTTTCACTGTGTGCTTCCTATACTAGTGTCTACTTCCACTGTGTGCTTCCTATACTAGTGTCTACTTCCACTGTGTGCTTCCTATACTAGTGTCTACTTCCACTGTGTGCTTCCTATACTAGTGTCTGTTTTCACTGTGTGCTTCCTATACTAGTGTCTACTTCCACTGTGTGCTTCCTATACTAGTGTCTGTTTTCACTGTGTGCTTCCTATACTAGTGTCTACTTCCACTGTGTGCTTCCTATACTAGTGTCTGTTTTCACTGTGTGCTTCCTATACTAGTGTCTACTTCCACTGTGTGCTTCCTATACTAGTGTCTGTTTTCACTGTGTGCTTCCTATACTAGTGTCTACTTCCACTGTGTGCTTCCTATACTAGTGTCTGTTTTCACTGTGTGCTTCCTATACTAGTGTCTGTTTTCACTGTGTGCTTCCTATACTAGTGTCTGTTTTCACTGTGTGCTTCCTATACTAGTGTCTGTTTTCACTGTGTGCTTCCTATACTAGTGTCTGTTTTCACTGTGTGCTTCCTATACTAGTGTCTGTTTTCACTGTGTGCTTCCTATACTAGTGTCTACTTCCACTGTGTGCTTCCTATACTAGTGTCTGTTTTCACTGTGTGCTTCCTATACTAGTGTCTGTTTTCACTGTGTGCTTCCTATACTAGTGTCTGTTTTCACTGTGTGCTTCCTATACTAGTGTCTACTTCCACTGTGTGCTTCCTATACTAGTGTCTACTTCCACTGTGTGCTTCCTATACTAGTGTCTGTTTTCACTGTGTGCTTCCTATACTAGTGTCTACTTCCACTGTGTGCTTCCTATACTAGTGTCTGTTTTCACTGTGTGCTTCCTATACTAGTGTCTACTTCCACTGTGTGCTTCCTATACTAGTGTCTGTTTTCACTGTGTGCTTCCTATACTAGTGTCTACTTCCACTGTGTGCTTCCTATACTAGTGTCTGTTTTCACTGTGTGCTTCCTATACTAGTGTCTACTTCCACTGTGTGCTTCCTATACTAGTGTCTACTTCCACTGTGTGCTTCCTATACTAGTGTCTGTTTTCACTGTGTGCTTCCTATACTAGTGTCTACTTCCACTGTGTGCTTCCTATACTAGTGTCTGTTTTCACTGTGTGCTTCCTATACTAGTGTCTACTTCCACTGTGTGCTTCCTATACTAGTGTCTACTTCCACTGTGTGCTTCCTATACTAGTGTCTGTTTTCACTGTGTGCTTCCTATACTAGTGTCTACTTCCACTGTGTGCTTCCTATACTAGTGTCTACTTCCACTGTGTGCTTCCTATACTAGTGTCTGTTTTCACTGTGTGCTTCCTATACTAGTGTCTACTTCCACTGTGTGCTTCCTATACTAGTGTCTACTTCCACTGTGTGCTTCCTATACTAGTGTCTACTTCCACTGTGTGCTTCCTATACTAGTGTCTGTTTTCACTGTGTGCTTCCTATACTAGTGTCTGTTTTCACTGTGTGCTTCCTATACTAGTGTCTGTTTTCACTGTGTGCTTCCTATACTAGTGTCTACTTCCACTGTGTGCTTCCTATACTAGTGTCTGTTTTCACTGTGTGCTTCCTATACTAGTGTCTACTTCCACTGTGTGCTTCCTATACTAGTGTCTGTTTTCACTGTGTGCTTCCTATACTAGTGTCTACTTCCACTGTGTGCTTCCTATACTAGTGTCTACTTCCACTGTGTGCTTCCTATACTAGTGTCTGTTTTCACTGTGTGCTTCCTATACTAGTGTCTACTTCCACTGTGTGCTTCCTATACTAGTGTCTGTTTTCACTGTGTGCTTCCTATACTAGTGTCTACTTCCACTGTGTGCTTCCTATACTAGTGTCTACTTCCACTGTGTGCTTCCTATACTAGTGTCTACTTCCACTGTGTGCTTCCTATACTAGTGTCTACTTCCACTGTGTGCTTCCTATACTAGTGTCTGTTTTCACTGTGTGCTTCCTATACTAGTGTCTGTTTTCACTGTGTGCTTCCTATACTAGTGTCTACTTCCACTGTGTGCTTCCTATACTAGTGTCTACTTCCACTGTGTGCTTCCTATACTAGTGTCTACTTCCACTGTGTGCTTCCTATACTAGTGTCTACTTCCACTGTGTGCTTCCTATACTAGTGTCTGTTTTCACTGTGTGCTTCCTATACTAGTGTCTGTTTCCACTGTGTGCTTCCTATACTAGTGTCTACTTCCACTGTGTGCTTCCTATACTAGTGTCTGTTTCCACTGTGTGCTTCCTATACTAGTGTCTACTTCCACTGTGTGCTTCCTATACTAGTGTCTGTTTTCACTGTGTGCTTCCTATACTAGTGTCTACTTCCACTGTGTGCTTCCTATACTAGTGTCTGTTTCCACTGTGTGCTTCCTATACTAGTGTCTACTTCCACTGTGTGCTTCCTATACTAGTGTCTGTTTCCACTGTGTGCTTCCTATACTAGTGTCTACTTCCACTGTGTGCTTCCTATACTAGTGTCTACTTCCACTGTGTGCTTCCTATACTAGTGTCTGTTTTCACTGTGTGCTTCCTATACTAGTGTCTACTTCCACTGTGTGCTTCCTATACTAGTGTCTGTTTTCACTGTGTGCTTCCTATACTAGTGTCTACTTCCACTGTGTGCTTCCTATACTAGTGTCTACTTCCACTGTGTGCTTCCTATACTAGTGTCTACTTCCACTGTGTGCTTCCTATACTAGTGTCTACTTCCACTGTGTGCTTCCTATACTAGTGTCTACTTCCACTGTGTGCTTCCTATACTAGTGTCTGTTTCCACTGTGTGCTTCCTATACTAGTGTCTACTTCCACTGTGTGCTTCCTATACTAGTGTCTACTTCCACTGTGTGCTTCTTATACTAGTGTCTGTTGGCAAACCCCATACCTCTTCCAATGTTGAATTGAGCTCAGTCTCCAGACTAACTGTGGTGTCCCCCCTCTCGTCAGACATACGTGGAAGAGGTCCTGGGACGTCAACCCTATCACTACCACAGACAAGAGGTGAATGAACCTCCTCACAGATCATCACTTATACACATCCACAGTGCCCCCCCCAAGCTCCTGACAAAGCACAAGTCAAACCACCCAACCATCCAGTACTAAAAGTCTGTTATGTTCTCTCATCTCAGTGAGGAGGAGGAGCCTGAGGAGCAGGATCCACAGGTGTCCCTGGTTACGGTTCAGAAACAGTAAGCCCCCCCCACACACACACAGCTCACCCCTTTCACACACAACACTGCACTGAGTCACTTGTCACACACATACCCTCAGCCTCTTTCTGTCCTCTAGTAGTAACACCCTCAGCCTCTGTTTATAACCTCTAGTAGTAACACCCCCAGCCTCTGTTTATAACCTCCATTAGTAACACCATCAGCCTCTGTTTATAACCTCTAGTAGTAATACCCTCAGCCTCTGTTTATAACCTCCATTAATAACACCCCCAGCCTCTGTTTATAACCTCTAGTAGAAACACCCTCAGCCTCTGTTTATAACCTCCATTAGTAACACCCCCAGCCTCTGTTTATAACCTCTAGTAGTAACACCCTCAGCCTCTGTTTATAACCTCCAGTAGTAACACCCTCAGCCTCTGTTTATAACCTCCATTAGTAACACCCTCAGCCTCTGTTTATAACCTCTAGTAGAAACACCCTCAGCCTCTGTTTATAACCTCTAGTAGTAACACCCTCAGCCTCTGTTTATAACCCCATTAGTAACACCCTCAGCCTCTGTTTATAACCTCTAGTAGAAACACCCTCAGCCTCTGTTTATAACCTCCATTAGTAACACCCCCAGCCTCTGTTTATAACCTCTAGTAGTAACACCCTCAGCCTCTGTTTATAACCTCCATTAGTAACACCCGCAGCCTCTGTTTATAACCTCCAGGTAACACCCCCAGTCTCTGTTTATAACCTCTAGTAGTAACACCCCCAGCCTCTGTTTATAACCTCCATTAGTAACACCCCCAGTCTCTGTTTAAAACCTCCAGGTAACACCCTCAGCCTCTGTTTATAACCTCTAGTAGTAACACCCCCAGCCTGTTTATAACCTCTAGTAGTAACACCCCCAAGCTCTGTTTATAACCTCAAGTAGTAACACCCTCAGCCTCTGTTTATAACCTCCATTAGTAACACTCTCAGCCTCTGTTTATAAACACTAGTAGATACACCCGCAACCTCTGTTTATAACCTCTAGGTAACACCCTCAGCCTCTGTTTATAACCTCTAGTAGTAACACGCTCAGCCTCTGTTTATAACCTCTAGTAGTAACACCCTCAGCCTCTGTTTATAACCTCTAGTAGTAACACCCTCAGCCTCTGTTTATAACCTCTAGTAGTAACACCCTCAGCCTCTGTTTATGTCCTCTAGTAGTAACACCCCCAGACTCTGTTTATAACCTCCAGGTAACACTCTCAGCCTCTGTTTATAACCTCCAGGTAACACCCTCAGCCTCTGTTTATAAACTCTAGTAGTAACACCCTCAGCCTCTGTTTATAACCTCCAGGTAACACCCTCAGCCTCTGTTTATGTCCTCTAGTAGTAACACCCCCAGACTCTGTTTATAACCTCCAGTAGTAACACCCTCAGCCTCTGTTTATAACCTCCAGGTAACACCCTCAGCCTCTGTTTATAAACTCTAGTAGTAACACCCTCAGCCTCTGTTTATAACCTCCAGGTAACACTCTCAGCCTCTGTTTATAAACTCTAGTAGTAACACCCTCAGCCTCTGTTTATAACCTCCAGGTAACACCCTCAGTCTCTGTTTATGTCCTCTAGTAGTAACACCCCCAGACTCTGTTTATAACCTCCAGGTAACACTCTCAGCCTCTGTTTATAACCTCCAGGTAACACCCTCAGCCTCTGTTTATAAACTCTAGTAGTAACACCCTCAGCCTCTGTTTATAACCTCCAGGTAACACCCTCAGCCTCTGTTTATGTCCTCTAGTAGTAATACCCCCAGACTCTGTTTATAACCTCCAGGTAACACCCTCAGCCTCTGTTTATAAATTCTAGTAGTAACACCCTCAGCCTCTGTTTATAAATTCTAGTAGTAACACCCCCAGACTCTGTTTATAACCTCCAGGTAACACTCTCAGCCTCTGTTTATAACCTCCAGGTAACACTCTCAGCCTCTGTTTATAAACTCTAGTAGTAACACCCTCAGCCTCTGTTTATAACCTCCAGGTAACACCCTCAGTCTCTGTTTATGTCCTCTAGTAGTAACACCCCCAGACTCTGTTTATAACCTCCATTAGTAACACCCTCAGCCTCTGTTTATAACCTCCATTAGTAACACCCTCAGCCTCTGTTTATAACCTCCAGGTAACACCCTCAGCCCAGTGAACCAGAACACTGAATTGGTGCTGCTGTATATAGGTCAGATACATACCAGTTAGCCCTTTCCCTAACATCTCTAGTAAACTGATCTCTTTACACCCATCACTATGTACATGACGTTACCGTGTCTTCCTATGGGAGCGGTATGTATGATGTCTTCATGGTGTTTGTGTTGTAGGTCATCTGACAGTGAATCACCATGGGATAGATGGAGTGCACCAACTGTCTGTAAAGAGAAGAGGTATGACCACCGCTATAAGACGTATTCGTCTTTATTTTACAACACAATGCCTTTAATCATTGCCTAACATTATCAGCATAATGCTAGAAGCATGTTAGAGAGAGGAAGGAGAGACAGGGAGACAATACCAGAGAAAGAGAGAGAGAGAGGAAGGAGAGACAGGGAGAAAATACCAGAGAGAGAGAGAGGAAGGAGAGAAAGGGAGAAAATACGAGAGAGAGCGAGAGGAAGGAGAGAGAGGGAGAAAATACCAGTGAGAGAGAGAGGAAGGAGAGAGAAGGAGAAAATACCAGAGAGAGAGGAAGGAGAGAGAGGGAGAAAATACCAGTGAGAGAGAGAGGAAGGAGAGAGGGAGAAAATACCAGAGAGAGAGGAAGGAGAGAGAGGGAGAAAATACCAGAGCGAGAGGAAGGAGAGAGAGGGAGAAAATACCAGTGAGAGAGAGAGGAAGGAGAGAGGGAGAAAATACCAGAGAGAGAGAGAGGAAGGAGAGACAGGGAGAAAATACCAGAGAGAGAGAGAGAGAGGAGAGAGAAAATACCAGAGAGAGAGAGAGGAAGGAGAGACAGGGAGAAAATACCAGAGAGAGATAGAGAGAGAGAGGAAGGAGAGAGAGGGAGAAAATACCAGTGAGAGAGAGAGGAAGGAGAGAGGGAGAAAATACCAGAGAGAGAGAGAGGAAGGAGAGAGAGGGAGAAAATACCAGAGAGAGAGAGAGAGAGGAAGGAGAGAGAGGGAGAAAATACCAGTGAGAGAGCACTGGGGGGAAAAACATCTGCCTGGAGGTGACAGCATCCCCTCCCACATATGCCCCCCTAGGCACAACTATGACAACATAACCAACAAAAACGGGTCACAACTCCTGCAGCTCTGTCGCACGCTGGGTATGTACATAGTCAACGGTAGGCTTCGAGGGGACTCCTATGGTAGGTACACCTATAGCTCATCTCTTGGCAGTAGTACTGTAGACTACTTTATCACTGACCTCAACCCAGAATCTCTCAGAGCGTTCACAGTCAGTCCACTAACACCCCTATCAGACCACAGCAAAATCACAGTCCACTTAAACAGAGCAATACTCAACCATGAGGCATCAAAGCCAAAGGAACTGAGTAACATTAAGAAATGCTATAGGTGGAAGGAATGCAGTTTGGAAACCTACCAAAAAACAATTAGGCAACAACAAATTCAATCCCTTTTAGACAATTTCCTGGGTAAAACGTTCCACTGTAATAGTGAAGGTGTAAACTTGGCAGTAGAAAATCTTAACAGTATATTTGACCTCTCAGCTTCCCTATCAAATCTAAAAATCTCAAATAGAAAACCGAAGAAAATTAACAATAATGACAAATGGTTTGATGAAGAATGCAAAAATCTAAGAAAGAAATTGAGAAACCTGTCCAACCAAAAACATAGAGACCCGGAAAACCTGAGTCTACGCCTTCACTATGGTGAATCACTAAAACAATACAGAAATACACTACGGAAAAAGAAGGAACAGCATGTCAGAAATCAGCTCAATGCAATTGAAGAATCCATAGACTCAAACCACTTCTGGGAAAATTGGAAAACACTAAACAAACAACAACACGAAGAATTATCTATCCAAAATGGAGATGTATGGGTAAACCACTTCTCCAATCTTTTTGGTTCTATAACAAAGAATAAAGAGCAAAAACATATACATGATCAAATACAGATCTTAGAGTCAACTATTAAAGACTACCAGAACCCACTGGATTCTCCAATTACATTGAATGAGTTACAGGACAAAATAAAAACCCTCCAACCCAAAAAGGCCTGTGGTGTCGATGGTATCCTCAATGAAATGATCAAATATACAGACAACAAATTCCAATTGGCTATACTAAAACTCTTTAACATCATACTTAGCTCTGGCATCTTCCCCAAAATTTGGAACCAAGGACTGATCACCCCAATCCACAAAAGTGGAGACAAATTTGACCCCAATAACTACCGTGGAATATGTGTCAACAGTAACCTTGGGAAAATCCTCTGCATTATTATTAACAGCAAACTCGTACATTTCCTCAATGAAAACAATGTACTGAGCAAATGTCAAATTGGCTTTTTACCAAATTACCGTACAACAGACCATGTATTCACCCTGCACACCTTAATTGACAACCAAACAAACCAAAACAATGGCAAAGTCTTCTCATGCTTTGTTGATTTCAAAAAGCCTTCGACTCAATTTGGCATGAGGGTCTGCTATACAAACTGATGGAAAGTGGTGTTGGGGGTAAAACATATGACATTATAAAATCCATGTACACAAACAACAAGTGTGCGGTTAAAATTGGCAAAAACACACACATTTCTTCACACAGGGTCGTGGGGTTAGACAGGGATGCAGCTTAAGCCCCACCCTCTTCAACATATATATCAACGAATTGGCGCGGGCACTAGAAAAGTCTGCAGCACCCGGCCTCCCCTGCTAGAATCCGAAGTCAAATGTCTGCTGTTTGCTGATGATCTGGTGCTTCTGTCACCAACCAAGGAGGGCCTACAGCAGCACCTAGATCTTATGCACAGATTCTGTCAGACCTGGGCCCTGACAGTAAATTTCAGTAAGACCAAAATAATGGTGTTCCAAAAAGGTCCAGTCACCAGGACCACAAATACAAATTCCATCTAGACACTGTTGCCCTAGAGCACACAAAAACTATACATACCTTGGCCTAAACATCAGCGCCACAGGTAACTTCCACAAAGGTGTGAACGAAAGGTGTGAACGAAGAGACAAGGCAAGAAGGGCATTCTATGCCATCAAAAGAAACATAAATTTCAACATACCAATTAGGATTTGGCTAAAAATACTTGAATCAGTCATAGAGCCCATTGCCCTTTATGGTTGTGAGGTCTGGGGTCCGCTCACCAACCAAGACTTCACAAAATGGGACAAACACCAAATTGAGACTCTGCACGCAGAATTCTGCAAAAATATCCTCCGTGTACAACGTAAAACACCAAATAATGCATGCAGAGCAGAATTAGGCCGATACCCACTAATTATCAAAATCCAGAAAAGAGCCATTAAATTCTACAACCACCTAAAAGGAAGCGATTCACAAACCTTCCATAACAAAGCCATCACAAACAGAGAGATGAACCTGGAGAAGAGTCCCTAAGCAAGCTGGTCCTGGGGCTCTGTTCACAAACACAAACACACCCTACAGAGCCCCAGGACAACAGCACAATTAGACCCAACCAAATCATGAGAAAACAAAAAGATAATTACTTAACACATTGGAAAGAATTAACAAAAAAACAGAGCAAACTAGAATGCTATTTGGCCCTACACAGAGAGTACACAGCGGCAGAATACCTGACCACTGTGACTGACCCAAAATTAAGGAAAGCTTTGACTATGTACAGACTCAGTGAGCATAGCCTTGCTATTGAGAAAGGCCGCCGTAGGCAGACATGGCTCTCAAGAGAAGACAGGCTATGTGCTCACTGCCCACAAAATGAGGTGGAAACTGAGCTGCACTTCCTAACCTCCTGCCCAATGTATGACCATATTAGAGAGACATATTTCCCCCAGATCACACAGATCCACAAAGAATTCGAAAACATATCCAATTTTGAAAAACTCCACAGTGTGCCATCACAGCAGCAAGATTTGTGACCTGTTGCCACGAGAAAAGGGCAACCAGTGAAGAACAAACACCATTGTAAATACAACCCATATTTATGCTTATTTATTTTATCTTGTGTCCTTTAACTATTTGTACATTGTGTATATATATATATATTTATAATATGACATTTGTAATGTCTTTACTGTTTTGAAACTGTTGTATGTGTAATGTTTACTGTTCATTTTTGTTGTTTTTCACTTTATATATTCACTTTGTATGTTGTCTACCTCACTTGCTTTGGCAATGTTAACACATGTTTCCCATGCCAATAAAGCCCTTGAATTTAATTGAATTGAATTGAGAGGAAGGAGAGACAGGGAGAACATACCAGAGAGAAAGAGAGAGGAAGGAGAGACAGGGAGACAATACCAGAGAGAGAGAGAGAGGAAGGAGAGAGAGAGAGGAAGGAGAGAGAGGGAGAAAATACCAGAGAGAGAGAGAGAGAGAGAGAGAGGGAGAAAATACCAAAGAGAGAGAGAGAGAGAGGAAGGAGAGAGAGGGAGAAAATACCAGAGAGAGAGAGGAAGGAGAGAGAGGGAGAAAATACCAGAGAGAGAGAGGAAGGAGAGAGAGGGAGAAAATACCAGAGAGAGAGAGAGGAAGGAGAGAGAGGGAGAAAATACCAGAGAGAGAGAGGAAGGAGAGAGAGGGAGAAAATACCAGAGAGAGAGAGGAAGGAGAGAGAGGGAGAAAATACCAGAGAGAGAGGAAGGAGAGACAGGGAGAAAATACCAGAGAGAGAAAGAATGAGAGCGAGACCAAAGAAAGAGCGAAAGAAAAATAGGTTAACTGCAGTTTGACTAGAAGGGGAGGAGAGGTCCGTAAGGTAACACTACAGAAGTGTCAGACCACACCTGTCTTAGCCAGTAAAGCAACCAGAGAAACATAATCCCTGCCATTCCTCTACCTATCCTCTGGAAGGGGGAACGACTGGCAGAAGGAGACACACATAGCTTACTACAGATGAGAAGTGACTAAAGTAATGTTAAATAGACTTGGAGGAGAACGCAGAGCTAGGTGTGTTTCTTAGAAATCTGAAAGGTTAGATGGTTGACTGTTGGCAGACGGAGACACACTCTTCACAGGGAAACATACAGCCTAACATCAGAGTTGAGGAGGAACAAGTTAGAGACTTGGAACCCACTGGGCTCACACTGGTTGAAGCAACATTGTTCCCACGTCATTTCAATGAAATTACATTGAACCAACGTGGAATAGACGTTGAATTGACGGCTGTGCCCAGTGTGGCTATTGGAAGCCATTCTCTAGAAGTGGGTGTTCTGACGATATTACTGTCTCTTCTTCATCACAGAGACCCAGAGCCTTCAATGGAACGGTGAGTGTCACGTCTTACACAGCAGCATGTTAATATCTCTTCATGTTTCCTCATGTCTGTCGTAGCATTCCTTTCAATTGTCTGCTGTAATCTCAAATCTTCACAACACGCTCTTTGTTGCTGTGCTTAAGGAAGGGACACGTGGAACGGGAACCTAATGAATGTTATAGTTGGAGATACCTAAACTAGGGCTTCTATGATAGTAAGGAATCTTACTATCACTGTTGTGTTGAGCTCTGTATCAAGCCTCTGGTACATACCAGTATAGTCTGTCCATACCAGTATAGTCTGTCCATACCAGTATAGTCTGTCCTCTGTATCAAGCCTCTCTCGTACTACTCATAGATATACCAGTATAGTCTGTCCATACCAGTATAGTCTGTCCATACCAGTATAGTCTGTCCTCTGTATCAAGCCTCTCTCGTACTACTCATAGATATACCAGTATAGTCTGTCCATACCAGTATAGTCTGTCCATACCAGTATAGTCTGTCCTCTGTATCAAGCCTCTCTCGTACTACTCATAGATATATCAGTATAGTCTGTCCACACCAGTATAGTCTGTCCATACCAGTATAGTCTGTCCATACCAGTATAGTCTGTCCTCTGTATCAAGCCTCTCTCGTACTACTCATAGATATACCAGTATAGTTTGTCCTCTGTATCAAGCCTCTCTCGTACTACTCATAGATTTACCAGTATAGTCTGTCCTCTATATCAAGCCTCTCTCGTACTACTCATAGATATACCAGTATAGTCTGTCCACACCAGTATAGTCTGTCCACACCAGTATAGTCTGTCCATATCAGTATAGTCTGTCCATATCAGTATAGTCTGTCCCTATCAGTATAGTCTGTCCCTATCAGTATAGTCTGTCCACACCAGTATAGTCTGTCCTCTGTATGTGCTTTTACACCTGCATTGTTTGCTGTTTGGGGTTTTAGGCTGGGTTTCTGTACAGCACTTTGAGATATCAGCTGATGTACGAAGGGCTATATAAATAAATTTGATTTGATTTGTATCAAGCCTCTCTCGTACTACCCATAGACATACCAGTATAGTCTATCCTTACCAGTATAGTCTGTCCTCTGTATCAAGCCTCTCTCGTACTACTCATAGATATACCAGTATAGTCTGTCCACACCAGTATAGTCTGTCCATACCAGTATAGTCTGTCCTCTGTATCAAGCCTCTCTCGTACTACTCATAGATATACCAGTATAGTCTGTCCTCTGTATCAAGACTCTCTCGTACTACTCATAGATATACCAGTATAGTCTGTCCATACCAGTATAGTCTGTCCTCTGTATCAAGCCTCTCTCGTACTACCCATAGACATACCAGTATAGTCTGTCCTCTGTATCAAGCCTCTCTCGTACTACCCATAGACATACCAGTATAGTCTGTCCATACCAGTATAGTCTGTCCTCTGTATCAAGCCTCTCTCGTACTACCCATAGACATACCAGTATAGTCTGTCCACACCAGTATAGTCTGTCCTCTGTATCAAGCCTCTCTCGTACTACCCATAAACATACCAGTATAGTCTGTCCATACCAGTATAGTCTGTCCTCTGTATCAAGCCTCTCTCGTACTACCCATAGACATACCAGTATAGTCTGTCCACACCAGTATAGTCTGTCCTCTGTATCAAGCCTCTCTCGTACTACCCATAGACATACCAGTATAGTCTGTCCATACCAGTATAGTCTGTCCTCTGTATCAAGCCTCTCTCGTACTACTCATAGATATACCAGTATAGTCTGTCCATACCAGTATAGTCTGTCCATACCAGTATAGTCTGTCCTCTGTATCAAGCCTCTCTCGTACTACCCATAGACATACCAGTATAGTCTGTTCACACCAGTATAGTTTGTCCTGTGTTTTTCTGTTTCTCTGCTATGTTCTATTTGACCCATAATGACACACTGTCTGACATACAGTATTATTTCCTCTAGTTCTAGCTCCTACTCCAGGACCTTGGACAGTTCTGCCAACCAGAGACCCACGTCACCAGACACCGAGTCCAAGAAGTGAGTGAATCATGAGAAGGATGGGGGTGGAACTTTAGAAGTACAGTGGGTTATACCAGTTACTCTAGTAGTGATGGTTACTATGTGATGGTTATTATCAATGTGATGGTTATTATGTGATGGTTATGATCAACGTGATGGTTATTATCAACGTGATGGTTACTATCAACATGATGGTTACTATCAACGTGATGGTTACTATGTGATGGTTATTATCAACGTGATGGTTACTATCAACGTGATGGTTACTATCAACGTGATGGTTACTATCAACGTGATGGTTACTATCAATGTGATGATTACTATCAACGTGATGGTTACTATCAACGTGATGGTTACTATCAACGTGATGGTTACTATCAATGTGATGGTTACTATCAACGTGATGGTTATTATCAACGTGATGGTTACTATGTGATGGTTACTATCAACGTGATGGTTACTATCAACATGATGGTTACTATGTGATGGTTATTATCAACGTGATGGTTACTATCAACATGATGGTTACTATGTGATGGTTATTATCAACGTGATGGTTACTATCAACGTGATGGTTACTATGTGATGGTTATTATCAATGTGATGGTTACAATAAGTATCTCTCTCCTCTCTCCTCCCCCTCCTCTCTCCCCTTCTCTCTCCTCCCCTCCTCTCTCCTCCCCCTTCTCCCTCCTCCCCCCCTTCTCTCCTCCCCCTTCTCCCCTCCCTCCTTCTCTCTCCTCCCCCCTTCTCTCCTCCCTCCTTTCTCATCCCTCCCCCCTTCTCTCTCCTCCCCCCTTCTCTCCTCCCTCTTCTCTCTCCTCCCTCCTTCCCCTTCTCTCTCCTCCCTCCTTCCCCTTCTCTCTCCTCCCTCCTCCCCCTTCTCTCTCCTCTCTCCTCCGTCCTTCTCTCTCCTCCCCCTTCTCTCTCCTCCCCCTTCTCTCTCCTCCCTCCTTTCTCATCCCTCCCCCTTCTCTCTCCCCCTTCTCTCTCCCCCTTCTCTCCTCCCCCTTCTCTCCCCTCCTCTTCTCCCCCCTCCTTCTCCCCTCCCCTTCTCCCCCTTTCCCCCCTACCCTTCTCCCCCTTCTCTCTCCTCCCCCTTCTCTCTCCTCCTCCATCCTCTCTCCTCCCCCCGTCTCTCTCCTCCCTCCTTCTCTCTCCTCTCCCCTTCTCCCCCCTTCTCTCCTCCCCCTTCTCTCTCCTCCCCCCTTCTCTCTCCTCCTCCATCCTCTCTCAACCCCCCGTCTCTCTCCTCCCCCTTCTCTCTCCTCCTCCATCCTCTCTCCTCCCCCGTCTCTCTCCTCCCTCCTTCTCTCTCTCCTCTCCCCTTCTCCCCCCCTTCTCTCCTCCCCCCTTCTCTCTCCTCCCCCCTTCTCTCTCCTCCTCCATCCTCTCTCAACCCCCGTCTCTCTCCTCCCCCCTTCTCTCTCCTCCTCCATCCTCTCTCCTCCCCCCGTCTCTCTCCTCCCCCTTCTCTCTCCTCCCCCCCTTCTCTCTCTCCTCCCTCAGGGGTTTTGTGTACCTGAAGGAGTACGTGAACGCTACAGACCTAACCAAGCACAACACCAGAGACAACGTTCCTGACTATGTAACGTCTAGTTCTACCAGCCATTCCTACAGCAGCCCCTCTTCTTACACCAGGTAACACTACTTTGACCACGCCACACTTTGAAAATAACTCCTTGGTCCTTGTTGTTCAAATCTGAAGGAACACAGACAGGTGTAATCAACATGACAGAAGGAAGCTACAAGACGAGATGGGTGGAGTGGGGTCATCACCATATTCAAATCAAACGTTATTGCTTACACCTATCCAGTTCCTTCAGATTGGCAAATAAGTGGTACGGACACCAATGTTATTGTAGTAAATCAAAACTGAAACTAAAATAAAACAAAAATTGGAAAACGATTTAGTAAACTGAAATAAAAATAAAAACGCAACATTTGAAAAACTGAAACTATTATCTTTGACTGCAAAACAATTCAATAAAAAAAACATCATAAATTAAGTCAGTTTAAGTTGTTTCCATCTAAATTTTAGCCAAAAATATAAAACGGGGTTTTCAAGCTTTTTTTTTCTGATGTGGTTTAAGCTTCTGAATCTGGCCGGTAAATGCTGCCAGTAAATGCCGATGTTTCAAATAGGCCTATCTTGTGCATCCCTGTCATTGGTGATCACTAGCTAACAGGGAAGAAATGCAAGGGCGAACACGGAGCGCAACTGGGCCAAGCTACAACAGCTTGTGAAGTTGCTGGAGCCGAGGGCGAACACGGAGCGCAACTGGGCCAAGCTACAACAGCTTGTGAAGTTGCTGGAGCCGAGGGCGAACACGGAGCGCAACTGGGCCAAGCAACAACAGCGTGTGAAGTTGCTGGAGCCGAGGGCGAACACGGAGCGTAAATGGGCCAAGCAACAACAGTTTGTGAAGTTGCTGGAGCCGAGGGCGAACACGGAGCGCAACTGGGCCAAGCTACAACAGCTTGTGAAGTTGCTGGAGCCGAGGGCGAACACGGAGCGCAACTGGGCCAAGCTACAACAGCTTGTGAAGTTGCTGGAGCCGAGGGCGAACACGGAGCGTAACTGGGCCAAGCTACAACAGCTTGTGAAGTTGCTGGAACCGTTCTCAATCCACACACGACCAACTTCAAAGTGGCAGCCTGATGTGTCTGATGTGGTGCCGTGCCGTCTCAACTTTGAGGCACACCTGCAGTCACTACTGTTGCAAGGCAGTTGGCACAGGTCCTCTCGAAGTCACTGCGGGAGCGCTTTGCATGCATACTGAACCCCTGTCCAGCCGGAGGGTCAACCTGGCAGTGTATTAAGTACCTGGTAAAGGCGGCATGTTTACAGAGTCACCTCCCCAGTACTGACAGGTAAAGGCAGCATGTTTACAGAGTCACCTCCCCAGTCCTGACAGGTAAAGGCAGCATGTTTACAGAGTCACCTCCCCAGTACTGACAGGTAAAGGCAGCATGTTTACAGAGTCACCTCCCCAGTACTGACAGGTAAAGGCAGCATGTTTACAGAGTCACCTCCCCAGTACTGACAGGTAAAGGCAGCATGTTTACAGAGTCACCTCCCCAGTACTGACAGGTAAAGGCAGCATGTTTACAGAGTCACCTCCCCAGTACTGACAGGTAAAGGCAGCATGTTTACAGAGTCACCTCCCCAGTACTGACAGGTAAAGGCAGCATGTTTACAGAGTCACCTTCCCAGTACTGACAGGTAAAGGCAGCATGTTTACAGAGTCACCTCCCCAGTCCTGACAGGTAAAGGCAGCATGTTTACAGAGTCACCTCCCCAGTCCTGACAGGTAAAGGCAGCATGTTTACAGAGTCACCTCCCCAGTACTGACAGGTAAAGGCAGCATGTTTACAGAGTCACCTCCCAGTCCTGACAGGTAAAGGCAGCATGTTTACAGAGTCACCTCCCCAGTACTGACAGGTAAAGGCAGCATGTTTACAGAGTCACCTCCCCAGTACTGACAGGTAAAGGCAGCATGTTTACAGAGTCACCTCCCCAGTACTGACAGGTAAAGGCAGCATGTTTACAGAGTCACCTCCCCAGTCCTGACAGGTAAAGGCAGCATGTTTACAGAGTCACCTCCCCAGTCCTGACAGGTAAAGGCAGCATGTTTACAGAGTCACCTCCCCAGTACTGACAGGTAAAGGCAGCATGTTTACAGAGTCACCTCCCCAGTACTGACAGGTAAAGGCAGCATGTTTACAGAGTCACCTCCCCAGTACTGACAGGTAAAGGCAGCATGTTTACAGAGTCACCTCCCCAGTACTGACAGGTAAAGGCAGCATGTTTACAGAGTCACCTCCCCAGTACTGACAGGTAAAGGCAGCATGTTTACAGAGTCACCTCCCCAGTACTGACAGGTAAAGGCAGCATGTTTACAGAGTCACCTCCCCAGTACTGACAGGTAAAGGCAGCATGTTTACAGAGTCACCTCCCCAGTCCTGACAGGTAAAGGCAGCATGTTTACAGAGTCACCTCCCCAGTACTGACAGGTAAAGGCAGCATGTTTAGAGTCACCTCCCCAGTACTGACAGGTAAAGGCAGCATGTTTACAGAGTCACCTCCCCAGTACTGACAGGTAAAGGCAGCATGTTTACAGAGTCACCTCCCCAGTACTGACAGGTAAAGGCAGTATGTTTACAGAGTCACCTCCCCAGTCCTGACAGGTAAAGGCAGCATGTTTACAGAGTCACCTCCCCAGTACTGACAGGTAAAGGCAGCATGTTTACAGAGTCACCTCCCCAGTACTGACAGGTAAAGGCGGTATGTTTACAGAGTCACCTCCCCAGTACTGACAGGTAAAGGCAGCATGTTTACAGAGTCACCTCCCCAGTACTGACAGGTAAAGGCAGCATGTTTACAGAGTCACCTCCCCAGTACTGACAGGTAAAGGCAGCATGTTTACAGAGTCACCTCCCCAGTACTGACAGGTAAAGGCGGTATGTTTACAGAGTCACCTCCCCAGTACTGACAGGTAAAGGCAGCATGTTTACAGAGTCACCTCCCCAGTACTGACAGGTAAAGGCAGCATGTTTACAGAGTCACCTCCCCAGTACTGACAGGTAAAGGCAGCATGTTTACAGAGTCACCTCCCCAGTACTGACAGGTAAAGGCGGTATGTTTACAGAGTCACCTCCCCAGTACTGACAGGTAAAGGCAGCATGTTTACAGAGTCACCTCCCCAGTACTGACAGGTAAAGGCAGCATGTTTACAGAGTCACCTCCCCAGTACTGACAGGTAAAGGCAGCATGTTTACAGAGTCACCTCCCCAGTCCTGACAGGTAAAGGCAGCATGTTTACAGAGTCACCTCCCCAGTACTGACAGGTAAAGGCA
>NC_068450.1:13070033-13210033 GCF_023373465.1 Oncorhynchus keta | reverse complement strand
TATTAGCAGCTGTGTTGCTAGCAGGTAGCATCATCGCAGACTAGAATATAGTCTTGGCTGTGCTACATTAACAATATGCTATGTTGTCGTTGCAGTGTGGTGTTTGCAGTAAGCCAATGGGAGACTTTCTGTACAACATGTTCCTGCACAAAGGGACAGTCCACTGTGAGAGCTGCTACTCCAACGTCTTGTAGGATGCTTCCTTTCCTTGTCTCCTCGTCTCTTTTCCTTCATGGCCACAGAGGTGACAAGACTGGATGGCTGATATAACTGCTCTCTCCTATCAAGACCTGTCGTCTGCTAACAGACATGGAACACTGCACCTTGACCTTGACAGGAATTTCTATGTGTCACATTTTGTTTTCAGACCCTTGTTTGGGTCCTACTGAATTGAATGAGGTTAACACTGAAATACTATGAGAGTTATTCTATGGTTTAGGGTTGGTAAAGACAATAATATGATCATATTACTGATATAGTTTAATCTTCCGTCCGTTTCAATGTCCACTTTTTTTTTGTTGTTGTTGCCTTTTTCTTCTTAAAGGCCCAGTGCAGTCAAAAACATGATTTCCTGTGTTTTATATTTCCACACTATGAGGTTGGAAAAATACTGTGAAATTGTGAAAATTATGATAATTCCCTTTTAGTGTAAGAGCTGTTTGAAAATACCTGTTCTGGTGGGATGGAGTTTAGGACTGTCTGGTGACATCAACAGGCTGTATACGTTAATAGACCAATAACAAATAGAGTTTCAAACCTCTCTGCGAATAACAGTTAGTTTTCATGTGAGATATCCCTCCCATTAGGCTCGCCCAGTTAGGACTCAGACCACTCCCAGACAGTCCGAGCTAAATTCTTGCTTGAGAAATTGCTCTTTGCGAAGAAGCAATTTTTATTTTATTTTAGACCATCTTAATTGAAAACAAATCACAGTAAGATACTTAAATTGTTACCCAGAAATGGTTTGATATTGAGATAAAATGGCTGCATTGTGCCTTTAATGTTGTAACTTGGTGAATGTATTGTGAAATATGAAGATACTGTATGTAAAAGTCTCTAAATATTATAACGTAATGACAAGATTTAACTGGGAACTGGATATGTAGATTGGCAGTTGGGTACAATTTTCTACTTTCAGTCTTGACTATGCAAAGAAAATAACTACAGATTTTTGATCAAATCTTTGTTTTAAATTGTTTTTGACACTTTGACTCAGAAAAACAATAAAATCGATTTATATAAACATGATAAATATAGAGTATAAAAAAAAATGTTGTACATTATTGAGTGTTGAAAAGACAAGTATTGGCGACAGGTTTGAGATAACAAAACACTACTGTAACTTGGACACACATTAGGCCCTTTTGTGCCACAGATGAGGCTACCAGGCACCTCAAGTGGACAACATTAAAAAGCAGTACTGTATATATATATTTTTTTGTACATCTTCTCTATCCTTTACAATCTACACTACCGATAGTTCAGTAGCAGTTCATTGGTTCTTATCGCTGGTCCACTTTGGCCACGCCCCACTGGTTAAGGGGTGCAAGTCTCCAGACAAATAGATGGCTTTCTTTCCTTGTCCTCTTTCTGTCCAAAAAAACACTGGCAATAAGGAACTTTCTCAGTTACCTCTGGCTCTCCTACTGTATGTGGTTCCTCAGCAGTGTAGGGTTCGACTAGTTATGTCTGTCCTCTGGCCCTCCTCATAGCCAACTCCTGGATGTGATGCCAGAGCAGTGCAGGGTCTGACTCGTTATGTCTGATGAGAGACTCCAATCCTTCAGCCTGATCTAAGCTCTGCCAGTAGTCCTGTGGCCACATCTGGACCCAGCTGAAGAAAAACACACACAAATAAATAAGGCTAATAAGCACAGCAGTTTATTTGAAGTGTGGATTTTAAGACACGTTAAGACACTCAATGGAGGAATATCTCTCAATGTAAACAGTACATAATGATAATAATAAATAATAATCATAATGTACTATAAGGTTAAAGCCTTTATTTCTGAGACTGGTGGTGTCTACCTGTCATTGATGTGTAGATCCTGACGGTCTCCGAACCCCGGGCTGGGTAGAGGACATCCCATATGAGAATTATTGGCCATCTTAGGCTGGGGGGGCGGGCTCTTCTCTGGGGCTTTCCTATAGGCCCGTTCAGCTGCCAGTCTGGTATTCTCCTGGTCACAGACATAGCACTCAAAGCCGTTGAGGTAATTGGGTTTGCTCATGTCGTTCACGCCCCACTCCCTGCTCTCCAGTGCCTCCATCAGGTCAACGTTGGTAACATGGCTCGGGTTCTTAAACTGTAAATACTTAGCGTACTCTTCATCGTTCTCATCCAACGCCTTGAGGAACTTGGCTAGGTCCTGAGGTGATGGGAAGTCATCAATAAGGATGACAGAGAGGTCGTTGGGCATCCAGTCAGCTACTGATGAGGAGCCGCGGTAGACTGGTACACAGCCCTGGTGGAGAGGGCGCCATAGCTTCTCTGTCATGTAGTCCTGGAGGAAATCAAATTAAATCCAACTTTATTTAAAGTGCATTTGAAATCACAACATGCTTTACAGTTAAAACAATGAAATGACAGAGACAAATATAGATAAAAAGGCAATATGCTCTGAAAGTAACCAGGAAGTGACTACGCCTTTTAGTTTGAACGTAATAAATAAAATCATTCATGGATCTTCAATGGGCAAAAGTGTAGTGCAATAGTCTTTCATGCAGTAGAAGTAAATCCATCCAGTAAATCCATGTGCTTCATTACAGTTCCTATAAGGAAATCAGTTAATTGAAATAAATAAATGAGGCCCTAATCTATGGATTTCACATGACTGGGCAGGGGCGCAGCCTAGGAGGGCTGCCCACCCACTGGGGAGCCAGGCCAAGCCAATCAGAATACGTTTTTACCCACAAAAGTGCCTTATTACAGACAGAAATACTCCTCAGCTCCCCCCCTGATGATCCCGCAGGTGAAGAAGCCAGATGTGGAGGTCCTGGGCTGTTGTGGTTTCATGTGGTCTGCGATTGTGAGGCCGGTTGGACATACTGCCAAATTCTCTAAAGCAACGTTGGAGGCGGCTCATGGTAGAGAAATGAACATTCAATTCTCTGGCACCAGCTCTGGTGGACATTCCGGCAGTATGCATGCCAATTGCGCGCTCCCTCAAAACTTGAGACATCCATCTGTGGCATTGTGTTGTGTGACAAAGCTGCACATTTTACAAGGTGCACCTGTTTAATGATCATGCTGTTTAATCAGCTTCTTGAAATGCCACATCTGTCAGGTAGATCTTGGCAAAAGAGAAATGCTCCCTAACAGGGATGTAAAAACACATTTCTGCACACAATTTGAGAGAAACACTCAAACTTTTTGTGCTTATGAAGCATTTCTGGGATATTTTATTTCAGCTAACGAAACATGGGACCAACACTTTACATGGTGAGTTTATATTTTTGTTCACATTTTCAATTAGTTTTTAATATGAGGCGACTTTACTGAATGTCACCTTTTGACATAACGATGAGGGGCAGAAAGTCACAGAGGAACAAAGATCACCCCCCCCCCCCTCCCAAAAAAAGGCTAACCTCTCACCTTTATCAATAATACGGGAGGTTAGCTTTTTTTTCTTCCTCAAACTTTTTTACGATTAAGTCATGATTATCCATAATTATAGTAGTATCCACATTCACGTAGAAGTGTTCGGAAACATCTTCAAAATGACACAATACATTATTCCCCATTCAGTTCATATTGTATAAGAGAGATGAATTAAAACAATTAAAACACAAAAGGATGTCTAAAACAATAAAAGCATTAATTGAAGGACAAGCTAAAAAAGCAAGTTTCAAAATGCCTAAAAACCTAAATGGTCTCTCTATCACTCCATTGTTCCTCTCTCTCTCTCCCAATCTCACTCCCTCCTCTCTCTCTTACCTGACACAGGCCATTCTCCAGGGCCAGGTGGAACTTGTACCGTGCCGTGAAGCTCATGAAGCCGGCGTCCTCCCCTGTGGCCGTGCTTGTGTCCTCCAGGTACTGAGGGAGGGGCTTACTGTTCAGACATTTCCCATACGAGTCCACCTGGAAGGAGGGGGGCAAGAGAGAGGGAGTGAAAGAGATAGAAATAAATATCAAGAGAGTGAAAGAGATAAATAGAAATAAATAGAGAGAGAGAGCGAGACGAAAGGGCTCAATTCATACAAATGGTTGCCAGTCTGCCAAATGATTAGATAATAAAAACCAGACAACATTCCTTCATATCAAAACATCTAGTCTAGGGGGGAACACATTCCATATCACTGTACCTCCATGTACTTCATGAGTTTCTGCACGTATCTGTCCCTGTCAGAGGGGACGTCACAGTGTGACTGCATGTACATGATGGGGGCCAGACCCTCTCTCCTCCAGTGGTTCTTCTGCTCCAGAGACACAGCTACGGGCTGGAGCAGGTATCCCAGGGAGGGCAGCCATTGCAGGGTCAGAGGGTAGTCTGAGCCTCTCCTGAACGTGGCTGTGGAGTTGAACATCCAGAAGGAACGAAGGGAAATGGTTTATTAACACATGTTGCTTTGAGAAAAATACAATTCAAAACAAAGCTTTGATTGCAAATTATATTCATTCAAGTGAGTGCTGTCCTTTGAGATTGCATCCCAAATAACATGCTATTCCCTATATAGAGCCCTATGGGCCCTGGACAAAAGTAGTGCACTATATAGGGAACCGGGTGCTACTTGGGACGCAGACTTCATTTTTTTATGTGAGCGACTGTTGGCTCCAAGTACCCTTTATTTACACAAGATAAGAGTTGACATGCTGTGGTCCTGTACCTGTGTAGTTAAACAGCCTGATGCCTGGGCTGTGTGACAGGATGTAGATAAGAGTTGACATGCTGTCGTCCTGTACCTGTGTAGTTAAACAGCCTGATGCCTGGGCTGTGGGACAGGATGTAGTTGTTCATGGGGGACTCCTCGTGGAATAAGGCCCAGGTCTGGTGAGAGGGTCTGGGAAGAGGAGCCTCGTAGGCCCTGAAGTCTGTCCCATAGAAGATGATGGAGGAGGTACGTCTGTACAGTTGAACCTATAGAGATTTAGGATGGTGCTAGTTTATACATATCCACATTGTAGTCAATACAAACTGAAATCCATGGTCATGAAAAAGACACTGGGCTATTATTAATAACATATTATAAACGACATGTATTAACAGATCACAAAGAAAACACCTGGTCCCAGATCTGTTTGGTGTGACAATGGCCATAGCCATAGGAATTGGCAAAACAGCACAAACAGATCTGGGAACAGGCTAGGACAACACACAACAGTATAAACCATTGGAAGACCTAGCTATAATACTAGAACCACGGACCTTCCTATTGCGTGTGACCAGACAGGAGGAGGTGTGACAGTCGATACGTTCTGTGTCTCCGGGGAAATGAGGGAAGAGTCCTGCACTCCACCACAACAGGATGGGCAGGTCCTTGTTGCCACGTGAGTCATTGTTGCCGGGGCCGCGGTAGGAGGCAATGGAAGAGAACTCCATGTCAGACAGTGCACTCTGCGGTTGGAAGGCACCCTGATCTGTATCCACGGAGTCTCCAAAATCCACGGGGCCCCCAACGTTAAGGGGGTCCTGGGACCAGGAACAGGGCAGGGTGGACAGGAGACACAGCAGCCCCAGACACAGCCACACACAGCAGGGCACCAGCCTGGCCCCCAGCCTCCCCTCCACAGACATCTGAGAACCATTATATAGATCTGACATCCTGTTTTGATTTTGATTCTGTCTGCTTGTACACTGCACACCAGTCAAGTATAGAGCCATAGTCTATGGATGTTATTGGCCAATATATATGCTTCATGCAATAGATGGCTCTGGTCTGTCCATACCGGGTTCACTTACATGATAGCTACACAGTGATATTTCACTATATACAGCCACTAAATATACTGATCTGCTGTAGCTAGCCAGCCAGCTACGTCAAAGTATGGATCAAAGCCATCTCTCTGGCTGAAACAACCACTTTGTGGGACACAATCAGACATATTACAAGGGTCATAATAAACCGCACGTATTCTTACCGTTATCATTACAATAAACACATGAGTGTAGACGCGTTCTTCTCTCTTTTTCTCTCTCTCTCTGAACTCAGGAATTTCTTCTGGAAATGTGTACTTGGGTGGAGAAAACAAAGGGGGAAGCAGCGAATAAAGGAAAATAATCTGGGATCTTCCTCTAGTATGCGTCTCCACGCCAAATCAACTTTTAACGCATTACTACCATCTACAGTTCTGGAGTGGAATCACACATTGACTGTGCACTTTCACGTTATTTTCTTCAGCGATAAACCATTTAAAGAACACATAAAATAGAGAATATATACAGTCAAATCAGGGCCATTTGAACATGTTGAGGTATTTGACAGCAAAATAAATAAATGGACCATGGATGGGTGGGGGATGCGGGCTTTAGGACCAGGCGTCGCGACTGAACGTATTCATTACGCATATTCTGTTGCAAAACGGTTCTTAAACAGAAGCAAATTTAATTAAACGGGGCCGAACAACCTGCATTTGTCCAATAGCAACTATTGTTTTCGTTGCAAAACGCACCTGTTTTGACTGACGATTACCCTGCACTGTAAAAGACTGGGGACGCACTGCAACTCCAACAAGCGAGTTCAAAGCACATCAAATTTCAGATGCAAAACTGGGCAAGCCACGACTCATATCATGGTATAGAATGAGGTAACGAAAACGATTTTACTCCTTAAATTAATGCAGTCACATGTAGTAATATTGATTTATGTTGCACGTTTGATCAAATCGGTCTGTTTATTCGTAGTTTAGTTGAATAATTCAGAACAATTGATGTCAACATCACAACCCATCCACTAAACATAGCTTGCTAACGGTAACAGTCTGTGGCTTTTTTTTTGTTTTAAATCCCCATCATCATCATATAGTCGCCATTTAATTTGCTAGCTATTCATCCCTATATCTAGCTAGATGTCCCGTGTAATACATTTACGAAATGGCAACACGCAGATGTGATTCTCTACATTAAATTGGCATCAGAACAACTATAGCAGTTAGTTGAAGTTAGCTACTACGTTAATTGATTGATTCTCATGAAACCAGTTGTATCCATGGCGCTAGCAAATTGAGTTAGAAAACCATGCTGTGTCTGCAATAATAAAATATAAATCTAAAGATTAAGATGCCTAGTTTATGGCACAGTGTCTATGTTTATATACATTTGACTTTTTCGCCTGAATTGTATGCACCGAAATGCTTCCAGATAAAATTCTCGGGTCATTTAAAAAAATAAAACTTTACTTTAGAAAAACCTAGCTAACTTATTTGAATAAATTACAACATTTTGTTGTAGTTTGTCCATAAATCATAAAATGGTATACGTTAATAGAAGTTTACATGAATCTAATATTTGTTGATTTAAAGCAGTGTCTTCGCACATGTTTCTCATTACAATAACACTTTTTCAAGTCGCTGTCAACTTTTTTTTAAGTGAAGTTGTATTCCCCATGATGCGTCAGAAGGAGCCGTCCTTAGATGAGAGCAAGTTAATTTAATTTCTTCACATGTTTTAAATAAAACATCTCATGTAACCTTTTTATATGCCTTCAGAAGCAGAATCTTATTCTCAAACACCGTCTTTAGGACACTTAACCTTCTCATTACCCTAATGACTAAAAAAACTTAAAGACCTTACCAACATGGAGGCATGAATGGGCTTTACTGATGTGGTCAATTGTTTTGAGTCATGGCTGTCTCCTATCACTGGTAGAGCTAAGGGCCTGTCATTACAAAATACACTTCTCATTCCTGCCCCATTTTTAGGGTCAGTTTTGGTAATGATAATAAGCTAATTGTAATGTATACAATGGATGCGTTATGCTGGTAACGTTAATTATTTACTAGGACCACTGCTTACACTCATTGTATAGATTTGTTTTTGTAAAACAGTAATTTGATTAAGTAGGGGGTAGTCAAGAAATCTGGGTTTATAAACCCCATTTTAATTGACTTAAAGCCACAATCTGGAGTTTGTTTTTCAGCAAAGAGCATCCACCACTTAAATGAGGATATTCCCCAATTTGACATGTACCTGTTTAAGCGCTTACCTATACTGTTGTTAGATATTCCAAGACAGTTGCTTGTCCATATCCCATATGTTTAGATATTATATAGGCATATCATGTTATGCCATTTGCTCGCAGGATCCCATTCAATTTAGAAATGCATCTAAAATACCTTAGAACCAAACACATCCATGTCCTAATATTCCAATATTACCCATAAAGACCTTTTGGTTTATTTAAGTCACTTTTTTTGTCATTATGCTTTAATAAGGGGTGTTTTAGTCAATTGCATTAAAATCTGTGATTTTAGTTTTATGCAAGTCATTTGGGATTAACAAATGACAGTTGGATGATGTATTGGGTTACTGAATCTCTAATAGAGCTCAGTACAGTTCTTCAACGGCAAACGATGCAACACTCATTACCGAAAAATGCATTTTCATCTCCGAAACCTTGCTTATCATTACAGTAATGCACCAATTTTGAGGAAAAATCGAATGTATACTTTTGCCATTTTGGCTTAATCTTAGTTTGTCTTTTGTTTATCCAATTGTGTACATAAAAATAACATATACATACACAAGTAATTGTGACAATTTGTCAGAAAATATTGTTGTGGTAATGAGTGAAATTGCTAAATAAATGTTTATACAATTTTAAATATTTGATTTCAGTGTCATGTTTTAACTCAGGCCTTTTTATTAGGTGAGGAATGTAAAAACAAAAAAATATTATAAATTGACTTGTTTGACTTTTCTGGACCTCAAACTATTGCGATAATGATAATTTTTGCATTGGTAATGGTGGTAAAAAATGCTTAATATCTTATCAATAAACATAACAATAATTATGAAATAGATAAATACAGATCCTAATCTTAGACAAATTATGGTGGAACGTTATTGTTGTTGTTGTCATGTGTTCCTGAGTCAGTCGAGTGCTCATCTTCCTGACTCATCTTTGTTGTTGTTGTCGTCATGTGTTCCTGAGTCAGTCGAGTGCTCATCTTCCTGACTCATCTTTGTTGTTGTCATGTGTTCCTGAGTCAGTCGAGTGCTCATCTTCCTGACTCATCTTTGTTGTTGTCATGTGTTCCTGAGTCAGTCGAGTGCTCATCTTCCTGACTCATCTTTGTTGTTGTTGTCATGTGTTCCTGAGTCAGTCGAGTGCTCATCTTCCTGACTCATCTTTGTTGTTGTCATGTGTTCCTGAGTCAGTCGAGTACTCATCTTTGTTGTTGTTGTCATGTGTTCCTGAGTCAGTCGAGTGCTCATCTTCCTGACTCGTCGTTGTTGTTGTTGTCGTCATGTGTTCCTGAGTCAGTCGAGTGCTCATCTTCCTGACTCATCTTTGTTGTTGTCATGTGTTCCTGAGTCAGTCGAGTGCTCATCTTCCTGACTCATCTTTGTTGTTGTCATGTGTTCCTGAGTCAGTCGAGTGCTCATCTTCCTGACTCATCTTTGTTGTCGTCATGTGTTCCTGAGTCAGTCGAGTGCTCATCTTCCTGGCTCATCTTTGTTGTTGTCATGTGTTCCTGAGTCAGTCGAGTACTCATCTTTGTTGTTGTTGTCATGTGTTCCTGAGTCAGTCGAGTGCTCATCTTCCTGACTCATCTTTGTTGTTGTTGTTGTCATGTGTTCCTGAGTCAGTCGAGTGCTCATCTTCCTGACTCATCTTTGTTGTTGTTGTTGTCATGTGTTCCTGAGTCAGTCGAGTGCTCATCTTCCTGACTCATCTTTGTTGTCATGTGTTCCTGAGTCAGTCGAGTGCTCATCTTCCTGACTCATCTTTGTTGTTGTTGTCGTCATGTGTTCCTGAGTCAGTCGAGTGCTCATCTTCCTGACTCATCTTTGTTGTTGTTGTTGTCATGTGTTCCTGAGTCAGTCGAGTGCTCATCTTCCTGACTCATCTTTGTTGTTGTCATGTGTTCCTGAGTCAGTCGAGTGCTCATCTTCCTGACTCATCTTTGTTGTTGTTGTCATGTGTTCCTGAGTCAGTCGAGTGCTCATCTTCCTGACTCATCTTTGTTGTTGTCATGTGTTCCTGAGTCAGTCGAGTGCTCATCTTCCTGGCTCATCTTTGTTGTTGTCATGTGTTCCTGAGTCAGTCGAGTACTCATCTTTGTTGTTGTTGTCATGTGTTCCTGAGTCAGTCGAGTGCTCATCTTCCTGACTCATCTTTGTTGTTGTTGTTGTCATGTGTTCCTGAGTCAGTCGAGTGCTCATCTTCCTGACTCATCTTTGTTGTTGTTGTTGTCATGTGTTCCTGAGTCAGTCGAGTGCTCATCTTCCTGACTCATCGTTGTTGTTGTTGTTGTCATGTGTTCCTGAGTCAGTCGAGTGCTCATCTTCCTGACTCATCTTTGTTGTTGTTGTCATGTGTTCCTGAGTCAGTCGAGTGCTCATCTTCCTGACTCATCTTTGTTGTTGTTGTTGTCATGTGTTCCTGAGTCAGTCGAGTGCTCATCTTCCTGACTCATCTTTGTTGTTGTCATGTGTTCCTGAGTCAGTCGAGTGCTCATCTTCCTGACTCATCTTTGTTGTTGTCATGTGTTCCTGAGTCAGTCGAGTGCTCATCTTCCTGACTCATCGTTGTTGTTGTTGTCATGTGTTCCTGAGTCAGTCGAGTGCTCATCTTCCTGACTCATCGTTGTTGTTGTGGTTGTTGTTGTCATGTGTTCCTGAGTCAGTCGAGTGCTCATCTTCCTGACTCATCGTTGTTGTTGTTGTTGTTGTCATGTGTTCCTGAGTCAGTCGAGCGCTCATCTTCCTGACTCATCATTGTTGTTGTTGTTGTTGTTGTCATGTGTTCCTGAGTCAGTCGAGTGCTCATCTTCCTGGCTCATCTTTGTTGTTGTCATGTGTTCCTGAGTCAGTCGAGTGCTCATCTTCCTGGCTCGTCGTTGTTGTCATGTGTTCCTGAGTCAGTCGAGTGCTCATCTTCCTGACTCATCTTTGTTGTTGTTGTCATGTGTTCCTGAGTCAGTCGAGTGCTCATCTTCCTGACTCATCTTTGTTGTTGTCATGTGTTCCTGAGTCAGTCGAGTGCTCAACTTCCTGACTCATCTTTGTTGTTGTTATTGTTGTCATGTGTTCCTGAGTCAGTCGAGTGCTCATCTTCCTGACTCATCTTTGTTGTTGTCATATGTTCCTGAGTCAGTCGAGTGCTCATCTTCCTGACTCATCTTTGTTGTTGTTGTTGTCATGTGTTCCTGAGTCAGTCGAGTGCTCATCTTCCTGACTCATCTTTGTTGTTGTTGTTGTCATATGTTCCTGAGTCAGTCGAGTGCTCATCTTCCTGACTCATCGTTGTTGTTGTTGTCATATGTTCCTGAGTCAGTCGAGTGCTCATCTTCCTGACTCATCTTTGTTGTTGTTGTTGTCATATGTTCCTGAGTCAGTCGAGTGCTCATCTTCCTGACTCATCTTTGTTGTTGTTGTCATATGTTCCTGAGTCAGTCGAGTGCTCATCTTCCTGACTCATCGTTGTTGTTGTTGTCATATGTTCCTGAGTCAGTCGAGTGCTCATCTTCCTGACTCATCTTTGTTGTTCTTGTTGTCATGTGTTCCTGAGTCAGTCGAGTGCTCATCTTCCTGGCTCATCTTTGTTGTTATTAAAGTCGCTGGTAGTGGAGGACACCTTCTGAGTTGTTGTGAGTTAGCAAACTATCCAACTATCTATCATGTGGCATAATAAGAAGCAGTTTACTAAAGCTGTATTGTAAATCATGTCAACCATGTCACTTGCAGCATTAATACTTATTTCTCCCCTGTGATTTTCAACCATACTGTACACGGGTTCAGGGTTACTTCCTGTCTCTACATTATCAACAACATGGGGATCGTGATGTACAGCAGAGGAACTTTAGCTCATCAGTAGTACATTTTACGACTTGCCAATCTCCAGCTCGACCAATCCCTGGGTTTGTGAGAGGGGGAGTTTCTTCTTCGAGTCATTCACCCCTATCAGGTGTCCCAGAGGACAACCACCCTGGTGACCTTACACATATCTCTTCACCTAGTACATTTCAGACAGGAGGGACATCACTTCCAAATAGTTGTTCTGTTGTTAGTCTAGGTTTCCAGATTTATGACGCTCCATATACAAAGAGTTTTGGAAGAAAGATTGTTGTTGTATCAGTATGTTTGTTACATAAAAAATAAAAAATCTGCTGCTATTTGAGTTTGTCAGTTTTAGTAACCATTCTCTTTTGTTCTGTCTCTAGCTAGTCTCTCTCTCCACTTCTCCTCCTGGTGAAAGACAGCTACTTGATGTTGTTTTGTCTAGGCCTAAGTTGTTGTGTTCATTGTCAGTATCTTCCAGCATGTATCTCTCAGGTTGCTGTTAGGTCTTCGGCCTCTCATGAACACAAAGCCAATTTTATACAGACTTGGTCTCCCTATTCCTACCTTGTAGCCAACTCTGCAGTATTTCGTTTTTTGTTGTTTGTTATATTACTTGTTCAGAACATTTCTTTCATTATTACCTACAGCTGAAAATAACTTTTGGATATTATATAGGTGGTCCCTCACCAGCATTTTGACCAGAAATTAGGCTTTACTGAATTGGATCTCTTGTTCGTACCCCCAGAGGCATTTCCACTGCTCCAAGATGCCGCGGACGAGAAGAGGAATACGGAGTGGGTTTTTAGTCCGACTCAGAATGCATGTATATCATTCACCTGTTCTGAGTATATTACTCTTAAATGTTCAGTCCCTGGAAAATAAAGTAGACGCGCTCAGGGCGAGGATCTCCTTCAAGAGAGACATCAGGGACCGTAACATGCTCTGTTTCATGGAATCATGGCTCTCCAGGTATATTGTCCCTGTCCATACAGCCAGCGGGGTTCTCCGTACATCGCATGGACAAGAAGAAAGAACTGTCCGGGAAAGAGAGAGGCGGAGGTGTGTTTTTCATGATTAACTACTCATGATGTGATTGTGGTAACATACAGGAACTCAAGTCCCTTTGTTCTCCCGATATGGAATACCTCACTATCAAATGCCGACCGCATTCCCTCCCCAAGAAAATTTTCTTCGGTTATCGTCACGGCCGTGTATATTCCCCCTCAAGCCGACACATGACGGCTCTCGAGGAACTACGCTGGACTTTGTACAAACTGGAAACCGCATATAATGAGGCCACATTTATTTGGGCTGGGGATTTTAATAAAGCAAATCCGAGGAAAAGTTTTATAAACACATTGCCTGTGCTACTCGCTCATCAATAATTATTGACCATTGCTACTCCCCTTTCCAGGAAGGCTACAAGGCCCTCCCCCGCTCTGCCTTCGGCAAATCAGATCACACCTACATTCTGCTTCTCCCTTCCTATAGGCAAAAACTGATACAGGAAATAACCGTGGTAAGGACTGTTCAACATTGGTCTGACCAATCGGAATCTATGCATCAAGATTGTTTTGATAACGCGGACTGGGAAATGTTCTGGGTTGTCTAAAAAAAACATTGATGTATACGCTGACTCAGTTACTGAATTGATCAGGAAGTGCATAGAGGATGTTGTTCCCACTGTGACGAGTAGAACTTATCCAAGCCAAAAGACAGCATTCACGCAAATTTGAAAGCACGAACCACTGCATTTAACCACGGCAAGATGACTGGGAACATGGCTGAGTAAAACAGTCCAGCTAACAGACACATCTTCAGTACAGAGACAGTGGAGTTGCAATTCAACGGCTCAGACATGAGACGTATGTTGCAGGGACCTTAGACAGTCGCGGATTATAAAGTGGAAACCTGCTACACCGACGCTCTCGGACAAGCTAAACACCTTTCCCCACTACAGGAAAAACGTAGGGCCTCCACCGCGTGGCCGACGTGAGTAAGACATTTAAGCATGTTAACCCTCTCAAGGCTGCTGGCCCAGACGGCATCCCTGTCTGCTTCCTCAGAGCATGTTTAGACCAGCTGGCTGGAGTGTTTACGGACATATTAAATCTCTCCATATCCCAGTTTGCTGTCCGCACTTGCTTAAAGATGTCCACCATTGTTCCTGTACCCAAGAAAGTGAAGGTAACTGAACTAAATGGCTATCGCCCCGTAGCACTCACTTCTGTGCTGAGAAGCTAGTTAAGGACCATATCACCTCCACCTTACCTGACCCACTACAATTTGCATACTGCCCCAACTGATCCACGGATGACACAATCGCCATCGCACTGCACACTACCCTATCCCATCTTGACAAGAGGAATACCTATGTAAGAGAGCAGTAGTCGATGAAAAGCATTATCTTCAACACCATAGTGCCTTCCAAGCTCATCACTATGTTTGGGGCCCTGGGTCTGGACCTATTCAACTGGATCCTGGACTTCCTAACGGGCCCCCAGATGGTGAAGGTAGGCAACAACACCTCCGCTACGTTGATCCTCAACACAGGCGCTCCACAAGGCTGCATGCTCAGCCCCCTCCTATACTCTCTGTTCACCCATGACTGCGTGGCCACACGTCTGCAAACTTGATTGAGTTGGAGACGACACAACAGTAGTAGACCTAATTACTAACAATGACGAGACAGCCTACAGGGAGGAGATGAGAGCCCTGGTGGATTGGTGCCAGGAAAATATCCTCTCCCTCAACGTCAACAAAATGAAGGAGCTGATCGTGGACTTCAGGAGACAGCAGAAGGAGCATGCCCCATCCAAATCGACAAGCCACAGTGGAGAGGGTGAAAAGCTTAAAGGTCCTCGGGGTGCACATCACTGACCACCTGAAATGGTCAATCCACACAGACAGTTTGGTGAAGAAGGCACAACACCGCCTCTTCAACGTCTAGGAGGCTGAAGAAATTTGGCTTGGACTCTAACAACCTCACGAACTTCTACAGATGCACCATTGACAGCATCCTGTCAGACTGTATCACCACCTGGAATGGCAACTGCACCGTCTGCAATTGCAGGGCTCTCCAGAGGGTGGTGCTTTCAGCCCAAACATCACCGGGGGCACACTGCCTGCCCTCCAGGACATCTACAGCACCCGGTGTCACAGGAAGGCCATGAAGATCATCAAGGACCTCAGCCTCCCGAGTCACGACCTGTTCATCCCTTCATCTAGAAGGCGGAAACAGTACAGGTGCATCAAAGCTGGAAAACCATTTTCTATCACCAGGCCATCAGACTGTTAAATAATCACCACTAGCTGACCTCCGCCCAGTACCCTGCCCTGAACTTAGTCACTGTAACTAGCCGGCTACCACCCGGCACTCAACCCTGCACCTTAAAGACTGCTGTACTATGTACATAGTCATTAAACACAGGTCACTTTAATAATGCTTACATACTGTTTTACTCACTTCATATGTATATACTGAATTCTAGTCAAGGCTCATCCTATATAACTACTGCTGTACACACCTTTTCTATTCATATACTGTCTATACATACCATCAAACATATTTATTTTCCGGACTCTGACGTTGCTCATTCTAATATTTCTTAATTACCTTTACATTTCTGGGATGTGTGTATTGTTGGGCATTAATGTGCTGTTGGAGCATAAGCATTTCGCTACACCTGTAACATCTTACAAATACCAATAACATTTCATAGTTAAAAAAAAAAATCTCTCTGCTCATCCTTCAGGTTGCATTGACCCTGCTAGTACTAGCCCAGTAGCCTAGCATCAAGGTGGAGGCTGGGTCACAGTGATCAGTAACCCGACTAGGAGGCTCGACTCCAGGCTAGCCAGCCTGCCAGCGGAGGGAGGGAGGGGGCCTGGTCCTGGAATGGCCTGGTGAGCTGCACCGCCTAGCAGCAGAGGAAGGTTTGTGATGAGCGGGAAGAGCCTGCTGTTAAAGGTGATCCTGCTGGGGGACGGCGGTGTGGGAAAGTCTTCCTTAATGAACCGCTACGTCACGGACCGCTTCGACTCCCAGTCCTTCCACACCATCGGGGTCGAGTTCCTCAACAGAGACCTGGAGGTCAGATTTAGAGCAGTTTCTGAATTAGTATTTTTTTGATTCTTCACATTATCTCCTTGCCACCTTCTCAAACTGCAAAATAAGGGGAGGGACCTTGGACCTTCTCCTCCAATGAGATTGAGAAGGAGGTGAGGAGATAGAGCCAAGCTCTGTCTGAAATTGAATAATAATTATTATTATTGTGTCCCTTTCTGGAAATGTATTGCATCTCAACTAACCACAGTACCGCGTCACCACATAAATACCTTCAGTTCATCTAGAAAGTAAAAAGTATTCAGACCACTTGACTTTTTCCACCATTTTGTTACATTACAGCCTTTTTCTAAAATGGATTAAATAAAAAATGTCCTCATCAATCTACACACAATACCCCATAATGAGAAACAGGTTTTTAGGTTTTCTAAACTTATTTTCATAAGTATTCAGACCCCTTGATATGAGACTCGAAATTGAGATCAGGTTCATCCTGTTTCCATTGACCATCCTTGATGTTGCTACAACTTGGAGTCCACCTGTGGTTAATTCAATTGAATGCACATGATTTGGAAATGCACACACCTGTCTATCTATATAAGGTCCCCCAGTTGACAGTGCATGTCAGAGCAAAAAACAAGCCATGAAGTCGGTTTAATTGTCCGTAGAGCGCAGAGACAGGATTGTGTCGAGGCACAGATCTGGGGAAGAGTGCCAAAAAATGTCTGTAGTATGGAAGATCCCCAAGAACACAGTGGCAGAAGATTGGAACCACCAATACTCTTCCTAGAGCTGGCAGCCTGGCCAAACTGAGCAGGCGGGCGAGAAGGGCCTTGGTCAGGGAGGTGAGTTCCTCTGTGGAGATGGAAGAACCTTCCAGAAGTACAACCATCTCTGCAGCACTCCACCAATCAGGCCTTCATGGTAGAGTGGCCTGATGGAAGCCGCTTGTCAGTAAAAGGCACATGACAGCCCATTTGGAGTTTGCCAAATGGCACCTAAAGACTCTGACCATGATAAACAAGATTCTCTGGTCTGTTGAAACCAAGATTGAACTCTTTGGCCTGAATGCCAAGCGTCACATCTGGAGGAAACCTGGCACCATTCCTACGATGAACCCCAACCCCACGGTGAAGCATGGTGGTGGTAGGATCGAGGGAAAGATGAACAGCGCAAAGTACAGAGAGATCCTTGATGACAACCTGCTCCAGAGCGCTCAGGACCTCACCTTCCAACAGGACAACGACCCTAAGTATACAACCAAGACAACACAGAAGTGGCTTGGGGAAAAGTCTCTGAATGTTCTTGAGTGGCCCAGACTTGAACATCTCTGGAGACACCTGAAAGTAGCTGTGCTGTGATGCTCCCCACCATCCCGACAGGGCTTGAGAGGATCTGCAGAGAAGAATGGGAGAAACTCCCCAAATACAGGTGTGCCAAGCGTGTAGCGTCATACCCAAGAAGACTCAAGGCTGTAATCGCTGATTAATGTGCTTCAACAAAGTACTGAGTACTCAGCCTTTTGTTTTTAATACATTTGCAAAAATGTCAATCAATCAATCAAATTGTATTTATATAGCCCTTCGTACATCAGCTGATATCTCAAAGTGCTGTACAGAAACCCAGCCTAAAACCCCAAACAGCAAGCAATGCAGGTGTAGAAGCACGGTGGCTAGGAAAAACTCCCTAGAAAGGCTATGTGAGGTGGCCAGTCCTCTTCTGGCTGTGCCGGGTGGAGATTATAACAGAACATGGCCAAGATGTTCATAAATGACCAGCATGGTCAAATAATAGTAAGGCAGAACAGTTGAAACTGGAGCAGCAGCATGGCCAGGTGGACTGGGGACAGCAAGGAGTCATCATGTCAGGTAGTCCTGGGGCATGGTCCTAGGGCTCAGGTCCTCCGAGAGAGAGAAAGAAAGAGAGAATTAGAGAACGCACACTTAGATTCACACAGGACACCGAATAGGACAGGAGAAGTACTCCAGATATAACAAACTGACCCTAGCCCCCCGACACGAACTACTGCAGCATAAATACTGGAGGCTGAGAAAGGAGGGGTGAGGAGACACTGTGGACCCATCCGAGGACACCCCGGACAGGGCCAAACAGGAAGGATATAACCCCACCCACTTTGCCAAAGCACAGCCCCCACACCACTAGAGGGATATCTTCAACCACCAACTTACCATCCTGAGACAAGGCTGAGTATAACCCACAAAGATCTCCGCCACGGCGCAACCCAAGGAGGGGGCGCCAACCCAGACAGGATGACCACAACAGTGAATCAACCCACTCAGGTGACGCACCCCCTGCAGGGACGGCATGAGAGAGCCCCAGTAAGCCAGTGACTCAGCCCCTGTAATAGGGTTAGAGGCAGAGAATCCCAGTGGAAAGAGGGGAACTGGCCAGGCAGAGACAGCAAGGGCGGTTCGTTGCTACAGAGCCTTTCCGTTCACCTTCCCACTCCTGGGCCAGACTACACTCAATCATATGACCCACTGAAGAGATAAGTCTTCAGTAAAGACTTAAAGGTTGAGACCGAGTTTGCGTCTCTGACATGGGTAGGCAGACCGTTCCATAAAAATGGAGCTCTATAGGAGAAAGCCCTGCCTCCAGCTGTTTGGTTAGAAATTCTAGGGACAATTAGGAGGCCTGCGTCTTGTGACCGTAGCGTACGTGCAGGACCAAATCAGAGAGATAGGTAGGAGCAAGCCCATGTAATGCTTTGTAGGTTAGCAGTAAAACCTTAAATTCAGCCCTTGCTTTGACAGGAAGCCAGTGTAGAGAGGCTAGCACTGGAGTAATATGATCAAATTTTGGGGTTCTAGTCAGGATTCTAGCAGCCGTATTTAGCACTAACTGAAGTTTATTTAGTGCTTTATCCGGGTAGCCGGAAAGTAGAGCATTGCAGTAGTCTAACCTAGAAGTGACAAAAGCATGAATTAATTTTTCTGCATCATTTTTGGACAGAAAGTTTCTGATTTTTGCAAGATTACGTAGATGGAAAAAAGCTGTCCTCGAAATGGTCTTGATATGTTCTTCAAAAGAGAGATCAGGGTCCAGAGTAATGCCGAGGTCCTTCACAGTTTTATTTGAGACGACTGTACAACCATTGAGATTAATTGTCAGATTCATCAGAAGATCTCTTTGTTTCTTGGGACCTAGAACAAGCATCTCTGTTTTGTCCGAGTTTAATAGTAGAAAGTTTGCAACCATCCACTTCCTTATGTCTGAAACACATGCTTCTAGCGAGGGCAATTTTGGGGCTTCACCATGTTTCATTGAAATGTACAGCTGTGTGTCATCCGCATAGCAGTGAAAGTTAACATTATGTTTTCGAATAACATCCCCAAGAGGTAAAATGTATAGTGAAAACAATAGTGGTCCTAAAACAGAACCTTGAGGAACACCGAAATTTACAGTTGATTTGTCAGAGGACAAACCATTCACAGAGACAAACTGATATCTTTCCGACAGATAAGATCTAAACCAGGCCAGAACATGTCCGTGTAGACCAATTTGGGTTTCCAATCTCTCCAAAAGAATGTGGTGTTCGATGGTATCAAAAGCAGCACTAAGGTCTAGGAGCACGAGGACAGATGCAGAGCCTCAGTCCGATGCCATTAAAATGTAATTTACCACCTTCACAAGTGCCGTCTCAGTGCTATGATGGGGTCTAAAACCAGACTGAAGCATTTCGTACATTTACATTTACATTTAAGTCATTTAGCAGACGCTCTTATCCAGAGCGACTTACAAATTGGTGCATTCACCTTATGACATCCAGTGGAACAGTCACTTTACAATAGTGCATCTAAATCTTAAAAGGGGGGTGAGAAGGATGACTTATCCTATCCTAGGTATTCCTTAAAGAGGTGGGGTTTCAGGTGTCTCCGGAAGGTGGTGATTGACTCCGCTGTCCTGGCGTCGTGAGGGAGTTTGTTCCACCATTGGGGGCCAGAGCAGCGAACAGTTTTGACTGGGCTGAGCGGGAACTGTACTTCCTCAGTGGTAGGGAGGCGAGCAGGCCAGAGGTGGATGAACGCAGTGCCCTTGTTTGGGTGTAGGGCCTGATCAGAGCCTGGAGGTACTGAGGTGCCGTTCCCCTCACAGCTCCGTAGGCAAGCACCATGGTCTTGTAGCGGATGCGAGCTTCAACTGGAAGCCAGTGGAGAGAGCGGAGGAGCGGGGTGACGTGAGAGAACTTGGGAAGGTTGAACACCAGACGGGCTGCGGCGTTCTGGATGAGTTGTAGGGGTTTAATGGCACAGGCAGGGAGCCCAGCCAACAGCGAGTTGCAGTAATCCAGACGGGAGATGACAAGTGCCTGGATTAGGACCTGCGCCGCTTCCTGTGTGAGCCAGGGTCGTACTCTGGGATGTTGTAGAGCATGAACCTACAGGAACGGGCCACCGCCTTGATGTTAGTTGAGAACGACAGGGTGTTGTCCAGGATCACGCCAAGGTTCTTAGCGCTCTGGGAGGAGGACACAATGGAGTTGTCAACCGTGATGGCGAGATCATGGAACGGGCAGTCCTTCCCGGGAGGAAGAGCAGCTCCGTCTTGCCGAGGTTCAGCTTGAGGTGGTGATCCGTCATCCACACTGATATGTCTGACGGACATGCAGAGATGCGATTCGCCACCTGGTCATCAGAAGGGGGAAAGGAGAAGATTAATTGTGTGTCGTCTGCATAGCAATGATAGGAGAGACCATGTGAGGTTATGACAGAGCCAAGTGACTTGGTGTATAGCGAGAATAGGAGAGGGCCTAGAACAGAGCCCTGGGGACACCAGTGGTGAGAGCGCGTGGTGAGGAGACAGATTCTCGCCACGCCACCTGGTAGGAGCGACCTGTCAGGTAGGACGCAATCCAAGCGTGGGCCGCGCCGGAGATGCCCAACTCGGAGAGGGTGGAGAGGAGGATCTGATGGTTCACAGTATCGAAGGCAGCCGATAGGTCTAGAAGGATGAGAGCAGAGGAGAGAGAGTTAGCTTTAGCGGTGCGGAGCGCCTCCGTGATACAGAGAAGAGCAGTCTCAGTTGAATGACTAGTCTTGAAACCTGACTGATTTGGATCAAGAAGGTCATTCTGAGAGAGATAGCGGGAGAGCTGGCCAAGGACGGCACGTTCAAGAGTTTTGGAGAAAAAAAAAGGGATACTGGTCTGAAGTTGTTGACATCGGAGGGATCGAGTGTAGGTTTTTTCAGAAGGGGTGCAGCTCTCGCTCTCTTGAAGACGGAAGGGACGTAGCCAGCGGTCAGGGATGAGTTGATGAGCGAGGTGAGGTAAGGGAGAAGGTCTCCGGAAATGGTCTGGAGAAGAGAGGAGGGGATAGGGTCAAGCGGGCAGGTTGTTGGGCGGCCGGCCGTCACAAGACACGAGATTTCATCTGGAGAGAGAGGGGAGAAAGAGGTCAGAGCACAGGGTAGGGCAGTGTGAGCAGAACCAGCGGTGTCGTTTGACTTAGCAAACGAGGATCGGATGTCGTCGACCTTCTTTTCAAAATGGTTGACGAAGTCATCTGCAGAGAGGGAGGGGGGATTCAGGAGGGAGGAGAAGGTGGCAAAGAGCTTCCTAGGGTTAGAGGCAGAAGCTTGGAATTTAGAGTGGTAGAAAGTGGCTTTAGCAGCAGAGACAGAAGAGGAAAATGTAGAGAGGAGGGAGCGAAAGGATGCCAGGTCCGCAGGGAGGCGAGTTTTCCTCCATTTCCGCTCGGCTGCCCGGAGCCCTGTTCGTATACATTGTTTGTCTCCAGGAAGGCAGTGAGTTGCTGCGCAACAGCCTTTTCTAAAATGTTTGAGAGGAATGGAAGATTCGATATAGGCCAATAGTTTTTTTATATTTTCTGGGTCAAGGTTTGGCTTTTTCAAGAGAGGCTTTATTACTGCCACTTTTAGTGAGTTTGGTACACATCCAGTGGATAGAGAGCCGTTTATTATGTTCAACATAGGAGGGCCAAGCACAGGAAGCAGCTCTTTCAGTAGTTTAGTTGGAATAGGGTCCAGTATGCAGCTTGAAGGTTTATTTTCATCATTGTGTCAATAGATATAGTACTAAAACACTTGAGCATCTCTCTTGATCCTAGGTCCTGGCAGAGTTGTGCAGACTCAGGACAACTAAGGTTTGGAGGAATACGCAGGTTTAAAGAGGAGTCCGTAATTTGCTTTCTAATAATCATAATCTTTTCCTCAAAGAAGTTCATGAATTTATCACTGCTAAAGTGAAAGTCATCCTCTCCTGGGGAATACTGCTTTTTAGTTAGCTTTGCGACAGTATCAAAAAGGAATTTCGGATTGTTCTTATTTTCCTCAATTAAGTTAGAAAAATAGGATGATCGAGCAACAGTAAGGGCTCTTCGGTACTGCACGGTACCGTCTTTCCAAGCTAGTCGGAAGACTTCCAGTTTGTGGCGCCATTTCCGTTCCAATTTTCTGGAAGTCTGCTTCAGAGCTCGGGTATTTTCTGTGCACCAGGGAGCTAGTTTCTTATGAGAAATGTTTTTAGTTTTGAGGGGTGCAACTGCATCTAGGGTATTGCGCAAGGTTAAATAGAGATCCTCAGTTAGGTGGTTAACTGATTTTTGTCCTCTGGCGTCCTTGGGTAGGCAGAGGGAGTCTGGAAGGGCATCAAGGAATCTTTGTGTTGTCTGTGAATTTATAGCACGACTTTTGATGGTCCTTGGTTGGGGTCTGAGCAGATTATTTGTTGCAATTGCAAACGTAATAAAATGGTGGTCCGATAGTCCAGGATTATGAGGAAAAACATTAAGATCCACAACATTTATTCCATGGGACAAAACTAGGTCCAGCGTATGACTGTGACAGTGAGTGGGTCCAGAGACATGTTGGACAAAACCCACTGAGTCGATGATGGCTCCGAAAGCCTTTTGGAGTGGGTCTGTGGACTTTTCCATGTGAGTATTAAAGTCACCAAAGATTAGAATATTATCTGCTATGACTACAAGGTCCGATAGGAACTCAGTGAGAAACGCTGTATATGGCCCAGGAGGCCTGTAAACAGTAGCTATAAAAAGTGATTGAGTAGGCTGCATAGATTTCATGACTAGAAGCTCAAAAGACGAAAACGTCTTTTTTTGTAAATTGAAATTTGCTATCGTAAATGTTAGCAACACCTCCGCCTTTGCGGGATGCACGGGGATATGGTCACTGGTGTAGCCAGGAGGTGAGGCCTCATTTAAAACAGTAAATTCATCAGGCTTAAGCTATGTTTCAGTCAGGCCAATCACATCAAGGTTATGATCAGTGATTAGTTCATTGACTATAATTGCCTTTGAAGTAAGGGATCTAACATTAAGTAGCCCTATTTTGAGATGTGAGGTATTATGTTCTCTTTCAGTAATGACAGGAATGGAGGTGGTCTTTATCCTAGTGAGATTGCTAAGGCGAACACCGCCATGTTTAGTTTTGCCCAACCTAGGTCGAGGCACAGACACGGTCTCAATGGTGATAGCTGAGCTGACTACACTGACTGTGCTAGTGGCAGACTCCACTATGCTGGCAGGCTGGCTAACAGCCTGCTGCCTGGCCTGCACCCTATTTCATTGTGGAGCTAGAGGAGTCAGAGCCCTGTCTATGTTGGTAGATAAAATGAGAGCACCCCTCCAGCTAGGATGGAGTCCGTCACTCCTCAGCAGGTCAGGCTTGGTCCTGTTTGTGGGCGAGTCCCAGAAAGAGGGCCAGTTATCTACAAATTTTATCTTTTGGGAGGGGCAGAAAACAGTTTTCAACCAGCGATTGAGTTGTGAGACTCTGCTGTAGAGCTCATCACTCCCCCTAACTGGGAGGGGGCCAGAGACAATTACTCGATGCCGACACATCTTTCTAGCTGATATGCACGCAGAAGCTATGTTGCGCTTGGTGATCTCTGACTGTTTCATCCTAACATCGTTGGTGCCGACGTGGATAACAATATCTCTATACTCTCTACACTCGCCATTTTTAGCTTTAGCCAGCACCATCTTCAGATTAGCCTTAACGTCGGTAGCCCTGCCCCTGGTAAACAGTGTATGATCGCTGGATGATTCGTTTTAAGTCTAATACTGCGGGTAATGGAGTCGCCAATGACTAGAGTTTTCAATTTGTCAGAGCTAATGGTGGGAAGCTTCGGCGTCTCAGACCCCGTAACGGGTAGAGTAGAGACCAGAGAAGACTCGGCCTCTGACTCCGACCCGCTGCTTAATGGGGAAAACCGGTTGAAAGTTTCTGTCGGCTGAATGAGCGACACCGGTTGAGCTTTCCTACAGCATTTCCTTCCAGAAACCGTGAGAAAGTTGTCCGGCTGCGGGGACTGTGCCAGGGGATTTATACTACTATCTGTACTTACTGGTGGCACAGACGCTGTTTCATCCTTTCCTACACTGAAATTACCCTTGCCTAACGATTGCGTCTGAAGCTGGGCTTGTAGCACAGCTATCCTCGCCATAAGGCGAGTACAGCGACTACAATTAGAAGGCATCATGTTCATGTTACTACTTAACTTCGGCTGTTGGAGGTCCTGACGAATCGTGTCCAGATAAAGCGTCCGGAGTGAAAAAGTTGAGGGAAAAAATAAATAAATATATGAACGGTAATTAAAAAGTGAAAACCGTAAAGTTGTCAGGTAGCAAAATAGGTTGGCAACAAAACGCACAGCAACTCGAAAACAAGCCTGTCTAAACCCGTTTTTGATTTGTCATTATTGTGTCTGGATTGAGAGGGGGGGACAATGTAATCTATTTTAGAATAAGGCTGTAATGTTACCAAATGTGGAGAAAGTCAAGGGGTCTGAACTTTCTGAATGCACTGTATGTACATACATTAATCAGCAAGACCTACAGCAGACAACGTGGGTACAGTTTCTAATTCAGTTAGTGGAGAGGGGGGGTTGAGCAGTTATTTGTTCAATTGATGTATAGGCTTATTGCACCCTATTCTCTATACAGGCTAGTGCAGTGGACTACTACCCCACAGAATGTGTTTTTATAAATGTATTTATTATATGCTGTGTTACTGTCATTCATTCCTCCTCCCCTGTCTAATGTTTTATCTTTATGATTGCTGTGCATATTATGTACAAATCTAATCCTTTTTGGGAGCAATAAAGGTTTCTCTTTGGTACAACAAACGTTTTCATTCACTTCCTCTCTCCAGGTGGGCGGGCGCCTGGTGACCCTTCAGATCTGGGACACGGCTGGTCAGGAGCGCTTCAAGTCCCTGAGGACGCCGTTCTACCGTGGCGCCGACTGCTGCCTCCTCACCTTCGCTGTAGACGACCTGCACAGCTTCCAGAACCTGGCCAGCTGGAAGAAAGAGTTCATGTGTTACTCTGACGTACGAGACCCAGAGAGGTTCCCCTTCGTTGTCCTGGGCAACAAGGTGGACAAAGAGGGGAGGGAGGTGGGGGAGGACAAGGCTCAGGCCTGGTGCGAGGAGAACGGCTGTTGTCCCTACTTCGAGACCAGTGCAAAGGACGATACGAACGTGGGAGTGGCGTTTGAGGCAGCGGTACTGGAGGTTCTGGCGGCGGAGGATCAGATCGACCACACATTGTTGAGTAGCACTATCGATCTCCACGGCAACCGTAAAGTACCGCGCTCTTCTTGCTGCTGATTGGTTGAAAGGATTGGTCGGAGCTAGCCCCTCCCTGAGTTCTCTCTGTCTAGCACTCTGGGAGCTCTCCACTGATGATGATGCAGGTACAAGCTACTGAGACAACTTGATTATCAACACATCTGATTTTAAATAGTGTTGTGTTGTCGGTACAGACTGAGTTGGAAGAGTATTGGATAATCAACACATCTGATTTTGAAAGGTTATTAATGAGGTACAATGTAACAGGTAAGACCGTGTTGTTCAACTCTGTCTGTGTTCTGCAGTATATCACAACACTGCTGTCTACATCCAGCCAGCTTCAGCTTCATGTACCTGCCCTGTGAAGTGTTTTCACCATTTACGCTTATCCCTCCTACATAAGTCATTATAATCCGATAATATTAACGTGTCCTTTCTGTACTCCTCTCCAAGGCTGCTTGTGGCACAGCAACATGCTCATTCATTAATCTCTTTAAGTCTTCTAAGGTCTCAGAGATACTCTGACCAGAACATGACCATCACCCTGTCAGATCTCACAGATACTCTGACCAGAACATGACCATCACCCTGTCAGATCTCACAGATACTCTGACCAGAACATGACCATCACCCTGTCAGATCTCACAGATACCCTGACCAGAACATGACCATCACCCTGTCAGATCTCACAGATACTCTGACCAGAACATGACTCGGACATAGACCTGGTCTGTTGACTGACTGGTATAATATAATGACATAGACCTGGTCTGTTGACTGACTGGTATAATATAATGACATAGACCTGGTCTGTTGACTGACTGGTATAATATAATATAATATAATATAATGACATAGACCTGGTCTGTTGACTGACTGGTATAATATAATGACATAGACCTGGTCTGTTGACTGACTGGTATAATATAATATAATGACATAGACCTCCAAGTGAAGCTGGACATTTTTTCCAGTTCAGTTAAAGAATTGACAAAATTGATTACACACATTACTGTACCAGGAAAAATGTTTACTGCACAAAGGAATGACATTTTCTTTGATTTTCTCCCAAAGGGAAAGATGTTTCTGTTCTGTCGTATCTGTTAACACTGGGTACATATGAGGTACTTTGTATCTACGGTCGTGGCCAAAAGTTTTGAGAATGACACAAATATTCATTTTCACAAAGTCTGCTGCCTCAGTTTGTATTATGGCAATTTGCATATACTCCAGAATGTTATGAAGAGTGATCAGATGAATTGCAATTAATTGCAAAGTCCTTCTTTGCCATGCAAATGAACTGAATCCCACAAACATTTCCACTGCATTTTAGCCCTGCCACAAAAGGACCAGCTGACGACATGTCAGTGATTCTCTCGTTAACACAGGTGTGAGTGTTGACAAGGACAAGGCTGGAGATCACCCTGTCATGCTGATTGAGTTTGAATAACAGATTGGAAGCTTCAAAGGGAGGGTGATGCTTGGAATCATTGTTCTTCCTCTGTCAACCATGGTTACCTGCAAGGAAATACATGCCGTTATCATTGCTTTGCACAAAAAGGGCTTCACAGGCAAGGATATTGCTGCCTTTAAGATTGCACCTAAATAAACCATTTATCAGATAATCAAGAACTTAACAGGAGAGCGGTTCAATTGTTGTGAAGAAGGCTTCAGGGCGCCCAAGAAAGTCCAGCAAGTGCCAGGACCGTCTCCTAAAGTTGATTCAGCTGCGGGATTGGGGCACCACCAGTACAGAGCTTGCTCAGGAATGGCAGTAGGCAGGTGTGAGTGCATCTGCACGCACAGTGAGGCGAAGACTTTTGGAGGATGGCCTGGTGTCAAGAAGGGCAGCAAAGAAGCCACTTCTCTCCAGGAAAAACATCAGGGACAGACATATTCTGCAAAAGGTACAGGGATTGGACTGCTGAGGACTGGGGTAAAGTCAATTTCTCTGATGAATCCCCTTTCCGATTGTTTGGGGCATCCGGACAAAAGCTTGTCCGCATGAATAAAGAATGGTATCAACATATCCTCCGAGAGCAACTTCTCCCAATCATCCAGGAACAGTTTGGTGATGAACAATGCCATTTCCAGCATGATGGAGCACCTTGCCATAAGGCAAAAGTGATAACTAAGTGGCTCGGGGAACAAAACATTGATATTTTGAGTCCATGGCCAGAAAACTCCCCAGAACTTGTGGTCAATCCTGAAGAGGTGGGTGGACATACAAAAACGAATACATTCTGACAAACTCTAAGCATTGATTATTCAAGAATGGGCTGCCGTCAGTCAGGATGTGGCCCAGAAGTTAATTGCCAGCATGCCAGGGCGGATTGCAGAGGTCTTGATAAAGAAGGGTCAACACTGCAAATATTGACTCTTTGCATCAACTTCATGTAATTGTCAATAAAAGCCTTTGACACGTATGAAATGCTTGTAATTATACTTCAGTATCCATAGTAACATCTGACAATAATATATAAAGACACTGAAGCAGCAAACTTTGTGGAAATTAATATTTGTGTCATTCTCAACTTTTGTCCACGAGTGTATACCAGATGATCCGGTATTCTCTCCAAATATCCTATAGGACTAACACTTCCTAGAAAGCCTGTGTGTGAGAGTTGTAGGAGACACTGGCTGTAATTTCATCCCTTACCTACTACGGTACATCCATTTCTTCTGAGATCCCATCCATTTCTTGTGAGATCCCATCCATTTCTTGTGAGATCCCATCCATTTCTTGTGAGATCCCATCCATTTCTTGTGAGATCCCATCCATTTCTTGAGATCCCATCCATTTCTTGTGAGATCCCATCCATTTCTTGTGAGATCCCATCCATTTCTTGTGAGATCCCATCCATTTCTTGTGAGATCCCATCCATTTCTTGTGAGATCCCATCCATTTCTTGTGAGATCCCATCCATTTCTTGTGAGATCCCATCCATTTCTTGTGAGATCCCTTTAATTTTTTCGGTCTCTCTTGACACTTCAATGTTAAGGATATAATGTTCTTCGTCAATAAAGCGTATTCTCTGTAGAGAAGCCAGTTTTTGTTTGGCAAATGGCAGATGCATTTCTCTTTTCAGAAGTGCATTTGTTCTGATATTTACTGTGTGTTTTCTACCATGTAACATGTGTTTGGGTTGGTGTGTCACTAAGGAAGAGTGATGTTTGTTTCTCAGCCCTCCTGCCTTGCCGGTCTACCGCCTGGGCCCTGTTCTTTGTGTCTTCACTTTTACCAATCTAATCAGAACTTTATAAACACACAAACATAACTAATCTGCCTCTCAATTAAAATGACATGACTGTCTGGTACAGCAGAGGGGTCCACTGGGAAAGAGCCAGACATTCAATGAAACTTCAGCATTGGGTTATGTTGACTCTGTTCTCATGTTACATCTGTATCTATCGAAGGTGTTGATTTTTACTCAGCCCGTAGTATTTAGGAAAAACAGTTTAAACAAAATAACCATTTATTATGTTCCAGGTCATGGTACGTAACAGAAGAGACGTATTAACTGACACGCAAATGTCTTGTTTTAACAGTTAACTATACATGAGATGTATTTTTACCCAATGGAAAAAGAGGTGCTTAAAGTCAGACATCACATTTTACTGCTAGTTAAACTATATCCCTGAGAATGTGTTATCTTTCACACTCTGTTTAACAGACAGTTCTCGTCTCCTCACCCGTCTCGTCTCACCCGTCTCGTCTCACCCGTCTCATCTCCTCACCCATCTTGTCTCCTCACCCATCTTGTCTCCTCACCCGTCTTGTCTCACCCCCACTAACCAATGCTGATGACCCTGTTTTTGTTTTTCAGTGTACTCCGTTCCTTTGGAGTACACAAAGACATGGTTAATGTACATTGTAAATGGCTTTCATTTTAATTCCTGAAATAATACTGTACCAACTGACTGAAATCATTTAAACTCCACCCAAGTGTTTAGTCTGCTTTGAGCTGAGTAAGAGATGTATAACTATCATACAGTTGTAATGTAGAACTATATATCTGTTGATTGCTTGTTGCAAATCCAATATCAAAACTTAGTTAAAACCACTCTTCCCCTCGTTGCCCTGTGGAGCTTAAGACTGTCCCTTTACACAGCTGCTTCCCAAATGGCCCCCGATTTAATACAATATATAGTGCACTACTTTTGACCAGAGCCCCATGGCCCCACTATATAGTAGGTAGCCTAGTGGTTAGAGCATTGGGCCAGTAACTGGAAGGTTTCTATATCTGAATCCCCAAGCTGACAAGATAGAAATCTGTCGTTCTGCCCCTGAGGAAGAGAGTTAACCCACTGTTCCATCAGGCGCCGAAGACGTGGAGGTCGATTGAAGGCAGCCCCCCCGTATCTCTCATTCAGAGGGGTGGGTTAAATGCAGGAAGACACATTTCAGTTGAATACATTGTTGTACAACTGACTAGGTATCCCCCTTTCCCTATATAGGGAATCGGCCCTATGGCCCCTGGTCAAAATGATGGCACTATATAGGGAATCGGCCCTATGGCCCCTGGTCAAAATGATGGCACTATATAGGGAATCGGCCCTATGGCCCCTGGTCAAAATGATGGCACTATATAGGGAATCGGCCCTATGGCCCCTGGTCAAAATGATGGCACTATATAGGAATCGCCCTATGGCCCCTGGTCAAAATGATGGCACTATATAGGGAATCGGCCCTATGGCCCCTGGTCAAAATGATGGCACTATATAGGGAATCGGTTGCCATATGGGATGCAGTCAGATTGATGTAGGTGTGAATACTATCCAATACTGTACAACAATAAAACCAAACATGAAACATAACAAATACAGGAACTGACTTGTATGTGGTTCTTCTTTTCGAAGAAGCCCAACTCCTAACCAACACGCCTCCACCGTGAACAAGTCATGTACTATGCATTTAAGCTGGAACGCAAGTTATGTAAACATACATTAACAGGAAACAACTTCATAGTACTGCAGAGCTCATGTATGGCTCCAACACTTGAAAGAACTTCATCGTACTGCAGATCCCATGTATGGCTCCAACACTTGAAAGAACTTCATAGTACTGCAGATCCCATGTATGGCTCCAACACTTGAAAGAACTTCATCGTACTGCAGAGCCCATGTATGGCTCCAACACTTGAAAGAACTTCATCGTACTGCAGAGCCCATGTATGGCTCCAACACTTGAAAGAACTTCATAGTACTGCAGAGCTCATGTATGGCTCCAACACTTGAAATAACTTCATAGTACTGCAGAGCCCATGTATGGCTCCAACACTTGAAAGAACTTCATCGTACTGCAGAGCCCATGTATGGCTCCAACACTTGAAAGAACTTCATAGTACTGCAGAGCCCATGTATGGCTCCAACACTTGAAAGAACTTCATCGTAGTGCAGAGCCCATGTATGGCTCCAACACTTGAAAGAACTTCATAGTACTGCAGAGCCCATGTATGGCTCCAACACTTGAAAGAACTTCATCGTAGTGCAGAGCCCATGTATGGCTCCAACACTTGAAAGAACTTCATCGTACTGCAGAGCCCATGTATGGCTCCAACACTTGAAAGAACTTCATCGTAGTGCAGAGCCCATGTATGGCTCCAACACTTGAAAGAACTTCATAGTACTGCAGAGCCCATGTATGGCTCCAACACTTGAAACAACTTCATAGTACTGCAGAGCCCATGTATGGCTCCAACACTTGAAAGAACTTCATAGTACTGCAGAGCTCATGTATGGCTCCAACACTTGAAAGAACTTCATCGTACTGCAGAGCCCATGTATGGCTCCAACACTTGAAACAACTTCATAGTACTGCAGAGCCCATGTATGGCTCCAACACTTGAAACAACTTCATAGTACTGCAGAGCCCATGTATGGCTCCAACACTTGAAAGAACTTCATAGTACTGCAGAGCCCATGTATGGCTCCAACACTTGAAACAACTTCATAGTACTGCAGAGCTCATGTATGGCTCCAACACTTGAAAGAACTTCATCGTACTGCAGAGCCCATGTATGGCTCCAACACTTGAAACAACTTCATAGTACTGCAGAGCCCATGTATGGCTCCAACACTTGAAACAACTTCATAGTACTGCAGAGCCCATGTATGGCTCCAACACTTGAAAGAACTTCATAGTACTGCAGAGCTCATGTATGGCTCCAACACTTGAAAGAACTTCATAGTACTGCAGAGCTCATGTATGGCTCCAACACTTGAAAGAACTTCATAGTACTGCAGAGCCCATGTATGGCTCCAACACTTGAAACAACTTCATAGTACTGCAGAGCCCATGTATGGCTCCAACACTTGAAAGAACTTCATAGTACTGCAGAGCCCATGTATGGCTCCAACACTTGAAAGAACTTCATCGTACTTAGTTCAGTCTATGTTTAGCTTGATTCAGATAATCTGCAATAAATACAAAGAATCTGTATTTTAACATGGAATGATATCCTGACAATAAATCTGGCCTAGTCTTAAAATGACTAGCAGGAGGAAGTAGATGTATACTCTGCAGGAATTTCAACAACAGCTCCCAAACTAAACCACCCACTGGGCTAAGAAGACAAACTAAACCACCCATTGGGCTAAGAAGACAAACTTACATTACTAACTTACTAAAGTTGGAGGTTTGAAGACGATCAGATACCGTCGTAGTTCCAACCATAAACGATGCCAACTAGCGATCCGGCGGCGTTATTCCCATGACCCGCCGGGCAGCGTCCGGGAAACCAAAGTCTTTGGGTTCCGGGGGGAGTATGGTTGCAAAGCTGAAACTTAAAGGAATTGACGGAAGGGCACCACCAGGAGTGGAGCCTGCGGCTTAATTTGACTCAACACGGGAAACCTCACCCGTCCCGGACACGGAAAGGATTGACAGATTGATAGCTCTTTCTCGATTCTGTGGGTGGTGGTGCATGGCCGTTCTTAGTTGGTGGAGCGATTTGTCTGGTTAATTCCGGTAACGAACGAGACTCCGGCATGCTAACTAGTTATGCGGCCCCGAGCGGTCGGCGTCCAACTTCTTAGAGGGACAAGTGGCGTTCAGCCACACGAGATTGAGCAATAACAGGTCTGTGATGGCCTTAGATGTCCGGGGCTGCACACGCGCCACACTGAGCGGATCAGCGTGTGTCTACCCTTCGCCGAGAGGCGTGGGTAACCCGATGAACCCCACTCGTGATAGGGATTGGGGATTGCAATTATTTCCCATGAACGAGGAATTCCCAGTAAGCGCGGGTCATAAGCTCGCGTTGATTAAGTCCCTGCCCTTTGTACACACCGCCCGTCGCTACTACCGATTGGATGGTTTAGTGAGGTCCTCGGATCGGCCCTGCTGAGGTCTGTCACGGCCCTGGCGGAGCGCCGAGAAGACGCTCAAACTTGACTATCTAGAGTAAGTAAAAGTTGTAACAAGGTTTCCGTAGGTGAACCTGCGGAAGGATCATTAACGGGTTGCCAGCCGCCGGCATGGGGCTGAGCTCCGAAAATCCAGCTCTGTTGCGGGTAGGGTAGGGGGCTCACACCTCCCTCCTCTCCCGGCGCGGGTGTCATCGGTCCTAGCCCGCTTCCCCGCATCCCCCCTTTGCCTGGGATGTGCCCGACTGGCTCCATCCCCTTTCCCCATTAGCCACGGGTGCATGACTCACCTATGGGCGAGTGGAGAGGCCGCTACCGAAGGGGACTGGGGGTGTCCGGTGAACCGGGACTTCCCAAAATGGTCTAACATTGTTATAAGCGGCTTGAGTATCGCCCAGTATCCAAACTTTACATTTTACATGCCAGGTGGGGGGAGCTGAGTGTTTCTGTAGTCTGACTGCCATGTGGAGGGAGCTGATATAGTCTGACTGCCAGGTGGAGGGAGCTGAGTATTTCTGTAGTCTGACTGCCAGGTGGAGGGAGCTGAGTGTCTGTAGTCTGACTGCCAGGTGGAGGGAGCTGAGTGTTTCTGTAGTCTGACTGCCAGGTTGAGGGGGCTGAGTATTTCTGTAGTCTGACTGCCAGGTGGAGGGGGCTGAGTATTTCTGTAGTCTGACTGCCAGGTAGAGGGAGCTGAGTGTTTCTGTAGTCTGACTGCCAGGTGGAGGGAGCTGAGTGTTTCTGTATAGAGAAGAGAGGAGAGAAACAGAACACATCACCAGTCCCAGGAGCACATGGATTCCTATAACACCAAGTCAATCAACAACAGCATGGCATAGGTTCTCACACAAAACATTCATATTGAGAGGTAACCGAGTTGGTTCAGTGAGCTATGCTTGTGAGATGAGCAGCCTAGTTTCCCCTGGCAGACTTCACATAAATGTGAATAAATAAAAGCCACTTTGACTAGCTGGTCAGAGCACACAAGGTTTGGTTCTGGGCTCTGACAGTAGTAGCCAAACCTTTGAGTAGCACGGACATCATGGGTTCAATATCCGGTCGTGACAAAAACAGAGAGAACAATTTCTTTAAAAAAGGACAGACCATATTTTATTGCCAAACCAACATATCATAAAACACAAAGAAACAAAAAACAGACAACCAGCCAGCCGTCAGTTCACAAAACCAACCTGAGCTGTTGGATCAAGCTTCCACCCAATTGGATAAGCTATACTCACAGTATTGTTACAAGATATTTTGTTAGCAAGAGATGAAACAAAGTGTGAATTGTCATTAAGATTAGTACATTTACCTACAGTAAGTACTAGGGGTGTTATACAATAACTACTAATATTTTCTAGACAGCTACAGAGACAAAACTATATAAAAACTGCATTGTTTTGCCTCTATAACAGACCCTCATCCCTTGCGAACGTATACTGCCAGAAGGGGGAGGAATGATAATATCACCTCAATGCAGAGCCATACAGAGTCAAGCATCTTCAGAGATGTTTTAAACTTCTAAATAACATGAAGGTTGCTAAAAAAAAAATGAAGCACCTGTAACAACTTTATTATCTCAACATTAAAAACAGATATTAAGGACTTCTCCTATTGATCTGTACCAACCAGAAATCTATGGCACAAACTCACTAAAAATGTTGTCCCTTTTCTCTCAGAGATATCCCGTTCATTCAAACAGAATGTTAACCCTTTTCTTTCCAAGTCCCTTCACAGGATCCATCACCTCCAACAGATGGGGTGTCGTGCAGCAGTGCGTTCGTCACAGCAGGGTTGTATTCAGGCCTTTGAGGGAAGCCTTCAGCCTTTCTCCTGTCTTTGTCATGAGACCCTCTCCCTATGACATGCAATCTGACCCTTGCCATAGACCACGGCCCCTATAGTAACAAAGGGGCCTTGTCACACAGACCTCCCTTCCACCCCCTACCCGGGAGCCGGGGCAGGTGGACCCTAGGAACCCCCTCTGATTGGTTAGTTTTCTAAGAAGTCCTAAGGGGGGCGGCCTCCATTGTTGAGGCCTTTCTGCCTCCCGTGAGAAAAGGCCCTGAGGTCAGAGAGAAGAACTGCAAACGCACACGTCTGGCACCATGGCAACCAGATGTGAGGGACTGTACCCATGGTAACCGATTATAATCCCAAAGTAGTCCCTAACCACGAGAGTCAATGGGACATTTATAACTGAATACTTTTGTCAAATAAAATGATCTTTGTTATATTACTAGGTAGGTTTTTACATGTGATTTACGTTTTAAAAATGAAGAAAACATGAAGGCACACTAACTGCAGTATATGAGGAACATTACTTTACAAACCCATGTTAAAATACACATGAAGAATAACAAAAATACAGAAAACTTCTAACTTGAAAAAGACAGCTTCAGAGCAAAGTAAATATAACAGGAGAAGAACAGTGTGACAAAGCCGTAGACTACGGTAGTATACGTCTGGGTTTCGACCAAACCACCCATGGTGCTACCAAGACACAGTACATGGAAAGGTTGGTAGGTCGTGAAGGGAAAAATGGAAGTAACAGGAATCACTCCAAGTTCAAAGAATCAACTCCACCGGTGGTGTTGAGGATAGGCAGAGGGGTGTTAGGGAGTCATACTGTCCCCTCTGGGTGTCTCTGTGTCGGATCGAGAGACAGGAAGTGGAGAGTCTTAACACCGTGTGCCTATGCCCTTTCTCCCCAGGTACCGCAGCACCGCAAAGTTATAGGTGGTGGACACCATGTAGGTGAGCTAGAGAGAGATGGAGAAAGAGAGAGAGAGAGAGAGAGAGACAGAGAGAGAGGGAAAGAGGGTAAGAAAGAGGCCAAAAAGAGACAGATAAGACAGAATTGAGCCCCATTTCATGCACCTATTATGTTCATCAAGGTCACCTATTATGTTCATCAAGGTCCATGACAATCTCAGTATAATTCTGATCTACAGTAGGCTACATTAACAGTGTACTAACATGGTAATGTAACTATGGGATTTTCCCAGCAGGAAAAGTACCAGCCGTTATGACGTTATTAGGGTATTTCTATCATCAGAATCAGCTGAGAACTCAAAGTGAAAGAACAGAGAGCTACAGTGAGACTCATCAGTCATGGAGGCCTGACATTCTGTCATTCCTGAACACCTACTCTGACTATGTCACATGGGACACAACTCTATTGTAAAGCTGTAACCAATCTGCTCCCAGTGTAGAGATTAGGGCGGGGTCACTCACCAGAGCCAAGAGTGTGATGCCAGCCCCGGCAAACGCTGCGATGTACAGGTCGTAGGTCACACGGAACTGTAAAAGGACAAAATCAGAGTCAGAGATGATCATGTGTCATTCTGGAAATAATGTCAGAGACGTTAATATTCTAGACTCTAGAGACTCATTGCTTTTAACACGTCTGCCAAGTTCTATCATGAGAGACTGTATGACTGACCTCTCTGGTTTTGCAGACAGTGGACAGGGTCATCCCACAAGCTTTACCTGGCAACGCATTCCATGGTAACAGCCCTGAAAGAGATTACAAATATATACATTATTATATTATTATTATATTATATACACATATCCCATTCCCTGCTCTAAAATGTCTGCTTTCACAGTTGGTAATGTCATGGTATGGAATGGTCTGGTAAGGTACGGTCTGGTACGGTATGGTACGGTATGGTCTGGTATGGTATGGTCTGGTAAGGTACGGTATGGTAAGGTACGGTCTGGTACGGTACGGTCTGGTAAGGTACGGTCTGGTAAGGTACGGTCTGGTAAGGTACGGTCTGGTAAGGTACGGGTCTGGTAAGGTACGGTACGGTCTGGTAAGGTACGGTCTGGTAAGGTACGGTCTGGTAAGGTACGGTCTGGTAAGGTACGGTACGGTCTGGTAAGGTACGGTCTGGTAAGGTACGGTCTGGTAAGGTACGGTACGGTCTGGTAAGGTACGGTCTGGTAAGGTATGGTCTGGTATGGTCTGGTAAGGTACGGTCTGGTAAGGTACGGTCTGGTAAGGTACGGTCTGGTAAGGTACGGTACGGTCTGGTAAGGTACGGTCTGGTAAGGTACGGTCTGGTAAGGTACGGTCTGGTAAGGTACGGTCTGGTAAGGTACGGTACGGTCTGGTACGGTACGGTCTGGTAAGGTACGGTCTGGTAAGGTACGGTCTGGTAAGGTACGGTACGGTCTGGTAAGGTACGGTACGGTCTGGTAAGGTACGGTACGGTCTGGTAAGGTACGGTACGGTAAGGTACGGTCTGGTATGGTATGGTCTGGTAAGGTACGGTCTGGTAAGGTACGGTACGGTCTGGTAAGGTACGGCACGGTCTGGTAAGGTATGGTCTGGTATGGTATGGTCTGGTAAGGTACGGTCTGGTAAGGTACGGTACGGTCTGGTAAGGTAAGGTACGGTCTGGTAAGGTACGGTACGGTAAGGTACGGTCTGGTATGGTATGGTCTGGTAAGGTACGGTCTGGTAAGGTACGGTACGGTCTGGTAAGGTACGGTACGGTCTGGTAAGGTATGGTCTGGTATGGTATGGTCTGGTATGGTACGGTCTGGTAAGGTACGGTACGGTCTGGTAAGGTACGGTACGGTCTGGTAAGGTATGGTCTGGTATGGTATGGTCTGGTAAGGTACGGTCTGGTAAGGTACGGTACGGTCTGGTAAGGTACGGTCTGGTAAGGTACGGTCTGGTAAGGTACGGTGCGGTCTGGTAAGGTACGGTCTGGTAAGGTACGGTCTGGTAAGGTACGGTCTGGTAAGGTACGGTCTGGTAAGGTACGGTCTGGTAAGGTACGGTCTGGTAAGGTACGGTCTGGTAAGGTATGGTCTGGTAAGGTACGGTCTGGTAAGGTACGGTACGGTAAGGTACGGTCTGGTATGGTATGGTCTGGTAAGGTACGGTCGGTCTGGTAAGGTACGGTACGGTCTGGTAAGGTACGGTACGGTCTGGTAAGGTACGGTCTGGTAAGGTACGGTCTGGTAAGGTACGGTCTGGTAAGGTACGGTATGGTAAGGTACGGTATGGTCTGGTAAGGTACGGTCTGGTAAGGTACGGTCTGGTAAGGTACGGTCTGGTAAGGTACGGTCTGGTAAGGTACGGTACGGTCTGGTAAGGTATGGTCTGGTATGGTATGGTCTGGTAAGGTACGGTCTGGTAAGGTACGGTACGGTCTGGTAAGGTACGGTCTGGTAAGGTACGGTCTGGTAAGGTACGGTGCGGTCTGGTAAGGTACGGTCTGGTAAGGTACGGTCTGGTAAGGTACGGTCTGGTAAGGTACGGTCTGGTAAGGTACGGTCTGGTAAGGTACGGTCTGGTAAGGTACGGTCTGGTAAGGTATGGTCTGGTAAGGTACGGTCTGGTAAGGTACGGTACGGTAAGGTACGGTCTGGTAAGGTACGGTACGGTCTGGTAAGGTATGGTCTGGTATGGTATGGTCTGGTAAGGTATGGTCTGGTAAGGTACGGTCTGGTAAGGTACGGTACGGTCTGGTAAGGTATGGTCTGGTATGGTATGGTCTGGTAAGGTACGGTATGGTACGGTCTGGTATGGTCTGGTAAGGTACGGTCTGGTATGGTATGGTCTGGTAAGGTACGGTCTGGTACGGTATGGTCTGGTAAGGTACGGTCTGGTATGGTATGGTCTGGTAAGGTACGGTCTGGTACGGTATGGTCTGGTAAGGTACGGTCTGGTATGGTATGGTCTGGTACGGTATGGTCTGGTAAGGTACGGTCTGGTACGGTATGGTCTGGTAAGGTGCGGTCTGGTAAGGTGCGGTCTGGTACGGTATGGTCTGGTAAGGTACGGTCTGGTACGGTCTGGTACGGTACGGTCTGGTACGGTACGGTCTGGTACGGTACGGTCTGGTAAGGTACGGTCTGGTACGGTACGGTCTGGTACGGTACGGTCTGGTAAGGTACGGTCTGGTACGGTACGGTCTGGTACGGTACGGTCTGGTACGGTACGGTCTGGTACGGTACGGTCTGGTACGGTACGGTCTGGTACGGTACGGTCTGGTACGGTCTGGTACGGTACGGTCTGGTAAGGTACGGTCTGGTACGGGTCTGGTACGGTACGGTCTGGTACGGTACGGTCTGGTACGGAACGGTCTGGTACGGTACGGTCTGGTACGGTACGGTCTGGTAAGGTACGGTCTGGTAAGGTACGGTCTGGTAAGGTACGGTCTGGTACGGTACGGTCTGGTAAGGTACGGTCTGGTAAGGTACGGTCTGGTAAGGTACGGTCTGGTAAGGTACGGTCTGGTAAGGTACGGTCTGGTAAGGTACGGTCTGGTAAGGTACGGTCTGGTACGGTACGGTCTGGTACGGTACGGTCTGGTACGGTATGGTCTGGTAAGGTACGGTCTGGTAAGGTACGGTCTGGTACGGTACGGTCTGGTACGGTACGGTCTGGTAAGGTACGGTCTGGTATGGTATGGTCTGGTAAGGTACGGTCTGGTAAGGTACGGTCTGGTAAGGTACGGTCTGGTAAGGTACGGTCTGGTACGGTACGGTCTGGTAAGGTACGGTCTGGTAAGGTACGGTCTGGTAAGGTACGGTCTGGTAAGGTACGGTCTGGTACGGTACGGTCTGGTATGGTACGGTCTGGTAAGGTATGGTATGGTCTGGTAAGGTATGGTAAGGTACGGTCTGGTAAGGTACGGTCTGGTAAGGTATGGTAAGGTATGGTCTGGTATGGTATGGTCTGGTAAGGTACGGTCTGGTAAGGTACGGTCTGGTAAGGTATGGTATGGTATGGTATGGTCTGGTAAGGTACGGTCTGGTAAGGTAAGGTACGGTCTGGTAAGGTACGGTCTGGTAAGGTACGGTCTGGTAAGGTACGGTCTGGTAAGGTACGGTCTGGTCTGGTAAGGTGCAGTCTGGTAAGGTATGGTACAGTCTGGTAAGGTAAGGTACGGTCTGGTACGATATGCTCTGGTAAGGTGCAGTCTGGTAAGGTACGGTCTGGTAAGGTGTGGTCTGGTACGGTATGTTCTGGAACAGTCTGGCATGGTAAGTAATGTTCTGATACGGTATGGTACAGGTATGTTCTGGTACGGTATGGTCTGTTACGGTCTGGTAATGTACGGTCTTGTACGGTAGGGTCTGGTATGTTCTGGTACATTATGGTCTGGTAAGGTACGGTCTGGGACGGTAAGGTCTGGTATGTTCTGGTACATTATGGTCTGGTACGGTAAGGTCTGGTATGTTCTGGTACATTATGGTCTGGTAAGGTACGGTCTGGGACGGTAAGGTCTGGTACATTATGGTCTGGTAAGGTACGGTCTGGTACGGTATGTTCTGGTAAGGTACGGTCTGGTACGGTATGGTCTGGTATGGTCCGGTAAGGTTCAGTGTCCCAGCCCAAAAGAATTGTGAGGGTAGAACTTACCGGTAAAACGTGAGCCTATCACAATTAACATATATTGCCTAGAAAATGTAGGCCATGAAAAAAGAGCGAATTGCATTGTGGGTCGACTAAAACACTTTTTGCCAAGGCGTAGAGGAGTGGCTGAGACCGCGGCGTGCGCAGACAACAGTGGATGCATCATTCAGGCTACAAGTGGAGGCCTAATGACAATCCCAGAATGTCATTACAATACACCTAGGTGTTTTATAGCAGCTGTCTGTTTCCATTCATCACATTGTTGGTGCACAGCGCACTGTTGGGGTTTGGATGCTGGAATTATTTTCTGAGTCAACTAATGTGCACAGGTAGCCTACAGGAGCGTCTTTCTTAAGTGATTGTTTGACAATCAGATGAAAACATCATGACTGGTTGTGTTTCTGCCACATTAAAAGGTAATACATGTTAAACGTGGTATGACCAACCTTTACTAGGCCCACAGAGATCATACAGGGCATTCAGAAGGCATTCAGAAGGCATTCAGAAGGCATTCAGAAGGTATTCAGAAGGCATTCAGAAGGCATTCAGAAGGCATTCAGAAGGCTGGACTATTTCCATGTTTTGTTTTACGTTACAGCCTTTATTCTAAAATATATTCAAACTTTTTTTCCCCCCTCAACAATCTACACACATTAGCCCATAATGACAAAGGAAAAACAGGTTCAAATTTGTTGCTAAATTTATTAAATATCCAATTTACATAAGTATTCAGACCCTTTACTCAGTACTTTGTTGAAGCACCTTTGGCAGCGATTACAGCCTTGAGTCTTCTTGGGTTTGATGCAACAAGCTCTACACACCTGTATTTGGGGAGTTTCCCATTATTCTCTGCATATCCTCTCAAGCTCTGTCAGGTTGGAAAGGGAGTGTTGCTGGACAGCTATTTTCAAGTCTCTCCAGAGATGTTTGATTGGGTTCAAGTCCGGGCTTTGGCTGGGCCACTCAGAAACTCGTCCCGAAGCCACTCATGCATTGTCTTGGTTGTATACTTAGGGTCATTGTCCTGTTGGAAGGTGAACCTTCGCCCCAGTCTGAGGTCCTGAGCGCTCTGGAGCAGGTTGTCATCAAGGATCTCTCTGTACTTTGCGCTGTTCATCTTTCCCTCGATCCTACCACCACCATGCTTCACTGTGGGATTGGGGTTCACCGTAGGATTGGTGCCAGGTTTCATCCAGATGTGACACTTGGCATTCAGGCCAAAGAGTTCAATCTTGGTTTCAACAGACCAGAGAATCTTGTTTCTCATGGTCAGAGGTCTTTAGGTGCCATTTGGCAAACTCCAAGTGGGCTGTCATTTGCCTTTTAGTGAGAAGTGGCTTCCATCTGGCCACTCTACCATAAAGGCCTGATTGGTGGAGCGCTGCAGAGATGGTTGTCCTTCTGGAAGGTTCTCCCATCTCCATCTGAGGAACTCTGGAGCTCTGTCAGAGTGACCATTGGGTTCTTGGTCACCTCCCTGACCATGGCCCTTCTCCCACTATTGGTCAGTTTGGCCGGGCGGCCAGCTCTAGGAAGAGTCTTGGTGGATCCAAACTTCTTCCATTTAAGTATGACGGAGGCCACTGTGTTCTTGGGGACCTTCAATGCTGCAGACATTTTTTGGTATCCTTCCCCAGATCTGTCTCGGAACTCTATGGACAATTCCTTCGACCTCATGGCTTGGTTTTTGCTCTGGCATTCACTGTCAACTGTAGGACCTTATATAGACACCTTTCCAAATCATGTTCAACCAATTGAATTTACCACAGGTGGACTCCAATCAAGTTGTAGAAACAGCTCAAGGATGATCAATGGAAACAGGATGCACCTGAGCTCAATTTGGAGCCTCAGAGCAGATGGTCTGAATACTTATGTGAATGTGATGTTTGTTTTATTATACATTTACAAAAAATATAATCCATTTCAGAATAAGGTAACAAAATGTGGAATTAGTCAAAGGGGACTGAATACCGAACGTACTGTATGTCCCCATATGAATGAACATAGCAGATGATATAGTGAGGTGATGTTCTCTTTCCTTACCGTACTGCCTGGCGTCAATACAGAGCTGGTTGATGCTAGCTGGGGTCTCAGTCAGGACGGTGATGGTGTGGCAGGTAGCGTCCATGTTGTAGAAGAAGTAGACAGGCAAGGCAGAGAAGGCAAACACCAACAGCCACACCACCGCCAGAAGGTACGTTATCAATATAAACTGCAGATGAAGAGAGAGATTCATGTTTAGATATTATGAATTTTAACAGGCCAAAAATTAATCGAGAAGTGCAACTTTCACAGGTTTGTTGAGCTCTCATCTCCACCCCTCACTCTCTTACCTCTCTCCCACTAGACTCAGCCCCACTATACCTTCACACCATCCTCTCAAATACCTCCTCACCCAGCCTTCCTCCATCCTCATCTTCTTACCTCCACACCATCCACACCATGTTACCATCACCCCTCCACCCCACCCAGTTACCAACAACCCTCCATCCTGTTACCATCAACCCTCCACCCTGTTACCATCAACCCTCCACCCTGTTACCATCACCCCTCCACCCTGTTACCATAACCCCTCCACCCTGTTACCATCAACCCTCCACCCTGTTACCATCACCCCTCCACCCTGTTACCATAACCCCTCCACCCCACCCAGTTACCAACAACCCTCCATCCTGTTACCATCAACCCTCCACCCTGTTACCATCACCCCTCCACCCTGTTACCATCACCCCTCCACCCTGTTACCATCACCCCGCCACCCTGTTACCATCACCCCTCCACCCTGTTGCCATCACCCCTCCACCCTGTTACCATCACCCCTCCACCCTGTTACCATCACCCCTCCACCCTGTTACCATCACCCCTCCACCCTGTTACCATCACCCCTCCACCCCAGCCTGTTACCATCACCCCTCCACCCCAGCCTGTTACCATCACCCCTCCACCCCAGCCTGTTACCATCACCCTCCACCCCAGCCTGTTACCATCACCCCTCCACCCTGTTACCATCACCCCTCCACCCTGTTACCATCACCCCTCCACCCTGTTACCATCACCCCTCCACCCTGTTACCATCACCCCTCCACCCCGTTACCATCACCCTCCACCCCAGCCTGTTACCATCACCCCTCCACCCCAGCCTGTTACCATCACCCCTCCACCCCAGCCTGTTACCATCACCCTCCACCCCAGCCTGTTACCATCACCCCTCCACCCCGTTACCATCACCCCTCCACCCCGTTACCATCACCCCTCCACCCCGTTACCATCACCCCTCCACCCCGTTACCATCACCCCTCCACCCTGTTACCATCACCCCTCCACCCTGTTACCATCACCCCTCCACCCTGTTACCATCACCCCTCCACCCCAGCCTGTTACCATCACCCCTCCACCCCAGCCTGTAACCATCACCCCGTTACCATCACCCTCCACCCCAGCCTGTTACCATCCCCCCTCCACCCCAGCCTGTTACCATCACCCCTCCACCCCGTTACCATCACCCCTCCACCCCGTTACCATCACCCCTCCACCCTGTTACCATCACCCCTCCACCCTGTTACCATCACCCCTCCACCCCAGCCTGTTACCATCACGCTCCACCCCAGCCTGTTACCATCACGCTCCACCCTGTTACCATCACGCTCCACCACAGCCTGTTACCATCACGCCTCCACCCCAGCCTGTTACCATCACGCCTCCACCCCAGCCTGTTACCATCACGCTCCACCCTAGCCTGTTACCATCACGCTCCACCCCAGCCTGTTACCATCACGCTCCACCCCAGCCTTTTACCATCACGCCTCCACCCCAGCCTGTTACCATCACGCCTCCACCCCATCCTGTTACCATCACCCCTCCACCCCAGCCTGTTACCATCACGCCTCCACCCCAGCCTGTTACCATCACGCTCCACCCCAGCCTGTTACCATCACCCCTCCACCCTGTTACCATAACCCTCCACCCTGTTACCATCACCCCTCCACCCCACCCAGTTACCATCAACCCTCCATCCTGTTACCATCAACCCTCCACCCTGTTACCATCACCCCTCCACCCTGTTGCCATCACCCCGCCACCCTGTTACCATCACCCCTCCACCCTGTTGCCATCACCCCTCCACCCTGTTACCATCACCCTCCACCCTGTTGCCATCACCCCTCCACCCCGTTACCATCACCCCTCCACCCTGTTACCATCACCCCTCCACCCCAGCCTGTTACCATCACGCTCCACCCCAGCCTGTTACCATCACCCCTCCACCCCAGCCTGTTACCATCACGCCTCCACCCCAGCCTGTTACCATCACGCTCCACCCCAGCCTGTTACCATCACCCCTCCACCCTGTTACCATCACCCCTCCACCCCGTTACCATCACCCCTCCACCCTGTTACCATCACCCCTCCACCCCAGCCTGTTACCATCACCCCTCCACCCCAGCCTGTTACCATCACGCTCCACCCCAGCCTGTTACCATCACGCTCCACCCCAGCCTGTTACCATCACCCCTCCACCCCAGCCTGTTACCATCACCCCTCCACCCCGTTACCATCACCCCTCCACCCCGTTACCATCACCCCTCCACCCCGTTACCATCACCCCTCCACCCCATTACCATCACCCCTCCACCCCGTTACCATCACCCCTCCACCCTGTTACCATCACCCCTCCACCCTGTTACCATCACCCCTCCACCCTGTTACCATCACCCTCCACCCCAGCCTGTTACCATCACCCCTCCACCCCAGCCTGTTACCATCACCCCTCCACCCCAGCCTGTTACCATCACCCCTCCACCCCAGCCTGTTACCATCACCCCTCCACCCTGTTACCATCACCCCTCCACCCAGCCTGTTACCATCACCCCTCCACCCCAGCCTGTTACATCACGCTCCACCCCAGCCTGTTACCATCACCCTCCACCCCGTTACCATCACCCCTCCACCCTGTTACCATCACCCTCCACCCCGTTACCATCACCCCTCCACCCCGTTACCATCACCCCTCCACCCCAGCCTGTTACCATCACGCTCCACCCCAGCCTGTTACCATCACGCTCCACCACAGCCTGTTACCATCACGCCTCCACCCCAGCCTGTTACCATCACGCCTCCACCCCAGCCTGTTACCATCACGCCTCCACCCTGTTACCATCACACCTCCACCCCAGCCTGTTACCATCACGCTCCACCCCAGCCTGTTACCATCACGCCTCCACCCCAGCCTGTTACCATCACGCTCCACCCCAGCCTGTTACCATCACGCCTCCACCCCAGCCTGTTACCATCACGCTCCACCCCAGCCTGTTACCATCACGCCTCCACCCCATCCTGTTACCATCACGCTCCACCCCAGCCTGTTACCATCACGCTCCACCCCAGCCTGTTACCATCACGCTCCACCCCAGCCTGTTACCATCACGCTCCACCCCAGCCTGTTACCATCACCCCTCCACCCCGTTACAATCACCCCTCCACCCCGTTACAATCACCCCTCCACCCTGTTACCATCACCCCTCCACCCCGTTACCATCACTACTCCACCCTGTTACCATCACCCCTCCACCCTGTTACCATCACGCCCACCCCAGCCTGTTACCATCACGCTCCACCCCAGCCTGTTACCATCACCCTCCACCCCAGCCTGTTACCATCACCCCCACCCCGTTACCATCACCCCTCCACCCTGTTACCACCACCCCTCCACCCTGTTACCATCACCCTCCACCCTGTTACCATCACCCCTCCACCACAGCCTGTTACCATCACCCCTCCACCACAGCCTGTTACCATCACCCTCCACCACAGCCTGTTACCATCACCCTCCACCCCAGCCTGTTACCATCATCCCTCCACCCTGTTACCACCACCCCTCCACCCTGTTACCATCACCCCTCCACCCTGTTACCATCACCCCTCCACCACAGCCTGTTACCATCACCCCTCCACCACAGCCTGTTACCATCACCCCATCACCCCTCCACCCTGTTACCATCACACCTCCACCATTTCTCCCACTCTCTCACCGTGCTACTAAGACATCGTCCACACAGGGTGCTCCTGAACTCTCCGAAGGTCTGCTTCGCGGCGCTGGTGGTGTAGAATCCCTCCGCCAGCAGTACGATGCAGTAGAGGAAGAAGAATGAAGCCAAGCCATAGATAACATACTGGAAGTACTGGATACTATGTTGGAAGAGCAGAAGAGGAGGGGCAGGAGGGTGAAGGAAGAGGAGGGGCAGGGGGGTGAAGGAAGAGGGGCAGGAGGGTGAAGGAAGAGGGGGATGAAGGAAGAGGAGGGTGAAGGAAGGAGGGGCAGGAGGGTGAAGGAAGAGGAGGAGGAAGAAGGAAGAGGGGGTGAAGGAAGAGGAGGGGCAGGGGGTGAAGGAAGAGGAGGGTGAAGGAAGAGGAGGGGCAGGAGGGTGAAGGAAGAGGAGGGGCAGGAGGGTGAAGGAAGAGGAGGGGCAGGAGGGTGAAGGAAGAGGGGCAGGGGGTAAAGGAAGAGGAGGGGCAGGAGGGTGAAGGAAGAGGAGGGGCAGGAGGGTGAAGGAAGAGGAGGGGCAGGAGGGTGAAGGAAGAGGAGGGGCAGGGGGGTGAAGGAAGAGGAGGGGCAGGAGGGTGAAGGAAGAGGGGCAGGAGGGTGAAGGAAGAGGAGGGGCAGGAGGGTGAAGGAAGAGGGGCAGGGGAGAAGGAAGAGGAGGGGCAGGAGAGAAGGAAGAGGAGGGGCAGGGGAGAAGGAAGAGGAGGGGCAGGAGGGTGAAGGAAGAGGAGGGCGAAGGAAGAGGAGGGTGAAGGAAGAGGAGAGGCAGGGGGTGAAGGAAGAGGAGAGGCAGGAGGGTGAAGGAAGAGGAGGGGCAGGAGGGTGAAGGAAGAGGAGGGGCAGGGGAGAAGGAAGAGGGGCAGGGGAGAAGGAAGAGGAGGGGCAGGAGGGTGAAGGAAGAGGAGGGTGAAGGAAGAGGAGAGGCAGGAGGGTACAGGAAGAGGGGCAGGGGGTGAAGGAAGAGGGGCAGGAGGGTGAAGGAAGAGGGGCAGGGGGGTAAAGGAAGAGGAGGGGCAGGAGGGTGAAGGAAGAGGGGCAGGAGGGTGAAAGAAGAGGAGGGCGAAGGAAGAGGAGGGCGAAGGAAGAGGAGGGCGAAGGAAGAGGAGGGCGAAGGAAGAGGAGGGTACAGGAAGAGGAGAGGCAGGAGGGTACAGGAAGAGGAGAGGCAGGAGGGTGCAGGAAGAGGAGGGTGAAGGAAGAGGGGCAGGGGGTGAAGGAAGAGGGTGAAGGAAGAGGAGGGGCAGGGGGTGAAGGAAGAGGAGGGTGAAAGAAGAGGAGGGCGAAGGAAGAGGAGGGCGAAGGAAGAGGAGGGTGAAGGAAGAGGAGGGTGAAGGAAGAGGAGGGTACAGGAAGAGGAGAGGCAGGAGGGTACAGGAAGAGGAGAGGCAGGAGGGTGCAGGAAGAGGAGGGTGAAGGAAGAGGGGCAGGGGGTGAAGGAAGAGGGAGAAGGAAGAGGAGGGGCAGGGGGGTGAAGGAAGAGGAGGGGCAGGAGGGTGAAGGAAGAGGAGGGGCAGGAGAGAAGGAAGAGGAGGGGCAGGGGAGAAGGAAGAGGAGGGGCAGGAGGGTGAAGGAAGAGGAGGGCGAAGGAAGAGGAGGGTGAAGGAAGTGGAGGGTGAAGGAAGAGGAGAGGCAGGAGGGTACAGGAAGAGGAGAGGCAGGAGGGTGCAGGAAGAGGAGGGCGAAGGAAGAGGAGGGGCAGGGGGGTGAAGGAAGAGGAGGGGCAGGAGGGTGAAGGAAGAGGAGGGGCAGGAGGGTAAAGGAAGAGGAGGGGCAGGAGGGTAAAGGAAGAGGAGGGGCAGGAGGGTAAAGGAAGAGGAGGGGCAGGGGGTAAAGGAAGAGGAGGGGCAGGAGGGTGAAAGAAGAGGAGGGTGAAGGAAGAGGAGGGTACAGGAAGAGGAGAGGCAGGAGGGTGCAGGAAGAGGAGGGCAGGAGGGTAGGAAGAGGGGCAGGGGGTGAAGGAAGAGGGGGTGAAGGAAGAGGGGCAGGGGGTGAGGAAGAGGTGAAGGAAGAGGAGGGGCAGGGGGTGAAGGAAGAGGAGGGGCAGGGGAGAAGGAAGAGGGGGGGAGGGGAGAAGGAAGAGGGGCAGGGGAGAAGGAAGAGGGGCAGGGGAGAAGGAAGAGGAGGGGCAGGAGAGAAGGAAGAGGGGCAGGAGAGAAGGAAGAGGGGGGCAGGAGAGAAGGAAGAGGAGGGGCAGGAGAGAAGGAAGAGGAGGGGCAGGAGAGAAGGAAGAGGAGGGGCAGGAGAGAAGGAAGAGGAGGGGCAGGAGAGAAGGAAGAGGAGGGGCAGGAGAGAAGGAAGAGGAGGGGCAGGGGAGAAGGAAGAGGGGCAGGGGAGAAGGAAGAGGAGGGGCAGGGGAGAAGGACGAGGAGGGGCAGGGGAGAAGGACGAGGAGGGGCAGGAGAGAAGGATGGGGAGGGGCAGGAGAGAAGGAAGAGGGGCAGGAGAGAAGGAAGAGGAGGGGCAGGGGAGAAGGACGAGGAGGGGCAGGGGAGAAGGAAGAGGAGGGGCAGGGGAGAAGGAAGAGGAGGGGCAGGAGAGAAGGAAGAGGGGCAGGGGAGAAGGACGAGGAGGGGCAGGGGAGAAGGACGAGGAGGGGCAGGGGAGAAGGACGAGGAGGGGCAGGAGAGAAGGAAGAGGAGGGGCAGGGGAGAAGGACGAGGAGGGGCAGGGGAGAAGGAAGAGGAGGGGCAGGGGAGAAGGAAGAGGGGCAGGGGAGAAGGAAGAGGAGGGGCAGGGGAGAAGGAAGAGGAGGGGCAGGAGAGAAGGAAGAGGAGGGGCAGGGGAGAAGGAAGAGGAGGGGCAGGAGAGAAGGAGGGACAAAAGTATTAGGGCACATCACTACATGATGATTAACATGAGGTTTACCGTTAACATGATGTCTACCGTTAACATGATGTCTACCGTTAACATGATGTCTACCGTTAACATGAGGTCTACCATTAACATGATGTCTACCATTAACATGAGGTCTACCATTAACATGAGGTCTACCATTAACAGTAGGTCTACCATTAACAGTAGGTCTACCATTAACATGAGGTCTACCATTAACATGAGGTCTACCATTAACATGAGGTCTACCATTAACATGAGGTCTACCATTAACATGATGTCTACCATTAACATGAGGTCTACCATTAACATGAGGTCTACCGTTAACATGAGGTCTACCATTAACATGATGTCTACCATTAACATGAGGTCTACCATTAACATGATGTCTACCATTAACAGTAGGTCTACCATTAACATGAGGTCTACCATTAACAGTAGGTCTACCATTAACAGTAGGTCTACCATTAACAGTTGGTCTACCATTAACAGTAGGTCTACCATTAACAGTTGGTCTACCATTAACAGTTGGTCTACCATTAACAGTAGGTCTACCATTAACAGTAGGTCTACCATTAACAGTTGGTCTACCATTAACAGTTGGTCTACCATTAACAGTAGGTCTACCATTAACAGTCAGTCTACCATTAACAGTAGGTCTACCATTAACAGTAGGTCTACCATTAACAGTTGGTCTACCATTAACAGTAGGTCTACCATTAACAGTAGGTCTACCATTAACAGTAGGTCTACCATTAACAGTTGGTCTACCATTAACAGTAGGTCTACCATTAACAGTCAGTCTACCATTAACATGAGGTCTACCATTAACAGTAGGTCTACCATTAACAGTAGGTGTACCATTAACAGTAGGTCTGCCGTTTAGTTCAATGTACTTATACAGCAGACTTAGGTCCTGGATCGCCAAAACAATTGAGGTTTTTGTTCCAGCCCAGCTATAACAAAGCCTAGGTCTTGGCCACCCATATTTTAATCAGTTGCAGGTATTCCTAGGGGGGTCGTTTAGGGATAAAGCAATTGCCTTTGAGCCACTCACAGGTAGGCCAGGGTAATGTAGTCCTGTAGGTTACGGGCGAAGTATGTCTCGATGAGTCTCTCCGTCTCAGTGAGGGCCTGGTGACCACAGCCACAGAACAGAGCGATCCCAGAGAAACACAGCAGAGTGGCCACCAGGGAGCAATATGGTACCCCTCCCAGGCACTTCATACAACAGTCATAACAACCTATAGGACAGGACATAACGACATAGGGGTTAATGTAGGGTTACATATAGGTTACCTCTAGAGAAGCATAGGGCAATCCTCCCAGGGAGTGGTAATGAACACACGTCACTGTGACTAAATGGATGGAGAAACAACTGTATACTGGAAGGATCTGGCTACAGTTATTACACTATCCAGCTGTGGTCGTAAAATCTCTCATCCCTGGGTTACTCTTTGTGGCGTTGGACTGCTCTGTTCCCTATGCACAGTAGTGTTCAGTCTGTCAGCTAGCTACGGGCATTCTTCCCCAGAGTCATGTGCTGTGAATGGGCCCTTAGGATGTGAGGATCTGTCTGTCCCAAACCCAGCACGAACCCTGGCTCCAATCAGCGCTCACACCATGGAGAGTGGGAGAAAAGAGGGAGGACAGAGAAAGAGACTAAGAAAGAGAGAGGCTGCTTGTGTGACTGCAGAGACAATGTTCTTTGTCCCAGTGCAGTGTGGGAAGACAAGGGCCACCAATGTCAAGCAAACAATAGCCAGAGCCAACTCCAGCACCCACACTGGGGTTTATAGGAGCAGAAGGAGGCTTGTGACAACCAGAGGGATATCCAATAGTCTGTGGTGGAAGTGGGGAAAGGCAGGGGGAGATCACGCTCTCCCTCAGAAGACTGGCTGGAGCTGGTACCATTATTACAGTTGGCACAGATGGCAGGAAGGGGCACCATGCACATGCACTCCGTGACTCCAGGGTTTTGTTTGTGTGTGTGTGTGTGTGGAAAGTGTGATCAGGCTGTCTTCCAGGTTGCATAATCACTCCAGTGTGGAAATGAGTTTTATACCAATTAAAAAGTTTGCCAATGAAAGAACACGGACTAAGAGCCAATTTATGGTTGATTGGAAAATGTGGTCGGAGACTCCGTATGAATGGTGTTGCAATTACGGAGACAGAGGCACGCAGAAGCCAAATTGAGCTTTGGACCGCATCACCTTGCTCCTCTCAAATGTTGTAACAATGCGGAGAGCTCCATATAGTTCCGCATTGACATGATTAGTTGGCGGTGGGTGATGGCGAGATGTCCTGTATAAACACAAACTCACTTCCTTGACAACAGCTCCGCGAAGCGCAAGAAGTATAAATGCCCTGCCTTCTGCAGAGGCCGTATCACTTGAAATGCTTCACGGCCAATGCAGACGTAAGATTGACCATGAAGCGCCTTTTATAAACACACTGCCGAAATGCCTCTTCTGTAACATGACTTGATATTCAGCACTTTACTTTTCAAGTCTCAACACCAATGTTCAAGCAATTTTGTTATTTTGACAAAATAGCAGTACTTATCATACACATAGGAAGTAAAATAGCATAGTCACCCAGCAACAGGTGCAGGGGTTTTCTACCTAGTTTAAAAACAGTTCCACTTCTCTATTTGCACAATTCTAGCCTCAAAAGTCCCCTCTCGAGAACTGCAGAGAGGAACTATACTAATAAAGACACGGACCTAATAGGGACCTCAAACAACTTCTCATGGACATCACAGACCTTTATGCCCGAGAAGCGAGTGAAACAGGAACTGAAGCCCATTAGTGTTCAAATTGTTGCAAAGTGGCCTATAATTAATTCACTTGCTACTTTCCTAAAACCAATAGCACTTAGAACACGTTGGGTTGGGAAAAATGAAGACATTGTAAGTGAAAGACAATGCACTTCTGAAAAGTAGGCTAGTTTGTACCTCTCGAAAGCATTAAACAAATCACTTATCAGCACTTTTCATGCCAGCCATAATATAATTCCAAAGTCATTCAAAGAATACCAACGAAAACGTACAGTTTGGTTGTGGTTGGTTGGTTATTAATAGCCATTTAGATGTACCATAACAAATGTAGACGACTTACCCATGTTGTCTCTGGTAGGATGTGTGCTCAATACCGGGGTTCTGTGCTGCTTTCCACCCCAGCTGCTCGATGATATTATGCACGACTTGTCCTCAGCACCCGTATATCAATCTCAACTCGCTGTCTCTTTCTCTCTCTCTCCAACAATGAACAGACAGACCCGCTGATGGCTGAAAGTCGAATCTTAAAGAAACAATGTCGCTTTTCAATGAACTAGGGGTCCGCACTAGAACTGGCCGGGTTCAAGACTGAGGATAATGAAGGTCAACTTCTCTCGCCTTTGGAGAAATGTACTTCAGTTCATTGTTAGTAAGCAGCACCACGTGCATTTGCATATCATTGTGGTAGCATATCCCAGTCTTCCCAGAAAATATTGCACATTCTTTTCTTTCTTTCTTTTGTTTTCAAGTGTAGCCTAGTCTAATAGGCCTAGCAGTAGTGATGTAGGACTACTGTTTCATGGGATAATAAATAAAACAACAACCTACTGGCCTTGTATGAACCATCCTGATCTCGCTAGCTTACATTTTGTTTACGGGCTCCTAACCAATTGTGCTATTGTGTGTTTATTGCGTTATTTGTAACTTATTTTGTACATAATGTTTCTGCCACCTTCTCTTATGACTGAAAATAGCTTCTAGATATCAGGACAGCGATGACTCACCTCTTACTGGAAGAATATTTTTTCTTTAACGGGTGGATGCAAAGGATTTACTTCAGACACCAAACAAGGCCCAAATCACCGTCATTCTCAGGAAGAAAAGACAGATATCGGGGACGTAGGTCGGCGTGCCTTGTAAGGATCCGACGGCGAGTGAGTAATCCCCCTCTACCATCAGTCCTATTAGCCAACGTGCAATCATTGGATAACTAAATGGATGAGCTGTGATCAATACTATCCTACCAATGGGACAATAAAAACTGTGATATCTTATGTTTCACTGAGTCGTGGCTGAATGACGACATGGGTAACATACAGCTGGCTGTGTTTTTGGTTCATCGGCAAGACAGAACAGCTGCCTCCGGTAAGACAAGGGGTGGTGGTCTGTGTCTATTTGTAAATAACAGCTGGTGCACAAAATCTCATATTAAGGAAGTCTTGAGGTGCTGCTCACCTGAGGTAGAGTATCTCATGATAAGCTGTAGACCACACTATTTACCTATATTTCTCGTAGCTGTCTACATACTACCACAAACTGGATTTCACATGAGACTGGGAATACAGATATGCATCTGTTGGTCACAGATACCTAAAAGGTATGGGCGTGGATCATTAAACCAGTCAATATCTGGTGTGACCATTTGCCACAAGCAGTGCGTTATCTTTTTCACATAGAGTTGATCAGGCTGTTGATTGTGGCCTGTGGAATGTTGTCCCACTCATCTTTAATGGCTGTGTGAAGTTGCTGGATATTTTCAGGAACTGGAACACGCTGTCATACATGTCGATCCAGAGCATCCTAAACATGCTCAATGGGTGACATGTCTGGAGAGTATGCAGGCCATGGAAGAACTGGGACATTTTCAGCTTTCAGGAATTGTGTACAGATCCTTGCGACAAGGGGGCCACACATTATCATGCTGAAACATGAGGTGATGGCGGTAGATGAATGGCACGGCTATGGGCCTCAGGATCTCGTCACGGTATCTCTGTGCATTCAAGTTGCAATCGATAAAATTAATTGTGTTCATTGCTTATGCCAGCCCATACCATAACCCCACCATTTTTTATTTTGCCTTTATTTAACTAGGCAAGTCAGTTAAGAAAAAATCTTATTTTCAATGACTGCCTAGGAACAGTGAGTTAGCTGCCTTGTTCAGGGGTAGAATGACAGTTTTATCTTGTCAGCTCGGGATTCAATCTTGCAACCTTTCGGTTAATAGTCCAACGCTCTAACCACTAGGCTACCTGCCTCTAACCACTAGGCTACCTGCCTCTAACCACTAGGCTACCTGCCTCTAACCACTAGGCAACCTGCCTCTAACCACTAGGCTACCTGCCTCTAACCACTAGGCTACCTGCCTCTAACCACTAGGCTACCTGCCTCTAACCACTAGGCTACCTGCCTCTAACCACTAGGCTACCTGCCTCTAACCACTAGGCTACCTGCCTCTAACCACTAGGCAACCTGCCTCTAACCACTAGGCTACCTGCCTCTAACCACTAGGCAACCTGCCTCTAACCACTAGGCTACCTGCCTCTAACCACTAGGCTACCTGCCTCTAACCACTAGGCTACCTGCCTCTAACCACTAGGCTACCTGCCTCTAACCACTAGGCTACCTGCCTCTAACCACTAGGCTACCTGCCTCTAACCACTAGGCTACCTGCCTCTAACCACTAGGCTACCTGCCTCTAACCACTAGGCTACCTGCCTCTAACCACTAGGCTACCAGCTTCTAACCACTAGGCAACCTGCCTCTAACCACTAGGCAACCTGCCTCTAACCACTAGGCTACCTTCCTCTAACCACTAGGCTACCTGCCTCTAACCACTAGGCTACCTGCCTCTAACCACTAGGCTACCTGCCTCTAACCACTAGGCTTCCTGCCTCTAACCACTAGGCTACCTGCCTCTAACCACTAGGCTACCTGCCTCTAACCACTAGGCTACCTGCCTCTAACCACTAGGCTACCTGCCTCTAACCACTAGGCTACCCTGCCTCTAACCACTAGGCTACCTTCCTCTAACCACTAGGCTACCTGCCTCTAACCACTAGGCTTCCTGCCTCTAACCACTAGGCTACCTGCCTCTAACCACTAGGCTTCCTGCCTCTAACCACTAGGCTACCTGCCTCTAACCACTGTAGGCTACCTGCCTCTAACCACTAGGCTACCTGCCTCTAACCACTAGGCTACCCTGCCTCTAACCACTAGGCTACCTTCCTCTAACCACTAGGCTACCTGCCTCTAACCACTAGGCTTCCTGCCTCTAACCACTAGGCTACCTGCCTCTAACCACTAGGCTTCCTGCCTCTAACCACTAGGCTACCTGCCTCTAACCACTAGGCTACCTGCCTCTAACCACTAGGCTACCCTGCCTCTAACCACTAGGCTACCTTCCTCTAACCACTAGGCTACCTGCCTCTAACCACTAGGCGACCTGCCTCTAACCACTAGGCAACCTGCCTCTAACCACTAGGCAACCTGCCTCTAACCACTAGGCTATCTGCCTCTAACCACTAGGCTACCTGCCTCTAACCACTAGGCTACCTGCCTCTAACCACTAGGCTACCTGCTTCTAACCACTAGGCTACCTGCCTCTAACCACTAGGCTACCTGCCTCTAACCACTAGGCTACCTGCCTCTAACCACTAGGCTACCTGCCTCTAACCACTAGGCTACCTGCCTCTAACCACTAGGCTACCTGCCTCTAACCACTAGGCTACCTGCCTCTAACCACTAGGCTACCTGCCTCTAACCACTAGGCTACCTGCCTCTAACCACTAGGCTACCTGCCTCTAACCACTAGGCTACCTTCCTCTAACCACTAGGCTACCTGCCTCTAACCACTAGGCTACCTGCCTCTAACCACTAGGCTACCGGCTTCTAACCACTAGGCAACCTGCCTCTAACCACTAGGCTACCTGCCTCTAACCACTAGGCTACCTGCTTCTAACCACTAGGCTACCCTGCCTCTAACCACTAGGCTACCTGCCTCTAACCACTAGGCTACCTTCCTCTAACCACTAGGCTACCTGCCTCTAACCACTAGGCTTCCTGCCTCTAACCACTAGGCTACCTGCCTCTAACCACTGTAGGCTTCCTGCCTCTAACCACTAACACCCTGTATATAGCCTCCTCACATTGACTCTGTACCGTAACACCCTGTATATAGCCTCCACATTGACTCTGTACCGTAACACCCTGTATATAGCCTCCACATTGACTCTGTACCGTAACACCCTGTATATAGCCTCCACGTTGACTCTGTACCGTAACACCCTGTATATAGCCTCGTTAGTGTTATTTTATTGTTGCTATTTTAATTATTATTATTGTAGTTATTTGTATTATTATTATTTTTTCAGTTTATTTTAGTCAATACTTTCTTAACACTTATTTTTCTTAACTGCATTGTTGGTTAATTAAGGGCTTGTAAGCATTTCACTATAAGGTCTACCTATACCTAGGTCTACCTATCCCACCCCCCACACATGCGGTGACCTCACCCATTACAACCAGCATGTCCAGAGATACAACCTCTCTCATCATCACCCAGTGCCTGGGCTTACCTCCGCTGTACCCGCACCCCACCATACCCCTGTCTGCGCATTATGCCCTGAATATATTCTACCATGCCCAGAAACCTGCTCCTCTTATCCTCTGCCCCCAACGCTCTAGGCGACCAGTTTTGATAGCCTTTAGCCGCACCCTCATACTACTCCTTCTCTGTTCCGCGGGTGATGTGGAGGTAAACCCAGGCCCTGCATGTCCCCAGGTACCCTCATTTGTTGACTTCTGTGATCGAAAAAGTCTTGGTTTTATGCATGTCAACATCAGAAGCCTCCTCCCTAAGTTTGTTTTACTCACTGCTTTAGCACACTCTGCTAACCCTGATGTCCTTGCCGTGTCTGAATCCTGGCTCAGGAAGGCCACCAAAAATTCAGAGATTTCCATACCCAACTATAACATCTTCCGTCAAGATAGAACTGCCAAAGGGGGCGGAGTCGCAGTCTACTGCAGAGATAGCCTGCAAAGTAATGTCATACTTTCCAGGTCCATACCCAAACAGTTTGAACTACTAATTTTGAAAATTACTCTCTCCAGAAACAAGTCTCTCACTGTTGCCGCCTGCTACCGACCCCCGTCAGCTCCCAGCTGTGCCCTGGACACCATTTGTGAATTGATCGCCCCCATCTAGCTTCAGAGTTTGTCCTGTTAGGTGACCTAAACTGGGATATGCTTAACACCCCGGCAGTCCTACAATCTAAGCTAGATGCCCTCAATCTCACGCAAATCATCAAGGAACCCACCAGGTACAACCCTAACTCTGTAAACAAGGGCACCCTCATAGACGTCATCCTGACCAACTGGCCCTCCAAATATACCTCCGCTGTCTTCAACCAGGATCTCAGCGATCACTGCCTCATCGCCTGTATCCGCCACGGAGCCGCAGTCAAACGACCACCCCTCATCACTGTCAAACGCTCCCTAAAACACTTCTGTGAGCAGGCCTTTCTAATCGACCTGGCCCGTGTATCCTGGAAGGACATTGACCTCATCCCGTCAGTTGAGGATGCCTGGTCATTCTTTAAAAGTAACTTCCTCACCATTTTGGATAAGCATGCTCCGTTCAAAAAATGCAGAACCAAGAACAGATACAGCCCTTGGTTCACTCCAGACCTGACTGCCCTCGACCAGCACAAAAACATCCTGTGGCGGACTGCAATAGCATCGAATAGCCCCGTGATATGCAACTGTTCAGGGAAGTCAGGAACCAATACACGCAGTCAGTCAGGAAAGCTAAGGCCAGCTTCTTCAGGCAAAAGTTTGCATCCTGTAGCTCCAACTCCAAAAAGTTCTGGGACACTGTGAAGTCCATGGAGAACAAGAGCACCTCCTCCCAGCTGCCCACTGCACTGAGGCTAGGAAACACGGTCTCCACCGATAAATCCATGATTATCGAAAACTTCAATAAGCACTTCTCAACGGCTGGCCATGCCTTCCGCCTGGCTACTCCAACCTCGGCCAACAGCTCCGCCCCCCGTAGTTCCTCACCCAAGCCTCTCCAGGTTCTCCTTTACCCAAATCCAGATAGCAGATGTTCTGAAAGAGCTGCAAAACCTGGACCCGTACAAATCAGCTGGGCTTGACAATCTGGACCCGCTATTTCTGAAACTATCTGCCGCCATTGTCGCAACCCCTATTACCAGCCTGTTCAACCTCTCTTTCATATCGTCTGAGATCCCCAAGGATTGGAAAGCTGCCGCAGTCATCCCCCTCTTCAAAGGAGGAGACACCCTGGACCCAAACTGCTATAGACCTATATCCATCCTGCCCTGCCTATCTAAGGTCTTCGAAAGCCAAGTCAACAAACAGGTCACTGACCATCTCGAATCCCACCGTACCTTCTCCGCTGTGCAATCTGGTTTCCGAGCCGGTCACGGGTGCACCTCAGCCACACTCAAGGTACTAAATGATATCATAACCGCCATCGATAAAAGACAGTACTGTGCAGCCGTCTTCATCGACCTCGCCAAGGCTTTCGACTCTGTCAATCACCAAATTCTTATCGGCAGACTCAACAGCCTCGGTTTTTCGGATGACTGCCTTGCCTGGTTCACCAATTACTTTGCAGACAGAGTTCAGTGTGTCAAATCAGAGGGCATGCTGTCCGGTCCTCTGGCAGTCTCTATGGGGGTGCCACAGGGTTCAATTCTCGGGCCGACTCTTTTCTCTGTATATATCAATGATGTTGCTCTTGCTGCGGGCGATTCCCTGATCCACCTCTACGCAGACGACACCATTCTATATACTTTCGGCCCGTCATTGGACACTGTGCTATCAAACCTCCAAACGAGCTTCAATGCCATACAGCACTCCTTCCGTGGCCTCCAACTGCTCTTAAACGCGAGTAAAACCAAATGCATGCTTTTCAACCGATCGCTGCCTGCACCCGCATGCCCGACTAGCATCACCACCCTGGATGGTTCCAACCTTGAATATGTGGACATCTATAAGTACCTAGGTGTCTGGCTAGACTGCAAACTCTCCTTCCAGACTCACATCAAACATCTCCAATCAAAAATCAAATCCAGAGTCGGCTTTCTATTCCGCAACAAAGCCTCCTTCACTCACGCTGCCAAGCTTACCCTAGTAAAACTGACTATCCTACCGATCCTCGACTTCGGCGATGTCATCTACAAAATGGCTTCCAACACTCTACTCAGCAAACTGGATGCAGTCTATCACAGTGCCATCCGTTTTGTCACTAAAGCACCTTATACCACCCACCACTGCGACTTGTATGCTCTAGTCGGCTGGCCCTCACTACATATTCGTCGCCAGACCCACTGGCTCCAGGTCATTTACAAGTCCATGCTAGGTAAAGCTCCGCCTTATCTCAGTTCACTGGTCACGATGGCAACACCCATCCGTAGCACGCGCTCCAGCAGGTGTATCTCACTGATCATCCCTAAAGCCAACACCTCATTTGGCCGCCTTTCGTTCCAGTACTCTGCTGCCTGTGACTGGAACGAATTGCAAAAATCGCTGAAGTTGGAGACTTTATCTCCCTCACCAACTTCAAACATCAGCTATCCGAGCAGCTAACCGATCGCTGCAGCTGTACATAGTCTATAGGTAAATAGCTCACCCATTTTCACCTACCTCATTCCCATACTGTTTTTATACTGTTTTTATTTATTTACTTTTCTGCTCTTTTGCACACCAATATCTCTACCTGTACATGCCCATCTGATCATTTATCACTCCAGTGTTAATCTGCAAAATTGTAATTATTCGCCTACCTCCTCATGCCTTTGCACACATTGTATATAGACTGCCCATTTTTTTCTACTGTGTTATTGACTTGCTAATTGTTTACTCCATGTGTAACTCTGTGTTGTCTGTTCACACTGCTATGCTTTATCTTGGCCAAGTCGCAGTTGCAAATGAGAACTTGTTCTCAACTAGCCTACCTGGTTAAATAAAGGTGAAATAAAAAATAAATAAATAAATACCTGTTGTATTTGGCACATGTGACAAATAACATTTGATTTGATGAAACTCTTGTTGTTGATCAAGTGTGTTCTTCCTTTCACCTCTCTTTCTTGGACTGCAAGGCAGTGACAGTATACTTTATTTCTTGCACCTGTGGTTGTGGCCACTTGACAGAATTAACAGTACATGAATTTCCTTTACACATCGTAGCCACTAGGCGGCAGCATTACACATGATAAGCTTGTTCCATATGTGCAGTAGGTTACACTGCTCTACATAGGCTCTAATCAGCTAAATGTATTAGCCTCAGAAACCCAGGATTGTCACGGTTTGAGTCAACGAGACAAGATTTGGAAGGATTGGAAGCATGAAACTAGATCCATTCTATCTTCATCTGCTAAATCAAATTCCCTTTTCGTAAGTCTGTGGTCATTTCTATGGCTGGTGACTACCTGAGAAATCCTCAGACCAAAGCTCCTCCTGTGTATAGGTTTTGCCTCGGGACCCAAATTGATCCAAGTTGTCTCAGTCTGGACCCAAATTGAACCAGGTTGTCTCAGTCTGGACCCAAATTGATCCAAGTTGTCTCAGTCTGGACCTAAATTGATCCAAGTTGTCTCAGTCGCGACTGAATATTCAGGTCAAGAAAAAGAATCACCAAGATACAATCTGGAAAACTCTTTTTAAAGCTATATTGATAGTAGATATAGTAATTATATGACAAGGAAAGAACAACATTCCCACCTCTTTCATTGTCAATAATGACATTTTTCCTATATTCTTGATGAACAATGTTAATAAACTCTGGTTTGAGACCACAATATCAACCACAATAGCAGTGCTAATAGCTCTATATTTGAAAAAATATTATACAAAATGTAAAATACAAAAATGTAAATACATTATAATTTCTACCCACTTCCTACCTGGTTTAAGTTGTTTAAATTCAGACTGGAGTATTTTATTAATTACATTTTTTACCCAGACACTCCGAACCACCAGTTGAGAATCGTTGCAGTAGAATATAGATAGAAGAGATTCTCTTCCGCCATGGAATACATGAAGATGACTCACAGGGTTCTAGAAAATAATATAACCATCCTCTGTGGTGCTTTTGGGAATTCACTCACATTCCATTGAACTGTGGATTCTCTCTGATACTTCTGTGAGGCTTTTTCAACGTCCAGTTGACCACTGTGTAAACTAAGTCACACACTAATGAGGAATGAGGATATAAACACATAGAGGAAACTAGTAGGTGATTTATAGAGACTCTACCTAGATGTCTATCTTTTCAGGTTGCACTGAGTGATCAAGAAGTGCTGGATAGAATGACTGATATTTGACTGGGGGTGTAGAATGCAGGAGAGAGAGTAGCAGGACACGCATGTTGCAAAAAATATCTTCTGCTTACTGTACATTCAACTATTCTCAAAGTCCCCAAAGCTCACCACACACACACACACACACACACACACACACACACACACACACACACACACACACACACACACACACACACACACACACACACACACACACACACACACACTCACACACACACACACACTCACACACTCACTCTTACACACACACACACACACACACACACACACACACACACACACACACACACACACACACACACACACACACACACACACACACACACACACACACTCACACACTCACTCTTCCACCCAAACACACACACACACACACACACACACACACACACACACACACACACACACACACACACACACACACACACACACACACACACACACACACACACTCACTCTTCCACCCAAACACACACACACACACACTTCAAACCGAGCATGATTACAGGTGGAATTTCCCATGGTGCCAAACTCCAACGTATCAACGACAACGTTGTCAGATTTCAACATCGTTGGAAAGATTATGTGATAAGGAAATTCTCTCAACCAAACATCTTTCTTTTTGTTTGAATTTCCTTTTATGTCACCTGTCTTAACTTGTGAAGAGGCTTAGAGAACTGACTGAACAGGGGGTGACGGCTGACACTTGTTGTTGTGTTTTCAACGCTGGGTGTAAAGTAAACATTGATTTGTGTTCTATTTCATCTTGTTGTTGCTAATTGGACATGTTACAGCATGAAGTCTTTTTCACGTTGTTTCTTCTTAACTTTGTGACTCGCAGGATATGTCTTGTTAGATGTTTTCCCTCCTTTATAAACAACAGTCAACAGATACTAAGGAATAATAAGGACCTGCAGATAAGAACCGTGTCAGTTATCAGTCCTGTCCCCCGGATCATCTTCACTTCAGTGGGGTGAAACAGTCAGAACGTCTCAAAGACGTACCGAGGAGAGCAGCTCTTCTGTAATCACATCTGGTCTACACAACAGGCAACACGACTCCCTATTCTATAATCACATCTGGTCTACACAACAGGCAACACAACTCCCTACTCTATAATCACATCTGGTCTACACAACAGGCAACATGTCAGGGTCTCTTCTATAATCACATCTGGTCTACACAACATGTCAGGGGTCTCTTCTATAATCACATCTGGTCTACACAACATGTCAGGGGTCTCTTCTATAATCACATCTGGTCTACACAACATGTCAGGGGTCTCTTCTATAATCACATCTGGTCTACACAACATGTCAGGGGTCTCTTCTATAATCACATCTGGTCTACACAACAGGCAACACGACTCCCTATTCTATAATCACATCTGGTCTACACAACAGGCAACACGACTCCCTCTTCTGTAATCACATCTGGTCTACACAACAGGCAACACAACTCCCTATTCTATAATCACATCTGGTCTACACAACAGGTAACACGACTCCCTATTCTATAATCACATCTGGTCTACACAACAGGCAACACAACTCCCTACTCTATAATCACATCTGGTCTACACAACAGGCAACACAACTCCCTATTCTATAATCACATCTGGTCTACACAACAGGCAACACAACTCCCTATTCTATAATCACATCTGGTCTACACAACAGGCAACACAACTCCCTATTCTATAATCACATCTGGTCTACACAACAGGCAACACAACTCCCTATTCTATAATCACATCTGGTCTACACAACAGGTAACACGGGGTCTCTATTCTATAATCACATCTGGTCTACACAACAGGCAACACAACTCCCTACTCTATAATCACATCTGGTCTACACAACAGGCAACACAACTCCCTATTCTATAATCACATCTGGTCTACACAACAGGCAACACAACTCCCTACTCTATAATCACATCTGGTCTACACAACAGGCAACACGACTCCCTACTCTATAATCACATCTGGTCTACACAACAGGCAACACAACTCCCTATTCTATAATCACATCTGGTCTACACAACAGGCAACACGACTCCCTACTCTATAATCACATCTGGTCTACACAACAGGCAACACAACTCCCTATTCTATAATCACATCTGGTCTACACAACAGGCAACACGACTCCCTATTCTATAATCACATCTGGTCTACACAACAGGCAACACAACTCCCTACTCTATAATCACATCTGGTCTACACAACAGGCAACACAACTCCCTACTCTATAATCACATCTGGTCTACACAACAGGCAACACAACTCCCTATTCTATAATCACATCTGGTCTACACAACAGGCAACACAACTCCCTACTCTATAATCACATCTGGTCTACACAACAGGCAACACAACTCCCTATTCTATAATCACATCTGGTCTACACAACATGTCAGGGGTCTCTTCTATAATCACATCTGGTCTACACAACAGGCAACACAACTCCCTACTCTATAATCACATCTGGTCTACACAACAGGCAATACAACTCCCTATTCTATAATCACATCTGGTCTACACAACAGGTAACACGACTCCCTACTCTATAATCACATCTGGTCTACACAACAGGCAACACAACTCCCTATTCTATAATCACATCTGGTCTACACAACAGGCAACACAACTCCCTATTCTATAATCACATCTGGTCTACACAACAGGCAACACAACTCCCTATTCTATAATCACATCTGGTCTATGGCAACACGGGTCTACACAACAGGCAACACAACTCCCTATTCTATAATCACATCTGGTCTACACAACAGGCAACACGACTCCCTCTTCTATAATCACATCTGGTCTACACAACAGGCAACACAACTCCCTACTCTATAATCACATCTGGTCTACACAACAGGCAACACGACTCCCTATTCTATAATCACATCTGGTCTACACAACAGGCAACACAACTCCCTATTCTATAATCACATCTGGTCTACACAACAGGTAACACGACTCCCTCTTCTATAATCACATCTGGTCCACAACAGGCAACACAGCTCCCTACTCTATAATCACATCTGGTCTACACAACAGGCAACATGACAGGGGTCTCTTCTATAATCACATCTGGTCTACACAACAGGCAACACAGCTCCCTATTCTATAATCACATCTTGTCTACACAACAGGCAACATGACAGGGGTCTCTTCTATAATCACATCTGGTCTACACAACAGGCAACACGACTCTCTTCTATAATCACATCTGGTCTACACAACAGGCAACACAACTCCCTATTCTATAATCACATCTGGTCTACACAACAGGCAACACGACTCCCTTTCTATAATCACATCTGGTCTACACAACAGGCAACACAACTCCCTACTCTATAATCACATCTGGTCTACACAACAGGCAACACGACTCCCTATTCTATAATCACATCTGGTCTACACAACAGGCAACACAACTCCCTATTCTATAATCACATCTGGTCTACACAACAGGTAACACGACTCCCTCTTCTATAATCACATCTGGTCTACACAACAGGCAACACGACTCCTACTCTATAATCACATCTGGTCTACACAACAGGCAACATGTCAGGGGTCTCTTCTATAATCACATCTGGTCTACACAACAGGCAACACAACTCCCTATTCTATAATCACATCTGGTCTACACAACAGGCAACACAACTCCCTATTCTATAATCACATCTGGTCTACACAACATGTCAGGGGTCTCTTCTATAATCACATCTGGTCTACACAACAGGCAACACGACTCCCTACTCTATAATCACATCTGGTCTACAAACAGGCAACACAACTCCCTATTCTATAATCACATCTGGTCTACACAACAGGCAACACAACTCCCTATTCTATAATCACATCTGGTCTACACAACAGGCAACACGACTCCCTCTTCTATAATCACATCTGGTCTACACAACATGTCAGGGGTCTCTTCTATAATCACATCTGGTCCACAACAGGCAACACAACTCCCTATTCTATAATCACATCTGGTCTACACAACAGGCAACATGTCAGGGGTCTCTTCTATAATCACATCTGGTCTACACAACAGGCAACACAACTCCCTATTCTATAATCACATCTGGTCTACACAACAGGCAACACAACTCCCTATTCTATAATCACATCTGGTCTACACAACATGTCAGGGGTCTCTTCTATAATCACATCTGGTCTACACAACAGGCAACACGACTCCTATTCTATAATCACATCTGGTCTACACAACATGTCAGGGTCTCTTCTATAATCACATCTGGTCTACACAACAGGCAACACGACTCCCTATTCTATAATCACATCTGGTCTACACAACAGGCAACACAACTCCCTATTCTATAATCACATCTGGTCTGGCAACACGACTCCCTCTTCTATAATCACATCTGGTCTACACAACAGGCAACACAACTCCCTACTCTATAATCACATCTGGTCTACACAACAGGCAACACAACTCCCTACTCTATAATCACATCTGGTCTACACAACAGGCAACACAACTCCCTATTCTATAATCACATCTGGTCTACACAACAGGCAACATGTCAGGGGTCTCTTCTATAACGTTGTCCTGAACAGGGCCTTTGACAGGGAAGAGAGCTGACACGACTCTATTCTATAACAGACCATCACATCTGGTCTACACACTACCCTTCTAACAGTGGGCTCTGTAACATTGCACCCTTCTGATCAAGGCTCCTGACAACAGGAGAAGTACAGTACATTTTACAAGTACAGTACCGTGTGTTCTGTCCTGACTGAGTGAAATGTGATCTAGCAGTACACTAGAGTGAGAATGCCAAATATCAGGTGATGGAGGGAGGACTTGCTCTGTGACTTAAGATGGTGGTGTTTCTTGCCGCTGCAGCCCCTCACCTGTCTGTTGATCCATACAAACCTTCACCCTCCCCCATCTGACCCCCCCCCCCCTGGTCCACCGTCCCAGGCTCTCACCTGTCTGTTGATCTATACAAACCCCTCCCCCATCTGACCCCCCCCCCCCTGGTCCACCGTCCCAGGCTCTCACCTGTCTGTTGATCTATACAAACCCCTCCCCATCTGCCCCCCTGGTCCACCGTCCCAGCCTCTCACCTGTCTGTTGATCTATACAAACCTCTCCCCCTCCCCCATCTGCCCCCCTGGTCCACCGTCCCAGCCTCTCACCTGTCTGTTGATCTATACAAACCCCTCCCCTCCCCCATCTGCCCCCCTGGTCCACCGTCCCAGCCTCTCACCTGTCTGTTGATCTATACAACCCCCCGGTCCACCGTCCCAGCCTCTCACCTGTCTGTTGATCTATACAAACCCCTCCCCTTCCCCCATCTGCCCCCCGGTCCACCGTCCCAGCCTCTCACCTGTCTATTGATCTATACAAACCCCTCCCCCTTCCCCCATCTGCCCCCCCGGTCCACCGTCCCAGCCTCTCACCTGTCTGTTGATCCATACAAACCCCTCCCCCATCTGCCCCCCCCCCCTGGTCCACTGTCCCAGCCTCTCACCTGTCTGTCCATATGTACCTTACAACCCCTCACTCCGTACCCCCACCTCCTCTGTCCTCCCTAGACCCAGCGTCACCTCCACTAAAACCTCTTCCACCGTCACCCTCCCTCCCCCCGCCACCTTCCACCTGCCCCCCCTTCCTTCCCCTTCCCCCTCCTCCTTACCCTCCCTCCCTACATGCCCCTCGGCCTCCTGCCCCTCCGCTAAGCAGCTCCTTGGAGGAACATTTAATCCCTTTAGTGTGTCTAAATACCTGAGAGCAGCCAGAGTAGGAAACCGGAGAACGCTCCAATCACCTTAACCTGGGTCAGTACCTCAGCTTAGACCAGACCTGGGTTAAAATAGTATTCAAAATCATTCAAAATCTTTGAGCGTTTGCTTGAGGCTCCCTGGATCGCCAGATGGATGGGGTTTGCCATATTTCAGTGGCTATTCTATTGGTTCTATTGCGGGGCAGGCAAGCTCTATCAAGCATAGATAAAATATTTGAATGATTTCAAATACTGTTTGAACCCAGGTCTGTATGAAGCAGATCTGTCTTCAGGACTAGAGCTGCTCTGTGTTTCTCTCCTCACTGTCATCATTAAGGAACCAGAGCTGCTCTGTGTTTTTCTCCTCACTGTCATCATTAAGGAACTAGAGCTGCTCTGTGTTTCTCTCCTCACTGTCATCATTAAGGGACCAGAGCTGCTCTGTGTTTCTCTCCTCACTGTCATCATTAAGGGACCAGAACTCCTCTGTGTTTCTCTCCTCACTGTCATCATTAAGGGACCAGAGCTGCTCTGTGTTTCTCTCCTCACTGTCATCATTAAGGGACCAGAGCTGCTCTGTGTTTCTCTCCTCACTGTCATCATTATGGAACCAGAGCTGCTCTGTGTTTCTCTCCTCACTGTCATCATTAAGGGACTAGAGCTGCTCTGTGTTTCTCTCCTCACTTTCATCATTAAGGAACCAGAGCTGCTCTGTGTTTCTCTCCTCACTGTCATCATTAAGGGACTAGAGCTGCTCTGTGTTTCTCTCCTCACTGTCATCATTAAGGGACCAGAGCTGCTCTGTGTTTCTCTCCTCACTGTCATCATTAAGGGACCAGAGCTGCTCTGTGTTTCTCTCCTCACTGTCATCATTAAGGGACCAGAGCTGCTCTGTGTTTCTCTCCTCACTGTCATCATTAAGGGACCAGAGCTGCTCTGTGTTTCTCTCCTCACTGTCATCATTAAGGGACCAGAGCTGCTCTGTGTTTCTCTCCTCACTGTCATCATTAAGGGACCAGAGCTGCTCTGTGTTTCTCTCCTCACTGTCATCATTAAGGGACCAGAGCTGCTCTGTGTTTCTCTCCTCACTGTCATCATTAAGGGACCAGAGCTGCTCTGTGTTTCTCTCCTCACTGTCATCATTAAGGGACCAGAGCTGCTCTGTGTTTCTCTCCTCACTGTCATCATTATGGAACCAGAGCTGCTCTGTGTTTCTCTCCTCACTGTCATCATTATGGAACCAGAGCTGCTCTGTGTTTCTCTCCTCACTGTCATCATTAAGGGACCAGAGCTGCTCTGTGTTTCTCTCCTCACTGTCATCATTAAGGGACCAGAGCTGCTCTGTGTTTCTCTCCTCACTGTCATCATTAAGGGACCAGAGCTGCTCTGTGTTTCTCTCCTCACTGTCATCATTAAGGGACCAGAGCTGCTCTGTGTTTCTCTCCTCACTGTCATCATTAAGGAACCAGAGCTGCTCTGTGTTTCTCTCCTCACTGTCATCATTAAGGAACCAGAGCTGCTCTGTGTTTCTCTCCTCACTGTCATCATTAAGGGACTAGAGCTGCTCTGTGTTTCTCTCCTCACTTTCATCATTATGGAACCAGAGATGCTCTGTGTTTCTCTCCTCACTGTCATCATTAAGGGACTAGAGCTGCTCCTCTGTGTTTCTTTCCTCACTGTCATCATTATGGGACCAGAGCTGCTCTGTGTTTCTCCCCCACTGTCATCATTAAGGAACCAGAGCTGCTCTGTGTTTCTCTCCTCACTGTCATCATTAAGGGACTAAAGCTGCTCTGTGTTTCTCTCCTCATTGTCATCATTAAGGAACCAGAGCTGCTCTGTGTTTCTCTCCTCATTGTCATCATTAAGGAACCAGAGCTGCTCTGTGTTTCTCTCCTCACTGTCATCATTAAGGGACTAGAGCTGCTCCTCTGTGTTTCTCTCCTCACTTTCATCATTAAGGGAGCAGAGCTGCTCTGTGTTTCTCTCCTCACTGTCATCATTAAGGGACCAGAGCTGCTCTGTGTTTCTCTCCGCACTGTCATCATTAAGGAACCAGAGCTGCTCTGTGTTTCTCTCCTCACTGTCATCATTAAGGAACCAGAGCTGCTCTGTGTTTCTCTCCTCACTGTCATCATTAAGGGACTAGAGCTGCTCTGTGTTTCTCTCCTCACTGTCATCATTAAGGGACCAGAGCTGCTCTGTGTTTCTCTCCTCACTGTCATCATTAAGGAACCAGAGCTGCTCTGTGTTTCTCTCCTCACTGTCATCATTAAGGGACTAGAGCTGCTCTGTGTTTCTCTCCTCACTTTCATCATTAAGGGACCAGAGCTGCTCTGTGTTTCTCTCCTCACTGTCATCATTAAGGGACCAGAGCTGCTCTGTGTTTCTCTCCTCACTGTCATCATTATGGAACCAGAGCTGCTCTGTGTTTCTCTCCTCACTGTCATCATTAAGGGACTAGAGCTGCTCTGTGTTTCTCTCCTCACTGTCATCATTAAGGGACCAGAGCTGCTCTGTGTTTCTCCCCCACTGTCATCATTAAGGAACCAGAGCTGCTCTGTGTTTCTCTCCTCACTGTCATCATTAAGGAACCAGAGCTGCTCTGTGTTTCTCTCCTCACTGTCATCATTAAGGGACCAGAGCTGCTCTGTGTTTCTCTCCTCACTGTCATCATTAAGGGACCAGAGCTGCTCTGTGTTTCTCTCCGCACTGTCATCATTAAGGAACCAGAGCTGCTCTGTGTTTCTCTCCTCACTGTCATCATTAAGGGACTAGAGCTGCTCTGTGTCTCTCCTCACTGTCATCATTAAGGAACCAGAGCTGCTCTGTGTTTCTCTCCTCACTGTCATCATTAAGGAACCAGAGCTGCTCTGTGTTTCTCTCCTCACTGTCATCATTAAGGAACCAGAGCTGCTCTGTGTTTCTCTCCTCACTGTCATCATTAAGGGACCAGAGCTGCTCTGTGTTTCTCTCCTCACTGTCATCATTAAGGGACTAGAGCTGCTCTGTGTTTCTCTCCTCACTGTCATCATTAAGGGACTAGAGCTGCTCTGTGTTTCTCCCCCACTGTCATCATTAAGGAACCAGAGCTGTTCTGTGTTTCTCTCCTCACTGTCATCATTAAGGGACTAGAGCTGCTCTGTGTTTCTCCCCCACTGTCATCATTAAGGAACCAGAGCTGCTCTGTGTTTCTCTCCTCACTGTCATCATTAAGGAACCAGAGCTGTTCTGTGTTTCTCTCCTCACTGTCATCATTAAGGGACTAGAGCTGCTCTGTGTTTCTCTCCTCACTGTCATCATTAAGGGACTAGAGCTGCTCTGTGTTTCTCTCCTCACTGTCATCATTAAGGGACTAGAGCTGCTCTGTGTTTCTCCCCACTGTCATCATTAAGGAACCAGAGCTGCTCTGTGTTTCTCTCCTCACTGTCATCATTAAGGGACCAGAGCTGCTCTGTGTTTCTCTCCTCACTGTCATCATTAAGGAACCAGAGCTGCTCTGTGTTTCTCTCCTCAATGTCATCATTAAGGAACCAGAGCTGCTCTGTGTTTCTCTCCTCACTGTCATCATTAAGGGACCAGAGCTGCTCTGTGTTTCTCTCCTCACTGTCATCATTAAGGGACTAGTGTACCATAACAGTTCATGGTTTTATAGCTACTTTAGGTTTACAGTGAGTGACTATTCAGTTCAGCTACTGTCTACTGAGGGACACAAGTCATTTTCATGTTTTGTTTTTGTTGTTTTATCTCTTACAGAAATAAACTGCTGGTACAAACACAAACATAAATGCAGGTTTTAGTTTTCTATTCTGACATGCAACTGTCTCCCAGCTTTGAAAATACTGGATCGAAGTACAGTATGTTGGGTCTTGTTAGGCATTTTGCGTTCGGTTGACACTGGCACACAGTATGAAGATCTGACCAGGGATTAGGGCGGCAGGGTGGCCTAGTGGTTAGAGCGTTGGACTAGTAACCGAAAGGTTGCAAATTCAAATCCCAGAACTGACAAGGTACAAATCTGTCGTTCTGCCCCTGAACAGGCACTGTTCCTAGACTGTCATTGAAAATAAGAATTTCTTCTTAACTGACTTGTCTAGTTAAATAAAAATTAGGCTAAAAATAATGGAAAGTGAACATACAGATCTTGTGATTAAAACCACTTTCACTTGGTTTTCTTCTCTTCACTCTTTAGTACAAGACGAGTTTTGAATTTGTATCCCTTATTTAACATTGATGTCTGACTCAGTTCACACAAGTTAATAATTACCTTGAATGTCTCTGATTTCATTCTCACTTAAAGGCTGTCACAAATGGTACCATATTCCCTATATAGTATACTACTTTTAACCAGAGCCCTACCAAAGTAGGCCACTATGTAGTGAATAGGGATTAGAGCCCTACCAAAGTAGGCCACTATGTAGTGAATAGGGATTAGAGCCCTACCAAAGTAGGCCACTATGTAGTGAGTAGGGATTAGATCCCTACCAAAGTAGGCCACTATGTAGTGAGTAGGGACTAGAGCCCCACCAAAGTATGTCACTATGTAGTGAGTAGGGATTAGAGCCCCACCAAAGTAGGCCACTATGTAGTGAATAGGGACTAGAGCCCCACCAAAGTATGTCACTATGTAGTGAGTAGGGATTAGAGCCCCACCAAAGTAGGCCACTATGTAGCGAGTAGGGATTAGAGCCCTACCAAAGTAGGCCACTATGTAGTGAGTAGGGATTAGAGCCCTACCAAAGTAGGCCACTATGTAGTGAGTAGGGATTAGAGCCCCACCAAAGTAGGGCCACTATGTAGTGAATAGGGATTAGAGCCCTACCAAAGTAGGCCACTATGTAGTGAGTAGGGATTAGAGCCCTACCAAAGTAGGCCACTATGTAGTGAATAGGGATTAGAGCCCCACCAAAGTAGGCCACTATGTAGTGAGTAGGGATTAGAGCCCTACCAAAGTAGGCCACTATGTAGTGAGTAGGGATTAGAGCCCTACCAAAGTAGGCCACTATGTAGTGAATAGGGACTAGAGCCCCACCAAAGTAGGCCACTATGTAGTGAGTAGGGATTAGAGCCCTACCAAAGTAGGCCACTATGTAGTGAGTAGGGATTAGAGCCCTACCAAAGTAGGCCACTATGTAGTGAATAGGGATTAGAGCCCTACCAAAGTAGGCCACTATGTAGTGAATAGGGATTAGAGCCCTACCAAAGTAGGCCACTATGTAGTGAATAGGGATTAGAGCCCTACCAAAGTAGGCCACTATGTAGTGAGTAGGGATTAGAGCCCTACCAAAGTAGGCCACTATGTAGTGAGTAGGGATTAGAGCCCTACCAAAGTAGGCCACTATGTAGTGAGTAGGGATTAGAGCCCCACCAAAGTAGGCCACTATGTAGTGAGTAGGGATTAGAGCCCTACCAAAGTAGGCCACTATGTAGTGAGTAGGGATTAGAGCCCTACCAAAGTAGGCCACTATGTAGTGAGTAGGGATTAGAGCCCTACCAAAGTAGGCCACTATGTAGTGAGTAGGGATTAGAGCCCCACCAAAGTAGGCCACTATGTAGTGAGTAGGGATTAGAGCCCTACCAAAGTAGGCCACTATGTAGTGAGTAGGGATTAGAGCCCTACCAAAGTAGGCCACTATGTAGTGAGTAGGGATTAGAGCCCCACCAAAGTAGGCCACTATGTAGTGAGTAGGGATTAGAGCCCTACCAAAGTAGGCCACTATGTAGTGAGTAGGGATTAGAGCCCTACCAAAGTAGGCCACTATGTAGTGAATAGGGATTAGAGCCCTACCAAAGTAGGCCACTATGTAGTGAGTAGGGATTAGAGCCCTACCAAAGTAGGCCACTATGTAGTGAATAGGGATTAGAGCCCTACCAAAGTAGGCCACTATGTAGTGAGTAGGGATTAGAGCCCTACCAAAGTAGGCCACTATGTAGTGAGTAGGGATTAGAGCCCTACCAAAGTAGGCCACTATGTAGTGAATAGGGATTAGAGCCCTACCAAAGTAGGCCACTATGTAGTGAGTAGGGATTAGAGCCCTACTGATAAAATGTATGTTGGATTGTATCAGACATTTAACCAGAGTGTTTCAACTTAGAATATTGAAAGAGATAGAGACTCCTTTGTGTGAAACAGTGAAAATGTATTTAATTGTAGAATTGATTTCATACTTTTTACATGGTATACAAGAAACGTCAACTACATATAGTATAAAGTCCAGTCAGAACAAGCATCTCTCTCATTATAACACTTCTAAAAAATATCTAGAGTCCAGTCAGAACAAGCATCTCTCATTATAATGCTTCTCCTGAAGAATATCTCTCCTGAATGCGTAGAGGAATCTGATTCTCATTTACCCCCCTCCTCTGCTGTCGTTCCCCTCTAGATCTCTTCCTCTGTTTCATGTATGTCACCAGAAACAGACAGAGCGAGGCCACCATGATGCCCAGGCCTACCAGCAGGATCAACCGGGCATGTCTGTCGCAGGCGGGCGTCTCAGCTGGCTTTTCAGAGGGCATCTGGGCCAGTCTGTAGGGCAGGGATCTGGGTAGAGTTTCCAGGTGACATGGTTCCAAGGTGTCGTTGACCAGCATATTGACCCAGACGGTGGTGTGGAGGGGCGTTGGTTTCCCACCGTCACCACGATGAACAGATGGTGCATCCCCAGGTCCTTACCCATGAGCCTCTGGGCTACGGTCACATTACCGGAAGGGACTGCTGCTGCTGTCACCATGGTGATAGGATGATGGAGAGGTGCCCGGTGATTCCCGTGCTGCGATGGTGTATTTGATCTCAGAGTTTAACCCTGAGTCCTCATCGATGGCGTAGATCTTGGTTACCATGGTGCCCGTGGTGGTCCCCGTGGAGATGGTGAGACACGACAGGTTGCTGCTGGGAAGGATGACCTGGGGCTGGTAGTCGTTGACATCCTCGATGAACACTGTTACCCTGGCGACGGAGGTCAGAGGTGACGGGCGTCCGTTGTCGGTGGCGAGCAGATCTAACTCGTAGCGGTCCTGTTTCTCGCGGTCGACATCGGCCATGCAGCGCAGCGTCCCCTGGGCGTTGTCTATGACGAAGGGGCTGACACTGCTGTTCACCACCCTCACCTCCACCTCCCCGTTAAGCCCTGTATCCACATCCGACACCCCCACCTTCCCCACCTTCCCCACCTGGGCCAGGGGAGGTATATTCTCAGGGAGGAAGATGATGAAGTGAGGGGTGAGGAAGTCAGGAGCGTTATCATTCTGGTCCAGGACGGTGATTGTCACCATCACAGAGGACTCTAATGGAGGAGAGCCGTTATCTCTGGCTACAACTGTCAGTCTGTGAACATCCTGTAGTTCTCTGTCCAGGAGTACAGAAACCGTCAGCTGACCTGTCTTTTGGTCGATTCTAAAAATGGCCGTCGCCATGTGTGATAGTTGGCCCAGTTTGTAGGTGACCTGCCCGTTCAGACTGCTGAGTACGTCCTGCGTGCAGACTCTCAGCAGAGACGCCCCAGGAGGGTTATTCTCCTCTATGTCTATCAGATAGTGACTCTGGAGAAACTGTGGAGCATTATCATTCACATCCACCACCCTCACCTGGATCTCTCTCCTGGGGAAGCCCTGAGCTGCAGGCTCCCCGACACCATCGAGCATCACTACAGAAACATGATATTCACTATTCATCTCATTGTCTGAGGGCTTTGATGTTGACAGGAGATATTTGCCCTTCTGCCGGCTCAAAGAGAACGGCACCTCTCCTTCAATGGAAAGATACGATGAGCCTCTAACACTACTAGTATCCCCCGGTAGCTCTAGCAAAGCCAAGACAGTGGGGGGCTGGTTTTCCTGCAACACTATCGTCTGGTTTTGATGCTCTGCTATGAACCTGATCTTTATGCCATTTATGCCGTGTCTGCAGGGGGACAGTGGGGGCCGCTGGCTAACACTTTCAACACCACCTCCTCTCCCCTGTCACTAACACTGTCACTGTGGCGGTCTCTGAGCTCTCCTCTCAGGCTGATCAGGCCAGTGTGACTGTCCAGACTGAAGAGTTCCCTGGCCCGTTCTGAGAGCTTGGGGCTGAGGGAGTAGGTAATGTCAGCGTTGGGGCCCAGGTCTAGGTCTGTGGCTCTGACCATGATTACTGCTGTGTCTCTGGGTGATTCCGCTATAATAACCACCTTCTGGGTGCTGTCCAGGCTAAACTCTGGGAAGTTATTGTTCACGTCAGTCACTTTTATGAATAACGTTGCTGTGGCGCTTAGTGGGGTAGAACCACAGTCTGTGACCACTAGAGTCATCTCATGAAGATCCTGCTTCTCGCGGTCTAGTCCTTGTCGCACAACCAAAAACAAAATGGCTGCTTCTTCTTCTACTGTCACACTGAAAAACCCACCGTCTCCCCCTAGGTGGTACTGCAGCTGTCCGTTACGTCCCATGTCACTGTCTTCTGCTTGGTCGTCCAATAAGAAACTGGTGGGGACAGCCGCATCCTCAGAGACACTCAGATGGATCTCAGTGTTGTCAAAGTGAGGAGCTGTCCTCTACGACCACCATGAACTTCACCAGCTCTGCCTCAGGGCCCACGATGGCATCGTGTGGGACGATACACTCCCCAGCCTGAGGTTGGTCAGGACACAGGGCCTCTCGGTCCATCCTGCGATAGAGAGATTGTTTCTTTATCAGCAGCAGCTATACATTACAAGCATACAGCAACAATAAATATCAAAGTGCAACAATCCATCCAGTCATGTAAATAAATAGTCAAAAGGCCTGTAGGCCACCAGATCATCTAGATTGAGTTTCAATAAATAACCACCTGTGGTCGGCAGTGTAGACATCCTCTGTCCCCTGGTCCACACTGAGGTAGAACTGGGTCAGGAGCTGGTAGGGGGGCCTCCGTGGACCCCATGGACCCGACCCGGACCCCAGCCTCCTGCTCCTCTGGAACCGAGAACTGAATGGAACCGTAGTACAGGATCTGCCTGAGATGGACCATGACAAACACGTTCTAAAGGAGAACATAGAAGTGAAAACGTGACGTGACTAGAAGTGAAAACGTGAAGACTGGGGCTGGATCCCTGTAGCCTACCTGGGTACAGTTAACACCCTCTCCTTCTCACCTACCCCTCCCACCTGTCACTCTGCCAGACTAGTGTAGGGAGGAAGACTGGGGCTGGATCCCTGTAGCCTACCTGGGTACAGTTAACACCCTCTCCTTCTCACCTACCCCTCCCACCTGTCACTCTGCCAGACTAGTGTAGGGAGGAAGACTGGGGCTGGATCCCTGTAGCCTACCTGGGAGACTAGTGTAGGGAGACTGTTAGCCTACCTGGGAACTGTTAACACCCTATCTCCCACCCTCCCACCTGTTAACACCCTCTCCTTCTCACCTACCCCTCCCACCTGTCACTCTGCCAGACTAGTGTAGAGAGGAAGACTGGGGCTGGATCCCTGTAGCCTACCTGGGTACAGTTAACACCCTCTCCTTCTCACCTACCCCTCCCACCTGTCACTCTGCCAGACTAGTGTAGGGAGGAAGACTGGGGCTGGATCCCTGTAGCCTACCTGGGTACAGTTAACACCCTCTCCTTCTCTCCCACCCTCCCACCTGTCACTCTGCCAGACTAGTGTAGGGAGAAAGACTGGGGCTGGATCCCTGTAGCCTACCTGGGTACAGTTAACACCCTCTCCTTCTCACCTACCCCTCCCACCTGTCACTCTGCCAGACTAGTGTAGGGAGGAAGACTGGGGCTGGATCCCTGTAGCCTACCTGGGTACAGTTAACACCCTCTCCTTCTCTCCTACCCCTCCCACCTGTCACTCTGCCAGACTAGTGTAGGGAGGAAGACTGGGGCTGGATCCCTGTAGCCTACCTGGGAACTGTTAACACCCTCTCCTTCTCACCTACCCCTCCCACCTGTCACTCTGCCAGACTAGTGTAGGGAGGAAGACTGGGGCTGGATCCCTGTAGCCTACCTGGGAACAGTTAACACCCTCTCCTTCTCACCTACCCCTCCCACCTGTCACTCTGCCAGACTAGTGTAGGGAGAAAGACTGGGGCTGGATCCCTGTAGCCTACCTGGGTACAGTTAACACCCTCTCCTTCTCACCTACCCCTCCCACCTGTCACTCTGCCAGACTAGTGTAGGGAGGAAGACTGGGGCTGGATCCCTGTAGCCTACCTGGGAACTGTTAACACCCTCTCCTTCTCTCCCACCCTCCCACCTGTCACTCTGCCAGACTAGTGTAGGGAGGAAGACTGGGGCTGGATCCCTGTAGCCTACCTGGGTACAGTTAACACCCTCTCCTTCTCACCTACCCCTCCCACCTGTCACTCTGCCAGACTAGTGTAGGGAGGAAGACTGGGGCTGGATCCCTGTAGCCTACCTGGGTACAGTTAACACCCTCTCCTTCTCACCTACCCCTCCCACCTGTCACTCTGCCAGACTAGTGTAGGGAGGAAGACTGGGGCTGGATCCCTGTAGCCTACCTGGGTACAGTTAACACCCTCTCCTTCTCACCTACCCCTCCCACCTGTCACTCTGCCAGACTAGTGTAGGGAGGAAGACTGGGGCTGGATCCCTGTAGCCTACCTGGGAACTGTTAACACCCTCTCCTTCTCACCTACCCCTCCCACCTGTCACTCTGCCAGACTAGTGTAGGGAGGAAGACTGGGGCTGGATCCCTGTAGCCTACCTGGGTACAGTTAACACCCTCTCCTTCTCACCTACCCCTCCCACCTGTCACTCTGCCAGACTAGTGTAGGGAGAAAGACTGGGGCTGGATCCCTGTAGCCTACCTGGGAACTGTTAACACCCTCTCCTTCTCACCTACCCCTCCCACCTGTCACTCTGCCAGACTAGTGTAGGGAGGAAGACTGGGGCTGGATCCCTGTAGCCTACCTGGGTACAGTTAACACCCTCTCCTTCTCTCCCACCCTCCCACCTGTCACTCTGCCAGACTAGTGTAGGGAGAAAGACTGGGGCTGGATCCCTGTAGCCTACCTGGGTACAGTTAACACCCTCTCCTTCTCACCTACCCCTCCCACCTGTCACTCTGCCAGACTAGTGTAGGGAGGAAGACTGGGGCTGGATCCCTGTAGCCTACCTGGGAACTGCTGTGCCAACACTCACACACCTTGTGCCCCTCCCACTACAGGTAACCTAATAAGCTGATTGAACAGTGTGCAGCAGCCAATCAGAACAACTGGTTAGTCAGTATTCTTTTCCTTCTTCCTGTAGCGTTTTTCTCTGGTTTAGTGGTTTGAGGAATTGACTAATTGAAAGTAAATGTAAAAGGATTATCTGAATGGATCTGGTGAACGGAACAACAGAACAACAGAATATGAAATGTTAGATATGACATACAAAAGGTTCTTCTCTGTAACCGTGGTAACATACGTACTGTTATACATTCTCTTAGAAAGAAGTCTGTTTTTAGGGAAAGTTATTCTACCACAAAGTTCCAATTCCACCTGTGTCAACTGTGGCCACAAATGGCAAGTGATCACTGTGGTCACAGAGTGCTTCCCCAATTCTAAAATTGGCCAACTAAAAATAGAAATATGACTGTAAAAGGGCTATAATCTTTCCTCCCCAGATGTGTAGTGTGTCTATGTTGTTCATACAACCAGTAAGTCAGTCAGTAGGACAGAGGTCTGTGTTGGCAGTGACATGAATTGTAACGTTTCATTCTCACTTATTGAGTGACCCCTGTTGGTTGGGTAGCATAGTTTCAGGTGACTTTACAATAACGGGCCTTTACAGTGATAATACTTGGGGGTTAATTTACAAAAATCATGATAAGAAGTAACTTTATAATTAGGCATTTAAGGTGGGCTAATGTTAGTAAAGATGCTTTCCTGGGAAAACAGCAATATGATAGACAGATTGGCTGTTTATAATAGATAATAGGCAACAGTTTCCCTACAATTTATTATAAAAATGTTGAAATCATAGATAGAATATTTTAGCAAAATCACATCATTCTGTTCTTTAATTTCCTTCCGAGATGATTTCTGTGACCCATTGAAAACCCCTCGGAAAAATATGGCCGTGAGTTGTACAGGGCCATCAACAGAGTTTAATAACTCTCAGGGCTCAGTCCTGAAAACCAGGGACTGAGGGGTTTGTGTTCTGAGAAAAAATTAGCCTTTTCTAAAATCATTTCTGCAACTCTACGTCATTTTACGTGACTGGAGACATTACAATAATATTTTTTTATAAGATGTCAATCTATTCTGACATTTACACACTGAGATCAATAAAACGAACGACACATGTCTTAAATGCAACCAATAGCATTGGTCAATGAAAAGAGTGGATACACTGATTTTATGCCTACAATATGAGGAGGAAATGATCCACCAATTTTCCAGTGGCACTCACCTATTCAAACAGACTTTTCCCCGCAATTGTATTTTGAAATATTGCGAAATATCTTCCAGCTGCTGCCTGCTGTTTCATTGTTTCATAGATTGACAATCTAAAGCATTTCATTTCAATTTTAAATACACTATTGATCCTCTGAGGCTAAATTATACTAGTGTAGTATTTGACATGATTTCATTTAGAGACAGGAGTAATTATTTAATTTGACAAACGTATTTCATTTTATCTACAGCACTTCCAGGACCCCTTCCTGCAGGGCTGTTTTCTTCCATTTTCCAAGGCCAAATAAATGAATCAACACTTCTTCATATTCATTCAATCGATTGTGATCAGTAACCCCATATGAGGTTATTGTGAGGTTATTGTGTAGGTAGACCTACTGTTACTATAATACTTCAAATAATCTATCAGCAAGTAGCCTAGCCTACAATTATGAGAATAAATTCAGTAGGCTGTCAATGAAAGCAGTAGTGGTTTCAGCTATATTGTTATTGAAACGTCGTATACCATGTAGCCTTGTTAAACAATAAAAACACATGTCAAATGACTTGAATAGCCAATGGTAAATGTGTACAAATGTGTATTCGTATCAGTAGGCTAAGTGACTGAAATGCATCAAAAGTATTGGAAGGTTCAGAAAAACATCAGGGAAGCTCATAAAGTAGATTATAGTCGGGTGTAGGGAAGAGCTGCATGCTTTATATAGCGAGACTAATGATCAGGGAAGCTCACCTCAATTTAGCTAACATTTCCCAGTCGAATTGTAACCAAATATCCAAACGGACATTCAGTGAAAACTAAAATCGTAGTTTCCATGCTTGTCTCAAGACAGTCCCAATCAAAACGGTGCTGGAATTACCAGTTGACCACACATGGCAACTGCTTTACAGTTCTTATAACCAGTGGTGTAGTGCTGTTTGTTTTAGGTTCATTTCTGAATGAAAGTTGGTACCGACATGACGCCTATTGTATACAATAATTTTAGAATATACATACAATACAACATCCAAATTGCATGATTGTCTATGTCTGCACATACTGTAAGAGGCTAAAGGAACATTATCTCATTTTAAAAATCCTAAAACACCAAATGAGGCCTACCTTATTATAAATGAGGTCACTATCACTGTCAATCGTGAATGATAATTCTTCACGTTTTACATGCGAAACGTCCGTGCTGCATGCATGCCAACCATTTGATCCCAGTCAGTTTCATGGGAATAGGCATTTTGATATTCTTGAATGATGTAAGGGTGACTAACAGGCCTAACGAATCAGATGTTTAGAGCAAAAAAATATATATATTTCAGCACAATCATCCTAAATTGTTACAAGAAATGACATGGTATTTTTGGTATAAGAGTAGCCTGACATTATCATGCTATTATATTCTGTTTGTTATGTAGAATACTAATGAATCATTAAGTGACCTTGCTAGATACAGCACCATTCTGAGAAGTGGTTATAATGGTTGGATGGCTTTGGGGGTTTCACAAAACCACAGTTCCATTACCTAAGAGGTGCATTCAGTTGACTACAATTTATTTTTACACCATTGCAGCATCAGCGCAAAAAATATTTGTGGTGTAAGCCCCGAAAGCCAGGTCCTGGTGACGTTCAGGGAGTTGCATAAGCATCTATCTTGGGGTTTCTGAGACTGTTCCGTTCATTAATTTTTCCTCTCCCTCTACTGTTACTTTCGAGACGCCCACTCACTGCTGTAACCACAGAAGCCGCGCGCAGTGACCTGATTGGGTGCTGCAGAGAGCGTCTTTTCCGGTTGTGAGTAGAGTCTATAGAGGCTTTATAAACAGAAGACCCCACCTATCAACTTGAAACTTCACTTCTTGAACAGTTTCTGTCTTCTATAAGTCATAGACGCACAATTCCAGCTTTTCAGAATGTCTACAGAGAACTTTTCAGGCGAGTCTTGAGCGTTGACTTGATTTTTTACATTTGTATTATTAGGCTATTGATTATTGCAGCGTTTTTTATTGTATTTTATTCCTGCTGTTGTAGATTTAATGTGGATTGATTTAGTTTGGTATACATTATTTAGTTTTTAATAGAACATTTTTGAAAAACTTTGAATCTCTTTAGTAGTATTAATAGGCTGATTAAAATAAACGTGTAAAATAATTCATGAATTTAATTATTCCCACTCTAATTTAAACCATTTTCTAAATCCCCTATCAGACATGGAGCTGGAGCTCACTGATCTGCTCCAGGAGTTCGCTGACGTGGTTGAGGAGTTGAGAGAGCCTTCCCAAAGCGTTCCGTACGAATACGAGCTGCTCTTGTCTGAAGCCAAACGACGCACCGGGCTAGGGGACGACGGCTCAGTGGTCAGCGACAGCGGCGTGGAGGACAATAGTGACTGCAGTGAGTAGCCTTTAGGTCTACACCTTTATGGTAGTGTGTCCCATACATGCGTGGGGTTTGTGCGTAAACGATGACTCAGATGGAGAATACGCCTATGGGTAGCCGCGGTTTGAGCCCCTTTCATCAACCCACATTACATTTCTTTTTACTGGTGACAGCATCGGTTCACGAACATGCATCAACTTTACATGAAATTAGAGAGTCACACAAAATAACACTGTTTCAACTAATGCACGTTTTCTCCATGACATCTAATGGATTTGTATTACTGTCTGTGGATGAAGGGATGCGTTATCTTATTTAACACATCATTCAATCTGAAAGTTATATTCAACATTAGCTACCAGCATGGTCTGCTGTAGCTCAGTTGGTAGAGCTTGGAGTTTGAAATGCCAGGGTTGTGGTTTTGATTCCTGGGGTCACCCATATGTAAAATGTATGCAGCTATGCTTTGGTATAGTCATATACCACAAACCACTGAGGTGCCTTGTTGCTATCATAAACTGGTTACCAACGTAATTAGAGCAGTAAAAATATATGTTTTCTCATACCTGTGGTATACAGCTTTCAGCCAATCAGCATTCAGGGCTCGAACCACCCAGTTTATAATATATATTAGTCGTGCCACGTGTGGATGTGTTCTTGTGGTCTAACCTCTCTCTCTCTCTCTCTCTCTCTCTCTCTCTCTCTCTCTCTCTCTCTCTCTCTCTCTCTCTCTCTCTCTCTCTCCCCCCCTCTCTCCCTCCAGGCAGTGAGACGTTTCTGGGTAACGGTTTGAACGCCAGCGAAGAAGAGATCCACACTGCAGGCATAACAGTGACGCCCAAAGGTAAGGAGACCAATACCATTACATCTCAACCCATCACCATGTAAACTAGCTCGGAGCTATCTAACCAGATGGAGTTGTAGTAGGACATCACTATCAGTCCATACACAGATCACTACCACTTTCACACAGATAATTAGAGCATTTACAATAGATCACTATTGATTTGAGTTTACACAACAAAGCTGGGCCGCTGTGCTTCTACAGCCTGTCTGCTGCAGGGCTATTGAGCCTCACCATTGGGTGGTGGAGCGGGGGTTTAGGGTAGGAGCAGCTGTGTGTGTCTAGGTGAAAGGGTGCCACATTGTCTAATGTAGATGAGGGAATAATGTTAATTGAAAGACCACAGAGTGCTGGTTGAAGGGGCACCAGTCTGTCTGTCTCCATTATACTGGCACACAGGGCACTACTTAAGACATACATTAGACATACATAACACTACTTAAGACATACATTAGACATACATAACACTACTTAAGACATACATTATACATACATAACACTACTTAAGACATACATTATACATACATAACACTACTTAAGACATACATTAGACAGACAAACATAACACTACTTAAGACACATTTGACATACATAACACTACTAAAGACATACATTTGACATACATAACACTACTAAAGACATACATTTGACATGCATAACATTACTAAAGACATACATTTGACATGCATAACATTACTAATGACATACATTTGACATGCATAACATTACTAAAGACATACATTTGACATGCATAACATTACTAATGACATACATTTGACATGCATAACATTACTAAAGACATAAATTTGACATGCATAACATTACTAAAGACATACATTTGACATGCATAACATTACTAAAGACATACATTTGACATACATAACACTACTAAAGACATACATTTGACATGCATAACACTACTAATGACATACATTTGACATGCATAACATTACTAAAGACATAAATTTGACATGCATAACATTACTAAAGACATAAATTTGACATGCATAACATTACTAATGACATACATTTGACATGCATAACATTACTAATGACATACATTTGACATGCATAACATTACTAAAGACATACATTTGACATGCATAACATTACTAATGACATACATTTGACATGCATAACATTACTAATGACATACATTATACATACATAACATTACTAATGACATACATTTGACATGCATAACATTACTAAAGACATACATTTGACATACATAACACTACTAAAGACATACATTTGACATGCATAACACTACTAAAGACATACATTTGACATGCATAACATTACTAAAGACATACATTTGACATGCATAACATTACTAAAGACATACATTTGACATGCATAACATTACTAAAGACATACATTTGACATGCATAACACTACTAAAGACATACATTATACATACATAACATTACTAAAGACATACATTAGACAGACAAACATAATTTGACATGCATACTTTGACACTTAAAAGACATACATTTGACATACATAACACTACTAAAGACATACATTTGACATACATAATTTGACACTACTAAAGACATACATTTGACATGCATAACATTACTAAAGACATACATTTGACATGCATAACATTACTAAAAGACATACATTTGACATGCATAACATTACTAAAGACATACATTTGACATGCATAACATTACTAATGACATACATTTGACATGCATAACATTACTAAAGACATAAATTTGACATGCATAACATTACTAAAGACATAAATTTGACATGCATAACATTACAATGATAACATACTAATGACATACATTTGACATGCATAACATTACTAATGACATACATTTGACATGCATAACATTACTAAAGACATACATTTGACATGCATAACATTACTAATGACATACATTTGACATGCATAACATTACTAATGACATACATTATGACATACATAACATTAAAGACATAATTTGACATACATTTGACATGACATAACATTACTAAAGACATACATTTGACATACATAACACTACTAAAGACATACATTTGACATGCATAACATTACTAAAGACATACATTTGACATGCATAACATTACTAAAGACATACATTTGACATGACATACATTTGACATTAACATTACTAAAGACATACATTTGACATGCATAACATTACTAATGACATACATTTGACATGCGTAACATTACTAAAGACATACATTTGACATGCATAACATTACTAAAGACATACATTTGACATGCGTAACATTACTAAAGACATACATTTGACTTACATAACATTACTTAAGAGATGCATTAGACATACATAGCAATACATAAAGCATACATAAGCCATACATAACACTATAATATCCACGTCAGTCAGTCTGAGGTGTGCTGCAGGCGCCTCACTGGCTCAGTGGAGTTTTATATTATGGGCTGTTTAAGAGGAGATTTTTTAAAATAAAAACAGCTGAATACGAGTCTGTGAATCTTATTTTCCATCTTGGTTAAACCAGGGGTTGTGTCCTGACTCCTTCATTGTGTTCCAAATGGTACCCTATTTCCTATATAGTCCACTACATTTAACCAGGGCCCTAAGGGCTCTAGGGAATAGGGTGTCATTTGGGATGCAGATTCTTCTTATATAATTCTGGGAGTTGGATCCCATTTCCTGCTCTGATCCAAAGGAGGAAATGCCAGTGAACATAGAGCTGCTACTGCTGCATCTCTCCACAGAAATGTTCCATTCAACCACTCTCTTTTTCTCCATTCTCACATGCTCTCCATTTTCTCTTCAGCCAGAATGGGAGACACAGGAGACCTACAGAGATTCATTGACAGTTTGGACCGAGAACTTGCTGGTATGCATCTCAAAACAAAACAAAAATCCTCCACAGCTGGACAATCTCTTTATATCTCTTTAGTCTAGTGTTTCAATCTCTTTATATCTCTTTAGTCTAGTGTTTCAATCTCTTTATATATCTTTAGTGTTTTCAATCTCTTTATATATCTTTAGTCTAGTGTTTCAAATCTCTATATATCTTTAGTCTAGTGTTTCAATCTCTATATATCTTTAGTCTAGTGTTTCAATCTCTTTATATCTCTTTAGTCTAGTGTTTCAATCTCTATATATCTTTAGTCTAGTGTTTCAATCTCTATATATCTTTAGTCTAGTGTTTCAATCTCTATATATCTTTAGTCTAGTGTTTCAATCTCTATATATCTCTTTAGTCTAGTGTTTCTATCTCTTTAGGCTAGTGTTTCAATCTCTTTATATCTCTTTAGTCTAGTGTTTCTATCTCTTTAGGCTAGTGTTTCAATCTCTTTATATCTCTTTAGTCTAGTGTTTCTATCTCTTTAGGCTAGTGTTTCTATCGCTTTAGTCTAGTGTTTTTATCTCTTTAGGCTAGTGTTTCAATCTCTTTATATCTCTTTAGTCTAGTGTTTCTATCTCTTTAGGCTAGTGTTTCTATCTCTTTAGGCTAGTGTTTCTATCTCTTTAGTCTAGTGTTTCTATCTTTTTAGTCTAGTGTTTCTATCTCTTTAGGCTAGTGTTTCAATCTCTTTATATCTCTTTAGTCTAGTGTTTCTATCTCTTTAGTCTAGTGTTTCTATCTCTTTAGTCTAGTGTTTCTATCTCTTTAGGCTAGTGTTTCTATCTCTTTAGTCTAGTGTTTCTATCTCTTTAGGCTAGTGTTTCTATCTTTTTAGGCTAGTGTTTCTATCTCTTTAGGCTAGTGTTTCTATCTCTTTAGTCTAGTGTTTCTATCTCTTTAGTCTAGTGTTTCTATCTCTTTAGGCTAGTGTTTCAATCTCTTTATATCTCTTTAGGCTAGTGTTTCTATCTCTTTAGGCTAGTGTTTCTATCTCTTTAGTCTAGTGTTTCTATCTTTTTAGGCTAGTGTTTCTATCTCTTTAGGCTAGTGTTTCTATCTCTTTAGTCTAGTGTTTCTATCTCTTTAGTCTAGTGTTTCTATCTCTTTAGGCTAGTGTTTCAATCTCTTTATATCTCTTTAGTCTAGTGTTTCTATCTCTTTAGGCTATGTTTCTCTTTAGTCTAGTGTTTCTATCTCTTTAGGCTAGTGTTTCTATCTCTTTAGTCTAGTGTTTCTATCTCTTTAGTCTAGTGTTTCTATCGCTTTAGGCTAGTGTTTCTATCTCTTTAGTCTAGTGTTTCTATCTCTTTAGGCTAGTGTTTCAATCTCTTTATATCTCTTTAGTCTAGTGTTTCTATCTCTTTAGGCTAGTGTTTCTATCTCTTTAGTCTAGTGTTTCTATCTCTTTAGGCTAGTGTTTCTATCTCTTTAGTCTAGTGTTTCAATCTCTTTAGTCTAGTGTTTCTATCTCTTTAGGCTAGTGTTTCTATCTCTTTAGTCTAGTGTTTCTATCTCTTTAGTCTAGTGTTTCTATCTCTTTAGGCTAGTGTTTCTATCTCTTTAGGCTAGTGTTTCTATCTCTTTAGGCTAGTGTTTCTATCTCTTTAGTCTAGTGTTTCAATGCCAGCTGAGGTCAGTGTATCATGCAGTTTATTTTCTATAGGCCTTTTAATATGATTCATTTATTTACTGCTAGTTAGGCCTTTAATATTATCGATTTCCTTTTCCATTGAGATGCTAACACGTAGAGCAGCTAGTAGCCAGTAACCTACAAGCAGCAGAGTGCACTACTTTTGACCAGAGCCCTGAAAGGTAATAAAGCTCTATGAGGGAATAGGGTGCCATTTGGAACTCAAACTGGGTCTCATCCTTGTAGTATCCAGCTGAATCCCAGATCTCCTCTAGTGTCTAAATGCAGTATCCAGCTGAATCCCAGATCTCCTCTAGTGTCTAAATGCAGTATCCAGCTGAATCCCAGATCTCCTCTAGTGAATAAATGCAGTATCCAGCTGAATCCCAGATCTCCTCTAGTGAATAAATGCAGTATCCAGCTGAATACCAGATCTCCTCTTGTGTCTAAATGCAGTATCCAGCTGAATCCCAGATCTCCTCTAGTGTCTAAATGCCGTGTCTTCAGGGTTGAGTTGGGCTATCTACACACCCTCCAGTGATAGTAGTCTATAGTACATGACTATCTCACCACTATCAGCAGAGAGGCAGTGCTGTTTGAGAACACACAGAGACAAAGATACACACACACACACACACACACACACACACACACACACACACACACACACACACACACACACACACACACACACACACACACACACACACACACACACACACACACACACACACACACACACACACACACACACACACCGTGTTATCAGACACAGATAAGTGCTGTTCCCGATGAATCATAACTGTTCTCTGCATCTGAACCAGACGGCTGCATGCTAATGACTGTGCGTTTGTTTGTGTCTGTCTGACAGAGATGTGAGCGGAGAGACGGAGAGAGATGGGGAGAGACGGAGACTGAGAGAGAGAGAGCTGCTGAGACCACGGGGAGAGCGAAGAGAGAACAGACCAGAGGCTGCACGGCTGGCTACCTCTGAACACACAACCACACTGATCTAAAACAGTTCAGTTCTGTTCGGAGAAAGCCAGCTCTCTCTTGGCCCCTTTGGGGGGGAAAAAGGATAAACATGAGGAATTAAAAGGGTTCCAACATTTAGAACACCACTGGACCTGAGGTGGTAGACTACATCCCTTCCCTCAGACTGGTGACGTATTCACAGCTAAACAGAGCTGTTGGATAGTCAACGTGAGTCTCTTCAATAGGAGAACATGATGTGTGTGAAATGGCATCCAAGTACAACACTTGCTAATCACAAGATCTATAGTGGGAAACATAGGGTCTATGCCAACCTGCTGTTTCCTGATGGAAGGCCTTATAATAGTGAAACCCGTTGTCCTCATCACAACCCAATGTGTTAGACCTCCCCCATGTATAGTTATTCTTCAAAATGATGACTTTTATATTGTAAAGTCGGAAGTGATATACAGTATTAGATTGCCTATACTACAAACAGACCACTGCCTAACCTGATGATGATGATGATGATGGTGATGATGATGATGATTTTTGTACAGATGAATGCACAGATGAATAAAGATAGTTTAAAAAAATCTTTTGCTGTATTTTTAAGTTATTTAAAAGCAATTGAATAGTCTAAAAACAAGTGGGTGGAAAATGTACAGTGAAAAGTAAGTGAGCAAAATGTAATTTCACATGATACCATTAATCAATCAATCAAGGAATCAAATGTATTTATAAAGGCCATTTTACATCAGCAGATGTCACAAAGTGCTATACAGAAACCCAGCCTAAATCCCCAAACAGCAAGCAATGCAGATGTAGAAGCATGGTGACTAAGAAAAACTCCCTACAAAGGCAGAAACATAGGAAGAAACCTAGAAAAAAATCAGGTTATGAGGGGTGGCCAGTCCTCTTCTGGCTTTGCCGGGTGGAGATTATAACAGAACATGGCCAAGATGTTCAAATGTTCATAAATTACCTGCATGGTCAAATAATAATCACAGTGTTTGTAGAGGGTCCAACAGGTCAGCACCTCAGGAGTAAATGTCAGTTGGCTTTTCATAGCCAAGCATTCAGAGTTAGAGACAGCAGGTGCGGTAGAGAGAGTCGAAAACAGCAGGTTAATGACATTATTGGATTTATATAGCACTTTTCCAACTTCTCATAGCTCTTTACATTGTTTGGGGGGCTATGTCACAGAGGACATCAGCTATGTCACAGAGGAGATATGAGTGAATAGAACATCAGCTATGTCACAGAGGAGATATGAGTGAATAGAACATCAGCTAATGTCACAGAGGAGATATGAGTGAATAGAACATCAGCTAATGTCACAGAGGAGATATGAGTGAATAGAACATCAGCTATGTCACAGAGGAGATATGAGTGAATAGAACATCAGCTATGTCACAGAGGAGATATGAGTGAATAGAACATCAGCTATGTCACAGAGGAGATATGAGTGAATAGAACATCAGCTATGTCACAGAGGAGATATGAGTGAATAGAACATCAGCTATGTCACAGAGGAGATATGAGTGAATAGAACATCAGCTATGTCACAGAGGAGATATGAGTGAATAGAACATCAGCTATGTCACAGAGGAGATATGAGTGAATAGAACATCAGCTATGTCACAGAGGAGATATGAGTGAATAGAACATCAGCTATGTCACAGAGGAGATATGAGTGAATAGAACATCAGCTATGTCACAGAGGAGATATGAGTGAATAGAACATCAGCTAATGTCACAGAGGAGATATGAGTGAATAGAACATCAGCTATGTCACAGAGGAGATATGAGTGAATAGAACATCAGCTATGTCACAGAGGAGATATGAGTGAATAGAACATCAGCTATGAGAAAGGAATCACAGAGGAGATATGAGTGAATAGAACATCACAGAGGAGATATGAGTGAATAGAACATCAGCTATGTCACAGAGGAGATATGAGTGAATAGAACATCAGCTATGTCACAGAGGAGATATGAGTGAATAGAACATCAGCTATGTCACAGGGAGATATGAGTGAATAGAACATCAGCTATGTCACAGAGGAGATATGAGTGAATAGAACATCAGCTATGTCACAGAGGAGATATGAGTGAATAGAACATCAGCTATGTCACAGAGGAGATATGAGTGAATAGAACATCAGCTATGTCACAGAGGAGATATGAGTGAATAGAACATCAGCTATGTCACAGAGGAGATATGAGTGAATAGAACATCAGCTATGTCACAGAGGAGATATGAGTGAATAGAACATCAGCTATGTCACAGAGGAGATATGAGTGAATAGAACATCAGCTATGTCACAGAGGAGATATGAGTGAATAGAACATCAGCTATGTCACAGAGGAGATATGAACATCAGCTATGAATAGAACATCAGCTATGTCACAGAGGAGATATGAGTGAATAGAACATCAGCTATGTCACAGAGGAGATATGAGTGAATAGAACATCAGCTATGTCACAGAGGAGATATGAGTGAATAGAACATCAGCTAATGTCACAGAGGAGATATGAGTGAATAGAACATCAGCTATGTCACAGAGGAGATATGAGTGAATAGAACATCAGCTATGTCACAGAGGAGATATGAGTGAATAGAACATCAGCTATGTCACAGAGGAGATATGAGTGAATATGTTGAATAGATCAAATAATAAATACAAAAATAGAGGAATACGCGTGACTGCTGGCTTCTACTTCTCTTTTAGTCTTACTGCTAGTATCACACCTACAACTGCCCGTACCCTCCGTTCACCTTACCCTGTCTGCCTGGGCCTTTCTTCACTTCCTGTTGTCTCCACTTCCTGTATGACTCCTCTGATTGGTTGGCAGAAGTGAAACTCCAAACAAAATCAGGAAACACAAATCTATCCCTGGCACTGCTCGGAGACAGTTAAAGGTGGGAAGTGCGTCAGTTGAGTGTGATGGCATAACAATAGTGATTTAGTCTATGTTTAGCATTGTTGTCCGAGGATCAGAGGGTCAGGGATGAGACTATAACTATTGCTGCTCTCTCTAAGAGGCGACTGCTGAGAAGCTGAATAGTTGGTCATTTAAAGACTTGAATTATATTCTATTTGTCTCTACTGACACCCTATTTCCTAGATAGTTCACTATTATATGCATCTCAATTGACACCCTAACTGCACCCAAATGGCACCCTATTGACACCCTAATGACACACTATTGACGCCCTATTGCAACCCTAATGACACCCGCATGACACCCTATTTACACCCGGATGACACCCAAATCACATACTATTTACGCCCTAATGACACCCAAATGAGTTTCTACCTTATGTAGTGAGATGTGTACATATCCACAGACCCTAAGGAGATGTGCTTTAGTGCTTACGTCTTTGCTAACTGGTGGATGTAGTTACAGACGTGATGCGTAGCATACCATGCTATTGCTAACATGCTAACGCTAACATGTGACTGTCACTAAAGCTGTGGGCAGAATCAGTTATTTTTAATTAACTAACAAACAACCCTGTACATTCTGTGAAGATAATGTATGACTTGGTAATAGGCTACATTAGCTGTATGACTTGTTAGTAGGCTACATTAGCTGTATGACTCGGTAGTAGGCTACATTATCTGTATGAATCGGTAGTAGGCTACATTAGCTCGGTAGTAGGCTACATAAGCTATATGACTCGGTAGTAGGCTACATTAGATATATGACTTGGTAGTAGGCTACATTAGCTCGGTAGTAGGCTACATTAGCTCGGTAGTAGGCTACATTAGCTATATGACTCGGTAGTAGGCTACATTAGCTATATGACTCGGTAGTAGGCTACATTAGCTCGGTAGTAGGCTACATTAGCTATATGACTCGGTAATAGGCTACATTAGCTGTATGACTCGGTAGTAGGCTACATTAGCTGCATGACTCGGTAGTAGGCTACATTAGCTCGGTAGTAGGCTACATTAGCTATATGACTCGGTAGTAGGCTACATTAGATATATGACTCGGTAGTAGGCTACATTAGCTATATGACTCGGTAGTAGGCTACATTAGCTGTATGACTTGGTAGTAGGCTACATTAGCTGTGTGACTCGGTAGTAGGCTATATTAGCTCGGTAGTAGGCTACATTAGCTGTATGACTCTGTAGTAGGCTACATTAGCTGTATGACTCGGTAGTAGGCTACATTAGCTGCATGTTAGAATACATTAGATCCACTGAATGTACAGAGTGAGGCAAAGTGGGGGGCGAGAGAGAAATAGAGAGAGAAACACTTAAACAATAGTCACCAATAGAGGAGTGTGTCCCTGTCCCTGAGCTGCCTGTCTGCGCTAACCAGATAAAAGAGATGTGCTGACTGATTGAGGCCACAACTGTGCAGGAAGAACAAACCTGGTTTGCTGCCAAAATGGCGCCATATTCTCAATATTGTGCACTGCTACATAGGGCTCTGGTCAAAAGTAGTGCACTATGTAGGGAATAGGGTGTCATTTAGGACATGTCACAGAGAGAATAGAACACCATTTTTGGCCTGGCATCAACATTGTGGATTGTCTGGAGCTTCCAATTGAAGTTTGGGTTTTAGGACTAATGAGGCAGTTTCCTGTACAGCGTAGTGTGGGGGTGAGAGCTGTCCAAAAAGGAAGAGACACAATGATGAGGAAAACAATCCAGTCAGTGGTCAAGTTCAGATTGAAACCGAAAGGGCCGTGGCTTGGCCCTTCTCACTTCACTATTCCAAAATTGTGTCACGGATTACTTCAGCATTCTAATAAATGATCACTAGTGATTTTCAACAGGGATTCCCCTCTGAGTGACAATTATATTTCTCAAAGAGCATGTGAGGTGAAATGCTTTTCATTAGCGAGCTGGGCCAGATAAAAAAACAAACAAACAGGCTAGTAAAATTGGATTATTAAAATGGTCGGCACAATCATATGCTACATATGGGGCGGCATGGTGGCCTAGTGGTTAGAGCGTTGGACTAGTAACCGGAAGGTTGCAAGTTCAAACCCCCGAGCTGACAAGGTAAGAATCTGTCATAATGCCCCTGAACAGGCAGTTAACCCACTGTTCCTAGGCCTTCATTGAAAATAAGAATTTGTTTTTAACTGACTTGCCTAGTTAAATAAAGATCAAATAAAAACATGATCATTACCATTCAAAAGTTTGATGTCACTTAGGAATTTCCTGGTTTTTGAAAGAAAAACACATTTTTTCTTCATTAAAATACCCTCAAATTGGTCAGAAATACAGTGTAGACATTGTTAATGTTGTAAATGACTATTGTAGCTGGAAACGGCTGATTTTTTAAAATGGAATATCTACATAGGCGTACAGAGGCCCATTATCAGCAACCATCACTCCTGTGTTCCAATGGCACGTTGTGTTAGCTAATCCAAGTTTATCATTTTAAAAGGCTAATTGATCATCAGAAAACACTTTTGCAATTATGTTAGCACAGCTGAAAACTGTTGTGCTAATTAATTAAAGAAGCAATAAATTATGTAGGATGCCAGACAGATATGTATACTGTAGCTAAGAAAGTAATACTAAGTGTATGTTGTGTAGTAAGATGTTAGTCGCCCATGTGCCTCACCCTAATAATTTGTACAGTGTACAGAGTGAGGAGGACCTGTTTATTGCGCTTATACCACGGTTGCCAAAGAAGACAAAGTAAACATGGAATTACATTTTTATAAAAGAACATATTTCTTTGACTGAGCATTTGGCACATGACTGAGCCTACAGTACTGGTACATACCAATGCGGTATTGTAAACACATCGTTTGTGGCCGGTGTGTGCTTGTTTTCAATCTTTTTTTTGTACAGCTTTGACAGTGCTACCGATAGTAATACACTGTAAGAACGGCCCATGTTCTGAATTCTCTCGCTGTACATTTCAAAAGTGCTGAACAAAAAATTATATTGACTACATCTGTCGTTGCTCGCATATTAATGTCTTAATTGAATATACAGATTATCTCTTATCCGCTTGTCGTCCCCTTATGCCATAGTTTGTACATCTCAATTGTCAGTAGAAACCATATTTGTTTAAGCAAGTAACATATCAGCTATGTTTTTTGAAAAGGCAGTAAATGAGGCTGAATAAACGGTTTTGCTGCCAGACAAGACTCTGCTGATAGCCAGGTGTAGCAGTGGTAAGGTGTTGGGACTCTGCTGATAGCCAGGTGTAGCAGTGGTAAGGTGTTGGGACTCTGCTGATAGCCAGGTGTAGCAGTGGTAAGGTGTTGGGACTCTGCTGATAGCCAGGTGTAGCAGTGGTAAGGTGTTGGGACTCTGCTGATAGCCAGGTGTAGTAGTGGTAAGGTGTTGGGACTCTGCTGATAGACAGGTGTAGCAGTGGTAAGGTGTTGGGACTCTGCTGATAGCCAGGTGTAGCAGTGGTAAGGTGTTGGGACTCTGCTGATAGACAGGTGTAGCAGTGGTAAGGTGTTGGGACTCTGCTGATAGCCAGGTGTAGCAGTGGTAATGTGTTGGGACTCTGCTGATAGACAGGTGTAGCAGTGGTAAGGTGTTGGGACTCTGCTGATAGCCAGGTGTAGCAGTGGTAAGGTGTTGGGACTCTGCTGATAGCCAGGTGTAGCAGTGGTAAGGTGTTGGGACTCTGCTGATAGCCAGGTGTAGCAGTGGTAAGGTGTTGGGACTCTGCTGATAGCCAGGTGTAGCAGTGGTAAGGTGTTGGGACTCTGCTGATAGCCAGGTGTAGCAGTGGTAAGGTGTTGGGACTCTGCTGATAGCCAGGTGTAGCAGTGGTAAGGTGTTGGGACTCTGCTGATAGACAGGTGTAGCAGTGGTAAGGTGTTGGGACTCTGCTGATAGACAGGTGTGGGTGGTACTCTGCTGATAGCCAGGTGTAGCAGTGGTAAGGTGTTGGGACTCTGCTGATAGCCAGGTGTAGCAGTGGTAAGGTGTTGGGACTCTGCTGATAGCCAGGTGTAGCAGTGGTAAGGTGTTGGGACTCTGCTGATAGCCAGGTGTAGCAGTGGTAAGGTGTTGGGACTCTGCTGTTGGGACTCTGCTGTTGGGACAGCTTTCTGTTGGCCCTAACAGTTTGTGGGCACAGTTTGTCACCGTTATAGTGCAATTAATGTATTGTTTAGTGTTGTGTTGTATAGTGGCTTTGCTGGCATGCATTTCACTTTTCTTTCTTTTTGCCCGACCAAGATTTACATACTAAAATCGCCACTGGCTACAATACATACCGTCCTTGGTTTTATGTAAAAAGTAGCTATGTTTTGGGAGGATGTGAGAGTGCAAGCTCAACATGACTTTATCCCAATCACATCTCCACTCCCTACCACTATCTGTGTCACCTGCAGTGATCTGTGTTATAGTATCATTGCATTAGTGATATCACTCTGTTGTCTGACGGCAGTTTAATTATCATTATCAACTCCCGGCAAATTACATTCAATATGATGTGTACGTAATGTATTACATTCATCAAATAATTGGTGTTAATGCTAATTGGTCTCCTAGTATTGTTTGTGGGTGATAATTGGCTGTTTGTGAAAGTCAAGGGTCCTATTATATATGGTTCACATTGTTTAGAGTCAGTCTATTAGACAGTCAGTTGAACTAAATTTAATTGATGTTTGCGCCAAACTCAGTTTTGGGGAAGTTACCCTGAAAATATAGCGGCATCTAGTGGTCAAAACCTGGTACTTTCACACTACTTTATGGTAAATAATGCAAGCAACTTCAATTACTAATTTCTTTCAACAGGGGGAAACAAACATCACTAGATTCACAGGGAATACATTACATAGTATGGAGAAGCAATACTCCAAGCCACCGCCCCATACTACTTGTCAAACATAGATAACTGATATTGTTTACTGGTTGTTGGGGTGTGATTGGTGTGGGGGTACGTGGAAAGCTTTTGACAAAAAAAGTTGATTCCTCATGTCTTACTCATTGGTAGGAAAAAGTCTGTCTCAAATCGGATGTTAGTTGCTATATTTATTGAATATTATATGAATCCTATGAATGAAAATGGCCAATTTGGGTGCAATCAACAGCTTAATTTCTCTAAGATACATAAACAAATCAATGCTTCAGGAATGGCAACCTTTTTCTAACTACAGAAACGATTTCAGAACAATCTGAGATGATGGTGTCATGAATTGCCGAAATGACATGAAACGACTCATCTGTTAAAATGAGAGATGAACAGTGGCGTTCTCTTGAGATCTGCCATAATGGTCTCAGCTAACAAAGCTCTCACAGGGGATCAGACGCTGGCATCCTATTACCTATATAGTACATCACTTTTTCATAGGGCTCTGGTTACAAATAGTGCACTACATAGGGAACTGGGTGCCATTTGGGACGCTGAGAGACTGTTTCCCCCAGTTGGAATCACACAGCCTGCCTGGGAGAGAGTTACATCATTGAACTGACTGAGTGAGTTCCAGAGTTCCAGAACGTTCCGGAGTTCCAGGTTCTGAGGCGGAACCTGGAGAGGTGAGGGCTGAAGGGTCACATAGAGTTGATAGAGGAGAACTTGACCCCAGTAATATAATACTTGTGGGATGTCATAATATGAGATGGTATTTGTGTAGAAGGATAGGGAAGTATCGGGAAGTCTTTTTATAGTATCATGTGATGATGACCTCACATGTCGTTTCTGTTGTTTTAATTAGGGGACAAACTCAATGTCACATTCAAGGTTAAAACCGTTCCTTTTACACCATTAATTTTTTAAAATGTATTAATCATTGCGTATATTTGATTTATTAACTTAATAATCAAGACCCTTAATATCGGGTGGTCCTTCTGTAGCTCAGTTGGTAGAGCATGGCGCTTGTAACGCCAGGGTAGTGGGTTTGATTCCCGGGACCACCCATACGTAGAATGTATGCACACATCACTGTAAGTCGCTTTGGATAAAAGCGTCTGCTAAATGGCATATATATATCATTCCTTTTATTTATATGCATTGTTTAAATTTGAAGGTTTGACAGCTTTGAAAGCTTACAACTTCCTTATTTTTGAAAATATTGTTTCAATATATCCAGACATTGACCATTTTTTTGATTGATTGTTTAGGGACACAACCCACTTTAGAAGAACTTGCATATTCCCTTTTAAAATGTCAAAATACCTGTCCAAAGTGAGGAATTAAAAGAATGCAGCTGTGATCCACCCCTCTGAGAGATTCCCTTTAAAGTCCCCATGGTCAACACAACACCACACACAGAGCATTCAGGAAGTCTTTTGGCTTTCTATTTCTATATAAAATGCTATGTAAAGCCACTGAAACTCCATAGGTAGCCCTGCTATTATTTAGTCTTGCTATTTCCTGCCGAGCTCTGTGTCTCAGTCCACACCTGATTGTGTGTGACAGGAAACCATTGGAAATCTTCGCCCATATATTAATTTCAATGGAATGTGAATGGCTTGGCCGTCTACCAACTTTCAATTTGTTGACACCATACTCTACCTTTCCAAAAAAAATGTTCTCTGAAATTCTCTGGCACCTTACATTAAGTTTACTTTCCCTCTAAATTCTATAGGGACATTTCTAGGACATCATTATTGGAATAAAAGGATTAGGTTCAAGGAAGGACTTATGACAGATTCAAAATGTGACAACCGACAAGGAGCCCCATGCCCCATGCTTGTTAAAATCATAGAGATCAACCATGGATGAAGTAGGGAAATGTGTTGATTCATCCATCTGTCTGGATGAGTAGAGTTCTGCTTGTTTAACTCAGTCAGGCTCAGGACATGTCAGACATTGTTGATATGTCCGCGTCTGCGTGCACACTGTTATAGAGAATACGTCTCAATTGAAAGGTCCACTGCAGCCGTTCTTATTTCAATATCATTTATGGGTAACAATTAACTACAATTAACTACCTAATAAAACAGTCAAAAACAAACAAAAATGGCTTCTTAGCAAAGAGCCATTTTTCAAACAAGAATTTTACTAGGACTGTCTGGGACTGGTCTGAAACTAGCTGTTATTGGCATAGAGGTTTGGAACTCTCTTTCTTATTGGTCTATTAACTCATTTACCACCTGGGGATGTCACCAGAGGTTTGGAACTCTCTTATTGGTCTATTAACTCATTTACTGCCTGGGGATGTCACCAGAGGTTTGGAACTCTCTTATTGGTCTATTAACTCATTTACCACCTGGGGATGTCACCAGAGGTTTGGAACTCTCTTTCTTATTGGTCTATTAACTCATTTACCACCTGGGGATGTCACCAGAGGTTTGGAACTCTCTTATTGGTCTATTAACTCATTTACCACCTGGGGATGTCACCAGAGGTTTGGAACTCTCTTTCTTATTGGTCTATTAACTCATTTACTGCCTGGGGATGTCACCAGAGGTTTGGAACTCTCTTATTGGTCTATTAACTCATTTACTGCCTGGGGATGTCACCAGAGGTTTGGAACTCTCTTATTGGTCTATTAACTCATTTACCACCTGGGGATGTCACCAGAGGTTTGGAACTCTCTTATTGGTCTATTAACTCATTTACCACCTGGGGATGTCACCAGAGGTTTGGAACTCTCGTTCTTATTGGTCTATTAACTCATTTACCACCTGGGGATGTCACCAGAGGTTTGGAACTCTCTTATTGGTCTATTAACTCATTTACCACCTGGGGATGTCACCAGAGGTTTGGAACTCTCTTATTGGTCTATTAACTCATTTACCACCTGGGGATGTCACCAGAGGTTTGGAACTCTCTTCTTATTGGTCTATTAACTCATTTACCACCTGGGGATGTCACCAGAGGTTTGGAACTCTCTTATTGGTCTATTAACTCATTTACCACCTGGGGATGTCACCAGAGGTTTGGAACTCTCTTATTGGTCTATTAACTCATTTACCACCTGGGGATGTCACCAGAGGTTTGGAACTCTCTTATTGGTCTATTAACTCATTTACCACCTGGGGATGTCACCAGAGGTTTGGAACTCTCTTATTGGTCTATTAACTCATTTACCACCTGGGGATGTCACCAGAGGTTTGGAACTCTCTTATTGGTCTATTAACTCATTTACCACCTGGGGATGTCACCAGAGGTTTGGAACTCTCTTATTGGTCTATTAACTCATTTACCACCTGGGGATGTCACCAGAGGTTTGGAACTCTCTTATTGGTCTATTAACTCATTTACCACCTGGGGATGTCACCAGAGGTTTGGAACTCTCTTATTGGTCTATTAACTGCATTTACCACCTGGGGATGTCACCAGAGGTTTGGAACTCTCTTTCTTATTGGTCTATTAACTCATTTACCACCTGGGGATGTCACCAGAGGTTTGGAACTCTCTTATTGGTCTATTAACTCATTTACCACCTGGGGATGTCACCAGAGGTTTGGAACTCTCTTATTGGTCTATTAACTCATTTACCACCTGGGGATGTCACCAGAGGTTTGGAACTCTCTTATTGGTCTATTAACTCATTTATCACCTGGGGATGTCACCAGAGGTTTGGAACTCTCTTATTGGTCTATTAACTCATTTACCACCTGGGGATGTCACCAGAGGTTTGGAACTCTCGTTCTTATTGGTCTATTAACTCATTTACCACCTGGGGATGTCACCAGAGGTTTGGAACTCTCTTATTGGTCTATTAACTCATTTACCACCTGGGGATGTCACCAGAGGTTTGGAACTCTCTTTCTTATTGGTCTATTAACTCATTTACCACCTGGGGATGTCACCAGAGGTTTGGAACTCTCTTTTTTATTGGTCTATTAACTCATTTACCACCTGGGGATGTCACCAGAGGTTTGGAACTCTCTTATTGGTCTATTAACTCATTTACCACCTGGGGATGTCACCAGAGGTTTGGAACTCTCTTTCTTATTGGTCTATTAACTCATTTACCACCTGGGGATGTCACCAGAGGTTTGGAACTCTCTTATTGGTCTATTAACTCATTTACCACCTGGGGATGTCACCAGAGGTTTGGAACTCTCTTATTGGTCTATTAACTCATTTACCACCTGGGGATGTCACCAGAGGTTTGGAACTCTCTTTCTTATTGGTCTATTAACTCATTTACCACCTGGGGATGTCACCAGAGGTTTGGAACTCTCTTATTGGTCTATTAACTCATTTACCACCTGGGGATGTCACCAGAGGTTTGGAACTCTCTTTCTTATTGGTCTATTAACTCATTTACCACCTGGGGATGTCACCAGAGGTTTGGAACTCTCTTTCTTATTGGTCTATTAACTCATTTACCACCTGGGGATGTCACCAGAGGTTTGGAACTCTCTTATTGGTCTATTAACTCATTTACCACCTGGGGATGTCACCAGAGGTTTGGAACTCTCTTTCTTATTGGTCTATTAACTCATTTACCACCTGGGGATGTCACCAGAGGTTTGGAACTCTCTTTCTTATTGGTCTATTAACTCATTTACCACCTGGGGATGTCACCAGAGGTTTGGAACTCTCTTATTGGTCTATTAACTCATTTACTGCCTGGGGATGTCACCAGAGGTTTGGAACTCTCTTATTGGTCTATTAACTCATCTACCACCTGGGGATGTCACCAGAGGTTTGGAACTCTCTTATTGGTCTATTAACTAATTTACCACCTGGGGATGTCACCAGAGGTTTGGAACTCTCTTATTGGTCTATTAACTCATTGGTCTATTAACTCATTTACTGCCTGGGGATGTCACCAGAGGTTTGGAACTCTCTTATTGGTCTATTAACTCATCTACCACCTGGGGATGTCACCAGAGGTTTGGAACTCTCTTATTGGTCTATTAACTCATTTACCACCTGGGGATGTCACCAGAGGTTTGGAACTCTCTTATTGGTCTATTAACTCATTTACCACCTGGGGATGTCACCAGAGGTTTGGAACTCTCTTATTGGTCTATTAACTCATTTACCACCTGGGGATGTCACCAGAGGTTTGGAACTCTCTTATTGGTCTATTAACTAATTTACCACCTGGGGATGTCACCAGAGGTTTGGAACTCTCTTATTGGTCTATTAACTCATTTACCACCTGGGGATGTCACCAGAGGTTTGGAACTCTCTTATTGGTCTATTAACTCATTTACCACCTGGGGATGTCACCAGAGGTTTGGAACTCTCTTATTGGTCTATTAACTCATTTACCACCTGGGGATGTCACCAGAGGTTTGGAACTCTCTTATTGGTCTATTAACTCATTTACCACCTGGGGATGTCACCAGAGGTTTGGAACTCTCTTTTATTGGTCTATTAACTCATTTACCACCTGGGGATGTCACCAGAGGTTTGGAACTCTCTTTATTGGTCTATTAACTCATTTACCACCTGGGGATGTCACCAGAGGTTTGGAACTCTCTTTCTTATTGGTCTATTAACTCATTTACCACCTGGGGATGTCACCAGAGGTTTGGAACTCTCTTTCTTATTGGTCTATTAACTCATTTACCACCTGGGGATGTCACCAGAGGTTTGGAACTCTCTTATTGGTCTATTAACTCATTTACCACCTGGGGATGTCACCAGAGGTTTGGAACTCTCTTATTGGTCTATTAACTCATTTACCACCTGGGGATGTCACCAGAGGTTTGGAACTCTCTTTCTTATTGGTCTATTAACTCATTTACCACCTGGGGATGTCACCAGAGGTTTGGAACTCTCTTATTGGTCTATTAACTCATTTACCACCTGGGGATGTCACCAGAGGTTTGGAACTCTCTTATTGGTCTATTAACTCATTTACCACCTGGGGATGTCACCAGAGGTTTGGAACTCTCTTTCTTATTGGTCTATTAACTCATTTACCACCTGGGGATGTCACCAGAGGTTTGGAACTCTCTTTCTTATTGGTCTATTAACTCATTTACCACCTGGGGATGTCACCAGAGGTTTGGAACTCTCTTTCTTATTGGTCTATTAACTCATTTACCACCTGGGGATGTCACCAGAGGTTTGGAACTCTCTTTCTTATTGGTCTATTAACTCATTTACCACCTGGGGATGTCACCAGAGGTTTGGAACTCTCTTATTGGTCTATTAACTCATTTACCACCTGGGGATGTCACCAGAGGTTTGGAACTCTCTTATTGGTCTATTAACTCATTTACCACCTGGGGATGTCACCAGAGGTTTGGAACTCTCTTATTGGTCTATTAACTCATTTACCACCTGGGGATGTCACCAGAGGTTTGGAACTCTCTTATTGGTCTATTAACTAATTTACCACCTGGGGATGTCACCAGAGGTTTGGAACTCTCTTATTGGTCTATTAACTAATTTACCACCTGGGGATGTCACCAGAGGTTTGGAACTCTCTTGTTGGTCTATTAACTCATTTACCACCTGGGGATGTCACCAGAGGTTTGGAACTCTCTTATTGGTCTATTAACTCATTTATCACCTGGGGATGTCACCAGAGGTTTGGAACTCTCTTTCTTATTGGTCTATTAACTCATTTACCACCTGGGGATGTCACCAGAGGTTTGGAACTCTCTTTCTTATTGGTCTATTAACTCATTTACCACCTGGGGATGTCACCAGAGGTTTGGAACTCTCTTATCGGTCTATTAACTCATTTACTGCCTGGGGATGTCACCAGAGGTTTGGAACTCTCTTATTGGTCTATTAACTCATTTACCACCTGGGGATGTCACCAGAGGTTTGGAACTCTCTTTCTTATTGGTCTATTAACTCATTTACCACCTGGGGATGTCACCAGAGGTTTGGAACTCTCTTATTGGTCTATTAACTCATTTACCACCTGGGGATGTCACCAGAGGTTTGGAACTCTCTTTCTTATTGGTCTATTAACTCATTTACCACCTGGGGATGTCACCAGAGGTTTGGAACTCTCTTCTTATTGGTCTATTAACTCATTTACCACCTGGGGATGTCACCAGAGGTTTGGAACTCTTATTGGTCTATCTTTACTATTGGTCTATTAACTCATTTACCACCTGGGGATGTCACCAGAGGTTTGGAACTCTCTTATTGGTCTATTAACTCATTTACCACCTGGGGATGTCACCAGAGGTTTGGAACTCTTATTGGTCTATTAACTCATTTACCACCTGGGGATGTCACCAGAGGTTTGGAACTCTCTTTCTTATTGGTCTATTAACTCATTTACCACCTGGGGATGTCACCAGAGGTTTGGAACTGGTCTATTAACTCATTTACCACCTGGGGATTCTTATTGGTCTATTAACTCATTTACCACCTGGGGATGTCACCAGAGGTTTGGAACTCTCTTTCTTATTGGTCTATTAACTCATTTACCACCTGGGGATGTCACCAGAGGTTTGGAACTCTCTTTCTTATTGGTCTATTAACTCATTTACCACCTGGGGATGTCACCAGAGGTTTGGAACTCTTTCTTATTGGTCTATTAACTCATTTACCACCTGGGGATGTCACCAGAGGTTTGGAACTCTCTTATTGGTCTATTAACTCATTTACCACCTGGGGATGTCACCAGAGGTTTGGAACTCTCTTATTGGTCTATTAACTCATTTACCACCTGGGGATGTCACCAGAGGTTTGGAACTCTCTTATTGGTCTATTAACTAATTTACCACCTGGGGATGTCACCAGAGGTTTGGAACTCTCTTATTGGTCTATTAACTCATTTACCACCTGGGGATGTCACCAGAGGTTTGGAACTCTCTTATTGGTCTATTAACTCATTTACCACCTGGGGATGTCACCAGAGGTTTGGAACTCTCTTATTGGTCTATTAACTCATTTACCACCTGGGGATGTCACCAGAGGTTTGGAACTCTCTTATTGGTCTATTAACTCATTTACTGCCTGGGGATGTCACCAGAGGTTTGGAACTCTCTTATTGGTCTATTAACTCATTTACCACCTGGGGATGTCACCAGAGGTTTGGAACTCTCTTTCTTATTGGTCTATTAACTCATTTACTGCCTGGGGATGTCACCAGAGGTTTGGAACTCTCTTATTGGTCTATTAACTCATTTACCACCTGGGGATGTCACCAGAGGTTTGGAACTCTCTTTCTTATTGGTCTATTAACTCATTTACCACCTGGGGATGTCACCAGAGGTTTGGAACTCTCTTTCTTATTGGTCTATTAACTCATTTATCACCTGGGGATGTCACCAGAGGTTTGGAACTCTCTTTCTTATTGGTCTATTAACTCATTTACTGCCTGGGGATGTCACCAGAGGTTTGGAACTCTCTTTCTTATTGGTCTATTAACTCATTTACCACCTGGGGATGTCACCAGAGGTTTGGAACTCTCTTATTGGTCTATTAACTCATTTACTGCCTGGGGATGTCACCAGAGGTTTGGAACTCTCTTATTGGTCTATTAACTCATTTACTGCCTGGGGATGTCACCAGAGGTTTGGAACTCTCTTATTGGTCTATTAACTCATTTACCACCTGGGGATGTCACCAGAGGTTTGGAACTCTCTTATTGGTCTATTAACTCATTTACCACCTGGGGATGTCACCAGAGGTTTGGAACTCTCTTATTGGTCTATTAACTCATTTACCACCTGGGGATGTCACCAGAGGTTTGGAACTCTCTTGTTGGTCTATTAACTCATTTACCACCTGGGGATGTCACCAGAGGTTTGGAACTCTCTTTCTTATTGGTCTATTAACTCATCTACCACCTGGGGATGTCACCAGAGGTTTGGAACTCTCTTTCTTATTGGTCTATTAACTCATTTACCACCTGGGGATGGGAGGTTTGAACTCTCTTTCTTATTGGTCTATTAACTCATTTACCACCTGGGGATGTCACCAGAGGTTTGGAACTCTCTTTCTTATTGGTCTATTAACTCATTTACCACCTGGGGATGTCACCAGAGGTTTGGAACTCTCTTTCTTATTGGTCTATTAACTCATTTACCACCTGGGGATGTCACCAGAGGTTTGGAACTCTCTTTCTTATTGGTCTATTAACTCATTTACCACCTGGGGATGTCACCAGAGGTTTGGAACTCTCTTATTGGTCTATTAACTCATTTACCACCTGGGGATGTCACCAGAGGTTTGGAACTCTCTTGTTGGTCTATTAACTCATTTACTGCCTGGGGATGTCACCAGAGGTTTGGAACTCTCTTGTTGGTCTATTAACTCATTTACCACCTGGGGATGTCACCATGCAGCCCAAAACTTCATCCCACCAAAGCAAGCTGACATTTCAGGTGGTCTTTACAAACAGCTCTTACACTAAAAAAGACCTTATAATTATTTATAATTTCACAGTATTATTCCAACCTCATAGTGTGGAAATGTAAATAAAAAATCTGGGCCACTGAAAAAACTACAACCAGAGTCAACTATCACTCCTGCCATCTGATGGTCAAACACAGCCAATGCAGCCCTGAGATATACAGATGAACATGCTTTGGTTTCTTTTTTATTTAACTAGGCAAGACAGTTAAGAATAAATTCTACTTTTCAATGATGTCTAGGAACAGTGGGTTAACTGCCTTGTTCAGGGGCAGAGCAACAGGTTTTTACCTTGTCAGCTTGGGGAATTGATCTTGCAACCTTTACGGAATCTAGTCCAACACTCTAACCACTAGGCTACCTGCCGCCACCAGGCTACCTGCCGCCCCACTAGGCTACCTGCCGCCACCAGGCTACCTGCCGCCACCAGGCTACCTGCCGCCCCACTAGGCTACCTGCCGCCACTAGGCTACCTGCCGCCACCAGGCTACCTGCCGCCACCAGGCTACCTGCCGCCACCAGGCTACCTGCCGCCCCACTAGGCTACCTGCCGCCACTAGGCTACCTGCCGCCACCAGGCTACCTGCCGCCACCAGGCTACCTGACGCCACCAGGCTACCTGCCGCCACTAGGCTACCTGCCGCCACCAGGCTACCTGCCGCCACCAGGCTACCTGACGCCACTAGGCTACCTGCCGCCACTAGGCTACCTGCCGCCACCAGGCTACCTGCCGCCACCAGGCTACCTGCCGCCACTAGGCTACCTGCCGCCACCAGGCTACCTGCCGCCACTAGGCTACCTGCCGCCACCAGGCTACCTGCCGCCACCAGGCTACCTGCCGCCACCAGGCTACCTGCCCCCACCAGGCTACCTGACGCCACTAGGCTACCTGCCGCTACCAGGCTACCTGCCGCCACCAGGCTACCTGCCGCCACCAGGCTACCTGACGCCACTAGGCTACCTGCCGCCACTAGGCTACCTGCCGCCACCAGGCTACCTGCCGCCACTAGGCTACCTGCCGCCACCAGGCTACCTGCCGCCACCAGGCTACCTGCCGCCACCAGGCTACCTGCCGCCACTAGGCTACCTGCCGTCACCAGGCTACCTGCCGCCACTAGGCTACCTGCCGCCACCAGGCTACCTGCCGCCACCAGGCTACCTGCCGCCACCAGGCTACCTGCCGCCACCAGGCTACCTGCCGCCCCACTAGGCTACCTGCCGCCACTAGGCTACCTGCCGCCACTAGGCTACCTGCCGCCACCAGGCTACCTGCCGCCACCAGGCTACCTGCCGCCACCAGGCTACCTGCTGCCACTAGGCTACCTGCCGCCACCAGGCTACCTGCCGCCACCAGGCTACCTGACGCCACTAGGCTACCTGCCGCCACTAGGCTACCTGCCGCCACCAGGCTACCTGCCGCCACCAGGCTACCTGTCGCCACCAGGCTCCCTGCCCCCACCAGGCTACCTGACGCCACTAGGCTACCTGCCGCCACTAGGCTACCTGCCGCCACCAGGCTACCTGTCGCCACCAGGCTACCTGTCGCCACCAGGCTACCTGCCCCCACCAGGCTACCTGACGCCACTAGGCTACCTGCCGCCACTAGGCTACCTGCCGCCACCAGGCTACCTGCCGCCACCAGGCTACCTGACGCCACTAGGCTACCTGCCGCCACCAGGCTACCTGCCGCCACTAGGCTACCTGCCGCCACCAGGCTACCTGCCGCCACCAGGCTACCTGCCGCCACCAGGCTACCTGCCGCCACTAGGCTACCTGCCGCCACCAGGCTACCTGCCGCCACTAGGCTACCTGCCGCCACCAGGCTACCTGCCGCCACTAGGCTACCTGCCGCCACCAGGCTACAGCTTCACAGAACGCAATGTTCTGAACACTACTTAAATGCTTCTGGAATTGAACATTCTCGAAGGGGAGTGCATTTGATTAGTTCTAGAACTATAATTTAATTAATTTGTTCTAACATTAAAAATTTGAGAATGAAATGTTGTAAAAGTGGAATGATTAGTTGTAGAACTGGTTTGTCTTGACAGGGTACAGACATTCTACCACTAGCCAGCGTTATTTACAGAACAAGGACCTTTTGGCCTTTCTCCTCCACACCCATGAAATAAATGACTTCCAAGCGGTCTGCTAGCTATTAAAACTAAAGTGCAGTTTTAAAGTTAATCTCATGCTATTCTAGACATTTTGCCAAGGTGCAGAGGAAAATGTACATCCTACATGCTATTCTATGCATTTGTCATAAGGTTGAGACTAAATGTAGCATATCTAAAGCTAATTAAAGCTAAAATATAGGGATGTTGACTGTGAGCTGTCTTGTTTGCTAAATGAACCAATGAAATAAGCAGTGGCATTTTTGCAGTGACATATGCCTCAGTGCGGTCCCATTCGTGGCTTATTGGGGGTGTGGCTTTCAGTTAGTTATTTTTGGTAACCCATCCTATGAGAGTGAATGTCAATCCAGTTGATATGTTATGTTATATTTCATAACATCTGACTAACCAAGTAAACTGTTTGCTATGAATTCTATTTGATTGTGTTTAGGTAAAAATACTAATAATGTAATAATTGGAACACTGACAAGTAAAGAACATAAAACAAATATATATGCAGTATATTCATCTATTTTGCTCAATCTGATTGTGGGGGCCTGGCTCCCCAGTGGATGGGCCTGGCTCCCCAGTGGATGGGCCTGGCTTCCTGTGGATGGGCCTGGCTCCCCAGTGGATGGGCCTGGCTTCCTGTGGATGGGCCTGGCTTCCTGTGGATGGGCCTGGCTTCCTGTGGATGGGCCTGGCTCCCCAGTGGATGGGCCTGGCTTCCTGTGGATGGGCCTGGCTTCCTGTGGATGGGCCTGGCTTCCTGTGGATGGGCCTGGCTCCCCAGGGGATGGGCCTGGCTCCCCAGTGGATGGGCCTGGCTTCCTGTGGATGGGCCTGGCTCCCCAGGGGATGGGCCTGGCTTCCTGTGGATGGGCCTGGCTTCCTGTGGATGGGCCTGGCTCCCCAGTGGATGGGCCTGGCTTCCTGTGGATGGGCCTGGCTTCCTGTGCATGGGCCTGGCTTCCTGTGGATGGGCCTGGCTCCCCAGTGGATGGGCCTGGCTTCCTGTGGATGGGCCTGTTTTCCTGTGGATGGGCCTGGCTTCCTGTGGATGGGCCTGGCTCCCCAGTGGATGGGCCTGGCTTCCTGTGGATGGGCCTGGCTCCCCAGTGGATGGGCCTGGCTTCCTGTGGATGGGCCTGGCTTCCTGTGGATGGGCCTGGCTTTCTGTGGATGGGCCTGGCTTCCTGTGGATGGGCCTGGCTTCCTGTGGATGGGCCTGGTTTCCTGTGCCTACGCCTCTGTACTGTACTGTACTGTACTTGGCTGGTTCAGTTGCAAGGTAGACTTGTGGCTACATGATTGAGTGATACTCCATAGAGATTTACACTACAGCTAGTGTGTGGTGTTAGCCCTGTATCTGTACTCATAAAGGCAGCTTGGTGTGCTTCCCAAATGGCACCCCATTCCCTATATAGTGCACTACCCTATGGGCCATGGTCAAAAGTAGCACACTATATAGCAAATAGTGTGCCATTTTGGATGAAGATTGGAAGTATATAGGAGTGTGTCTCTGTGGCCCCAGTGATTTCTCCATCTATCTCTCAGAGGCCATATCATTACTGAGCAGACAGCTAGGCTGCTAGAGTCTGAGCTGCAGCTGGGGGCATAGAGCTACTGCTGCTACTGGAGAATAATAACACACTGTACTGGAATATAATATACTGCTGCAACTGGAATATAATATACTGCTGCAACTGGAATATAATATACTGCTGTAACTGGAATATAATATACTGCTGCTACTGGAATATCATATACTATAACTACTCGACTGGACTGGAATATAATATACTGTACTGGACTGGAATACAATATAATATACTGGACTGGACTGGAATATAATATAATATACTGTACTGGACTGGAATACAATATAATATACTGGACTGGACTGGAATAAAATATAATATACTGTACTGGACTGGAATACAATATAATATACTGGACTGGACTGGAATAAAATATAATATACTGTACTGGACTGGAATACAATATAATATACTGGACTGGACTGGAATAAAATATAATATACTGGACTGGACTGGAATACAATATAATATACTGGACTGGAATATAATATAAAATACTATACTGGACTGGACTTTATATGCCATTTAGCAGACGCTTTTATCCAAAGCGACTTACAGTCATGTGTGCATACATTCTACGTATGGGTGGTCCCGGGACTGCAATATAATATACTATACTGGGCTGGAATACAATATACTGTACTGAACTGGACTGCAATATACTATACTGGAATATAATATAATATACTGTACTGGATTGGAATCTAATATACTGTACTGGACTGCAATATAATATACTGTAATGTACTGGAATATAATAGAATATATATTTAGGAATGTAGGGAATTTTGCTTAAATTCATCAAAAAAGTTAGCTTTTAATAGTGAACCTTTTTTTGTGGGATACACATAAGGCAATTCTAGGTCTTGTGGCATATTTTGGTTAAACTATCCCGAATTCAATGGCATTGCAACCCTCTGCATGCACAGTGCATTCTTTCATCATATGCACTTCCATCTGTAGTGTCTGGACTATCATTAAATGTGACGACTGTTATTTTATCAAATCAATTCTCTGTGTGTAATTATTATTATGTGGTTAATCTAATCATGTAAACTTTAATTACTAGGAAGTCGGGGCACCACGGGAAAATGTTTATATAACCCGAAACGACTCTTCAGATATTTTCACATCTTATCAAAACAGTCGCTTATTAATGTATTATTATTCAAATCAAATCAAATTTTATTTGTCACATACACATGGTTAGCAGATGTTAATGCGAGTGTAGCGAAATGCTTGCTTCTAGTACCTCATCAGTTCTCATTACTGAATGTCGCAAACCCTTGGATATCTGCACGAACCCTTGGATATCTGCACGAACCCTTAGATATCTGCACGAACCCTTGGATATCTGCACAAACCCTTGGATATCTGCACGAACCCTTGGATATCTGCACGAACCCTTGGATATCTGCACGAACCCTTGGATATCTGCACAAACCCTTGGATATCTGCACGAACCCTTGGATATCTGCACGAACCCTTGGATATCTGCACGAACCCTTGGATATCTGCACGAACCCTTGGATATCTGCACAAACCCTTGGATATCTGCACAAACCCTTGGATATCTGCACAAACCCTTGGATATCTGCACAAACCCTTGGATATCTGCATAAACCCTTGGATATCTGCACAAACCCTTGGATATCTGCACGAACACTTGGATATTTGCACGAACCCTTGGATATCTGCACAAACCCTTGGATATCTGCACAAACCCTTGGATATCTGCACAAACTCTTGGATATCTGCACAAACCCTTGGATATCTGCACAAACACTTGGATATCTGCACGGACCCTTGGATATCTGCACAAACCCTTGGATATCTGCACAAACCCTTGGATATCTGCACAAACCCTTGGATATCTGCACGAACCCTTGGATATCTGCACAAACCCTTGGATATCTGCACAAACCCTTGGATATCTGCACAAACCCTTGGATATCTGCATGAACCCTTGGATATCTGCACGAACCCTAGCCTAAATGATGAATCAGCGATATACAGATTGGCTTAATTATTTATTTCCTAACTAACTAAATCATCACAGAAGTACATAACAAACTAACAGCAGATATTTGGGTTACTACATGATACAAAGAAAAAGTCCCTAGCGGACGAAGACGGTATGACGGCTTGATAGACAAAGGAAAGGGGTGGGGACTGAGAAAGAGCGGGAAAGACAAAATGGATTCACTACAGACAGTTGATAATTATATTAATTGAAATGCTAATCGTTTGCACATGAACGGCCACTCATTCGAGAATAATTGCAATGTATATATTTACACCTGTATGTCGTTGTTGTCTTCTCTGTTGGAACTGCCAGTCCGTCTGCTGGATAGTCAGTTCATCAGAGAGTCTGGTTAACTTCCCCAGAAGTCACAATGTGCTTCGTGATTGTAGCTTTCTCCACGGCTCTGGATAGTGTCTGTTGTCATGGATACGTCAAGCCTACAGATGGTCGTTGCATAGAATAGATGCTTCCGCAATTGTCGTTATTCTTGTCCTAGGCTTCGTACATTTCCGGCTGCAGACTGGTAGTTCGACGGCATAGGATTTCTTACCGCTGTAGTGAATCAATAGTCTCAGAGTTGAACCATTTCCAGCTGTGTAGCCAATGTTCCACGCTGTATGGTCTTGTGGCCTATAGATTTGTAGTTCTTAACCATTTCACATGTAGCATCAGCTGCATGTTTTCTAGTCTAATGGCCTATAGAATTGTAGCCATTTCAATGTGGGGACTCCATCCCAGCGTTCTCTGACTTAATGTACATTTTGTAGGAAGTGGTATTATACTCTGTGGAAAAAGGGCGATTCCATGATTCCTGATGTAATGTCTGGCCTCATTGGGGCGTGGCCACTGACTAGTTAAAACTTTACATCTTAACAAGTATCTAATTTAGAAGGCCAACATAACATTATATCTTCTCACAAATAGTTTCATATTTACTCATTCATTTTATCCAACATCTAGGTGTAAACCTGACAGCTGGGAAATGTCCACTTTAAGAGATACAGTTATGTGTGTTTCCTGTCCTTCATGAGATCAACAAATGAAACACACTCGACATGACTGTCCCTTAAGTGTCCATGGACCATTCCCACATTCTCAAAAATAGAAATATTGTTTAATTATTCAAACTTTTGATGTCCAAGGGTCTCTTTGTGTTCCCCAGTTTACGTTCTAATCTCGAACACTACAGAGCATAGGGGCAGCGTCTTTTACGACCGCCATAAAACAGTCGACTTCCCGCTCTCCTCGTCTACGAGAGAGAACACGCTGTAGAGCGGAACCTCTGTAACCTGATCCTTCAGATCGTCACAGAAGAGTCATGACATTCCCCTCTATGAGAGAGAACACGCTGTAGAGCAGAACCACTGTGACCTGATCCTTCAGATCTTCACAGAAGAGTCATGACATTCCCCTCTATGAGAGAGAACACGCTGTAGAGCGGACCCACTGTGACCTGATCCTTCAGATCGTCACAGAAGAGTCATGAAACATCACATGTACTGCTGATTTTCAATATCTTGCACACTAATGAGATGCTATTGAGCCCACACTACTATACAGTCTGAGCCAAGGACTACATGCTTTCTGGTAAGTTTTGATGACAATACTGGGTGGGGTAAATATATTTTATGTGACATACATTCTTTTTTTGTTAACTAGTAAATAGTATCCTACAGCAAAGTGTGTTTAAATCATTTCTAACTTGTTAACCATTTCTGCTAGTTAGTTTTTTGCTACCATGTGGGTTTTTAGCTTGCTTGAGCCTGCTTACTGAGGAGTGTTAATTCACCTGTTTCCATACATGTTTAATTTTAAAACGTTTATCTTACAAAGGAGTTGTTTCATCTAACTGCTAAACAATTTATCTGTACATGGAATTGTATTTATTTATTTTTTACAATTATTTTTCTAATCTTTACAGGGAAATGCCACTTGCACTATCTGACGTATGGAGACATTTCACTGCAGATAATGTAGAAGGAAAATCTGTGTACATTTGCAAATACTGTGCCAAATCATACGTGAAGAATACAACAAAGATGCAGAATCATCTGGCCAAGTGCATTAAGTTTCCTCAGTGCTCACAACAAGCAACCTCTGACAAAAGTCCCTCTACTTCTATTCGAGGTGAAAATGATGAATCAGACACCTTAGCGATAGCAAAAGCTTATGGCCCTCCTGGAATCAGTATGGCCATAAGCTGTGTGGATAAGGTAGTAGTTGTGGAATTGTTAGGTTAGATTACTCGTTGGTTATTACTGCATTGTCGGAATTAGAAGCACAAGCGTTTCGCTACACTCGCATTAACATCTGCTAACCATGTGTATGTGACAAATAAAATTTGATTTGATTTGGCCCTCCTGGAATCAGAAGAGTCAATGCAGGAACCTGGTCAGAGAAAACCTGATGAATGTAGTATTGCTTGAGCTGTGTACACAACTGGGTCACCTCTGATGCTCACAGGCAATGTGTATTGAAAGAGATTTCTGAATGTTATTCACCCAGCATACACCCCTCCAACCAGACATGCTTCATCTACTAATTTGCTGGATGCAGAGTTCAACAGAGTTCAAGTGAAGGTCAAGCAAATCATAGAGGAAGCAGACTGTATTGGAATCATCTCTGATGGGTGGTCGAATGTTCGCGGGCAAGGAATAATGAACTACATCATCTCCACCCTAAACCAGTATTCTACAAGAGCACAGACACAAGGGACAACATACACTGTTCTCTACATTGCAGATGAGCTGAAGGCAGTCATCAATGACCTTGGACCACAGAAGGTATTTGCACTGGTGACAGACAATGCTGTGAACATAAAGGCTGCTTGGTCTAAAGTGGAGGAGTCCTACCTTCACATCACATCACACCCACTGGCTGTGCTGCTCATGCATTGAATTTGCTCCTCAAGGACATCATGGCACTGAAAACAATGAATACACTACAAGAGAGCCAAGGCAATGGTTAGGTATGTGAAGGGTCATCAAGTTATAGCAGAAAACTACCTCACCAAGCAATGTGAGAAGGATAAGAGCACCACATTGAAGCTGCCCAGCCACCTCCGTTGGGGTGGTGTTGTCATCATGTTTGACAGTCTCCTGGAGGGGAAGGAGTCTCTCCAAGAAATGGCCATATCACAGTCTGCCGATATGGACAGCCCCATCAAGAGGATCCTCCTGGATGATGTATTTTGGGAGAGAGTGGTAAGCAGCCTGAAACTCCTGAAACCTATAGCAGTAGCCATTGCACGGATTGAGGGAGACAATGCCATCCTGTCTGATGTTCAGACTCTGCTTGCAGATGTAAGAGAAGCAATCTGTACTGCCCTGCCCACTTCACCGTTGCTCCAAGCAGAGGAAACTGCAGTTCTGAAATACATCAAAAAGCGTGAAGACTTCTACCTGAAACCCATACACACCGTGTACATGTTGGACCCCATGTATGCTGGCAAGAGCATCCTGTCTGGTGCAGAGATCAACAAGGCCTATGGTGTCATCACTACTGTGTCTCGCCACCTTAGCCTGGATGAGGGCAAGGTTCTTGGCAGTCTGGCGAAGTACACTTCCAAGGAAGGGCTTATGGTAGCCGTGCCAACATATCTCATCCGCCACCTGGTGGAAGGGACTTTGTGGATCTGAGGCACATTCCCCAGTTGCCTCCATCATCCTCCAAATCTCACCAACATCAGCCGCCTCAGAGCGCAACTGGTCCTTGTTTGGGAACACACACACCAAAGCACACAACAGGCTGACTGTATAGAGTGTATAGAGTGTATAGAGTGTATAGAGTGTATAGAGTGTAGTATCAGAGTGTATAGAGTGTAGTATCAGAGTGTATAGAGTGTAGTATCAGAGTGTATAGAGTGTAGTATCAGAGTGTATAGAGTGTATAGAGTGTAGTATCAGAGTGTATAGAGTGTAGTATCAGAGTGTATAGAGTGTATAGAGTGTAGTATCAGAGTGTATAGAGTGTAGTATCAGAGTGTATAGAGTGTAGTATCAGAGTGTATAGAGTGTATAGAGTGTAGTATCAGAGTGTATAGAGTGTAGTATCAGAGTGTATAGAGTGTAGTATCAGAGTGTATAGAGTGTAGTATCATAGTGTATAGAGTGTATAGAGTGTAGTATCAGAGTGTATAGAGTGTAGTATCAGAGTGTATAGAGTGTAGTATCAGAGTGTATAGAGTGTATAGATTGTAGTATCAGAGTGTATAGAGTGTAGTATCAGAGTGTATAGAGTGTAGTATCAGAATGTATAGAGTGTATAGAGTGTATAGAGTGTAGTATCAGAGTGTATAGAGTGTAGTATCAGAGTGTATAGAGTGTAGTATCAGAATGTATAGAGTGTATACAGTGTATAGAGTGTAGTATCAGAGTGTATAGAGTGTAGTATCAGAATGTATAGAGTGTATAGAGTGTAGTATCAGAGTGTATAGAGTGTAGTATCAGAATGTATAGAGTGTATAGAGTGTATAGATTGTAGTATCAGAGTGTATAGAGTGTAGTATCAGAATGTATAGAGTGTATAGAGTGTAGTATCAGAGTGTATAGAGTGTAGTATCAGAGTGTATAGAGTGTATAGAGTGTAGTATCAGAGTGTATAGAGTGTAGTATCAGAATGTATAGAGTGTATAGAGTGTATAGAGTGTAGTATCAGAGTGTATAGAGTGTAGTATCAGAATGTATAGAGTGTATAGAGTGTAGTATCAGAGTGTATAGAGTGTAGTATCAGAATGTATAGAGTGTATAGAGTGTATAGAGTGTAGTATCAGAATGTATAGAGTGTATAGAGTGTAGTATCAGAGTGTATAGAGTGTAGTATCAGAATGTATAGAGTGTATAGAGTGTATAGAGTGTAGTATCAGAATGTATAGAGTGTATAGAGTGTAGTATCAGAGTGTATAGAGTGTAGTATCAGAATGTATAGAGTGTATAGAGTGTATAGAGTGTAGTATCAGAATGTATAGAGTGTATAGAGTGTAGTATCAGAGTGTATAGAGTGTAGTATCAGAATGTATAGAGTGTATAGAGTGTATAGAGTGTCGTATCAGAATGTATAGAGTGTATAGAGTGTAGTATCAGAATGTATAGAGTGTATAGAGTGTATAGAGTGTCGTATCAGAATGTATAGAGTGTATAGAGTGTATAGAGTGTAGTATCAGAATGTATAGAGTGTATAGAGTGTAGTATCAGAGTGTATAGAGTGTAGTATCAGAATGTATAGAGTGTATAGAGTGTATAGAGTGTAGTATCAGAATGTATAGAGTGTATAGAGTGTATAGAGTGTAGTATCAGAATGTATAGTGTGTATAGAGTGTATAGAGTGTATAGAGTGTCGTATCAGAATGTATAGAGTGTATAGAGTGTATAGAGTGTATAGAGTGTAGTATCAGAGTGCAGACATGGTTTAATCTGCTGGTTTCTCAATAGGAAGTCATCATTATCTTCTGGTGCTCAGTCGAACATCACAACAATCCAACAATCCAACAAGCCAAACAACAACTAAAATGACTGAACATCAACCACTATAATTCTCAATTATGGCATTTAACGGGGAGATAGAAAGGAAAGTGTATCTGAGAGAGAGAGAGAGAGAGAGAGAGAGAGAGAGAGAGAGAGAGAGAGAGAGAGAGAGAGAGAGAGAGAGAGAGAGAGAGAGAGAGAGAGAGAGGCAAATGGAGGTACAGGAGGGAAGAGATTGAAAGTGGGCTGCAGCACGAGGTGCAGATTGTGTCTTTGTGAATGTGAGTGAGACAGAGAAATAGAGAGAGAGAGAGATAGACAGGCAAAGAGCGAGAGAGAACGAGAGAGAGAGAGATAACTGGTGCAGAGAGAAGAGAGAGAGATAGAGAGGTGCAGAGAGAGAGAGAAGCATAGAGGAAGAGAGAGACAGGTAAAGAGCGAGAGAGAGAACGAGAGAGAGAACGAGAAAGAGAGAGGTGCAGAGAGAGAGAGAGAGAGAGAAGCATAGAGGAAGAGAGAGAGACATAGACAGGGAGAGTGAGAGAGAACGAGAAATAGAGAGAGAGAGAAAGCGAGAGAAAGAGGTGCATAGAGGAAGAGAGAGAGAGAGAGGTGTATAGAGGAAGGGAGAGAGAGAGAGGTGCAAAGAGTATCAGAAGAGGAGAGTGAGAGAGAGAGAGAGAGTGAGAGAGAAGAGAGAGAGAGAGTAGAGAGAGAGAGAGAGAGAGAGAGAGTGCAGACATGAAAGAAATGAAAGAAGTCATCATATCTTGGTGCTAGAGGTCGAACATCAGAAGAAGAGGTGCATAGAGGTGCATAGAAGAAGGAAGAGAGAGGTGCATAGAGGAAGGGAGGGAGATAGAGAGAGAAAGGTGCATAGAGGAAGGGAGAGAGAGAGGTGCATAGAGGAAGGGAGAGAGAGAGAGGTGCATAGAGGAAGGGAGAGAGAGAGAGGTGCATAGAGGAAGGGAGAGGAGGTGCATAGAGGAAGGGAGAAGAGAGAGGTGAATAGAGGAAGGGAGAAAGAGAGAGGTGAATAGAGGAAGGGAGAGAGAGAGGTGCATAGAGGAAGGGAGAGAGCTAGAGAGAGAGGTGCATAGAGGAAGGGAGAGAGAGAGAGAGGTGCAGAGAGGAAGGGAGAGAGAGAGGTGCAGGTAGAGGAAGGGAGAGAGAGAGAGAGAGGTGCAGAGAGAGAGAGAGAGAGAGAGAGAAGCATAGAGGAAGAGAGAGAGACATAGACAGGGAGAGTGAGAGAGAATGAGAAATAGAGAGAGAGAGAAAGCGAGAGAAAGAGGTGCATAGAGGAAGAGAGAGAGAGAGGTGCATAGAGGAAGGGAGAGAGAGAGAGAGGTGCAAAGAGGAAGGGAGAGAGAGAGAGAGAGAGAGAGAGAGAGAGAGAGAGAGAGAGAGAGAGACAGAGAGAGAGAGAGAGAGAGAGAGAGAGGGAGGTGCATAGAAGAAGGGAGAGAGAGAGGTGCATAGAGGAAGGGAGGGAGATAGAGAGAGAGGTGCATAGAGGAAGGGAGAGAGAGAGGGGTGCATAGAGGAAGGGAGAGAGAGAGAGGTGCATAGAGGAAGGGAGAGAGGTGCATAGAGGAAGGGAGAGAGAGAGAGGTGAATAGAGGAAGGGAGAAAGAGAGAGGTGAATAGAGGAAGGGAGAGAGAGAGGTGCATAGAGGAAGGGAGAGAGCTAGAGAGAGAGGTGCATAGAGGAAGGGAGAGAGAGAGAGAGAGGTGCAGAGAGGAAGGGAGAGAGAGAGAGGTGCATAGAGGAAGGGAGAGAGAGAGAGAGAGGTGCAGAGAGGAAGGGAGAGAGAGAGAGGTGCATAGAGGAAGGGAGAGAGAGAGAGAGAGAGGTGCAGAGAGGAAGGGAGAGAGAGAGAGAGAGAGAGAGGTGCAGAGAGGAAGGGAGAGAGAGAGAGAGAGAGAGGTGCAGAGAGGAAGGGAGAGAGAGAGAGAGAGAGAGAGAGAGAGAGGTGCAGAGCGGAAGCAACAGTAATAGTAGGAGTTGTTCACTAGCCGTGTCTGTCTGCACACCTCCCCTCTCTCCTCCCCTCACACCTGCACTCATCTCTCTACCTCACTGCATGTGGGACTGTGTAATTTGGTACATTCATTTCCTGGTGCTGGTTTTGACACCGGAGCTGTCAAAACAGTTGCAAACACACGGCACAGTACAGTACAGGGCCAGGGAATCTCAGTCTATATCTATTAATGATATCAGCTTCAAACATAGCTACTGAACCGTGAAATAAACACAGACTACTGTAACACTTTTTTATACAGGTATCCTGTCATAACACTGTTATAACTGGTATCCTGTCATAACACTGTTATAACTGGTATCCTGTCGTAACACTGTTATAACTGGTATCCTGTCGTAACACTGTTATAACTGGTATCCTGTCATAACATTGTTATAACTGGTATCCTGTCATAACTGGTATCCTGTCATAACACTGTTATAACTGGTATCCTGTTATAACACTGTTATAACTGGTATCCTGTTATAACTGGTCTCCTCTTATAACTGGTATCCCGTTATAACTGGTCTCCTGTTATAACTGGTATCCTGTTATAACACTGTTATAACTGGTATCCTGTCATAACACTGTTATAACTGGTATCCTGTCGTAACACTGTTATAACTGGTATCCTGTCGTAACACTGTTATAACTGGTATCCTGTCATAACTGGTATCCTGTTATAACACTGTTATAACTGGTATCCTGTCATAACACTGTTATAACTGGTATCCTGTTATAACTGGTATCCCGTTATAACTGGTCTCCTGTTATAACTGGTATCCTGTTATAACACTTTTATAACTGGTATCCTGTCATAACACTTATAACTGGTATCCTGTTATAACTGATCTCCTGTTATAACTGGTATCCTGTTATTACACTTTTATAACTGGTATCCTGTCATAACACTTATAACTGGTATCCTGTCATAACTGGTATCCTGTTACAACTGGTCTCCTGTTATAACTGGTATCCTGTCATAACTGGTATCCTGTTACAACTGGTCTCCTGTTATAACTGGTATCCTGTTATTACACTTTTATAACTGGTATCCTGTCATGACACTGTTATAACTGGTATCCTGTCATGACACTGTTATAACTGGTATCCTGTCATAACACTGATATAACTGGTATCCTGTTATAACTGGTATCCTGTCATGACACTGTTATAACTGGTATCCTGTCATGACACTGTTATAACTGGTATCCTGTTATAACTGGTATCCTGTCATGACACTGTTATAACTGGTATCCTGTTATAACTGGTATCCTGTCATGACACTGTTATAACTGGTATCCTGTCATGACACTGTTATAACTGGTATCCTGTTATAACTGGTATCCTGTCATGACCCTGTTATAACTGGTATCCTGTTATAACTGGTATCCTGTCATGACACTGTTATAATTGTTTGCCTGTTATAACTGGTATCTTGTCATAACACTGTTATAACTGGTATCCTGTCATGACACTGTTATAACTGGTATCCTGTCATAACCGGTATCCTGTTATAACTGGTATCCTGTCATGACACTGTTATAACTGGTATCCTGTCATGACACTGTTACAAACTGGTATCCTGTTATAACTGGTATCCTGTCATGACACTGTTATAACTGGTATCCTGTTGTGGTGGCAGAATTCGGTGTGAGCTGTTATAACTTCTCAAGTTACAACACTTCTCAACTTGTGTCGGACTGTAATGTTCTGCCTTTCATAGACTCCTGTTATGTCTGCACCCTAAACACAAGGCCATTGTGTTCTGTAACTGTGTTGTGTATAAAGATCTGTCGTGTAACAATAGGCTTGTATGATCACCTCCCACTATATAAGGCACATGGAACCATTCAGTTGATTTCTTCCCTGTGAAATCAGACATAGATCAGACATAGATCTCCCCCGCAGCTGTTTGTTCTCGTACATCATTAAATAGTCTCTGCCTTAATCTCTGGATTGAATTTTCCACAACACTGTCATAACACTGTTATAACTGGTATCCTGTCATAACACTGTTATAACTGGTATCCTGTCATAACACTGTTATAACTGGTATCCTGTTATAACTGGTATCCTGTCATAACACTGTTATAACTGGTATCCTGTCATGACACTGTTATAACTGGTATCCTGTCATAACACTGTTATAACTGGTATCCTGTTATAACACTGTTATAACTGGTATCCTGTCATAACACTGTTATAACTGGTATCCTGTTATAACTGGTATCCTGTCATAACACTGTTATAACTGGTATCCCGTTATAACTGGTATCCTGTCATAACACTGTTATAAGTGGTATCCTGTCATAACACTGTTATAACTGGTATCCTGTTATAACTGGTATCGTGTCATAACACTGTTATAACTGGTATCCTGTCATGACACTGTTATAACTGGTATCCTGTTATAACTGGTATCCTGTCATAACACTGTTATAACTGGTATCCTGTCATAACACTGTTATAACTGGTATCCTGTTATAACTGGTATCCTGTCATAACACTGTTATAACTGGTATCCTGTCATAACACTGTTATAACTGGTATCCTGTTATAACTGGTATCCTGTCATAACACTGTTATAACTGGTATCCTGTCATAACACTGTCATAACACTGTTATAACTGGTATCCTGTCATAACACTGTTATAACTGGTATCCTGTTATAACTGGTATCCTGTCATAACACTGTTATAACTGGTATCCTGTTATAACTGGTATCCTGTCATAACACTGTTATAACTGGTATCCTGTCATAACACTGTTATAACTGGTATCCTGTTATAACTGGTATCCTGTCATAACACTGTTATAACTGGTATCCTGTTATAACTGGTATCCTGTCATAACACTGTTATAACTGGTATCCTGTCATAACACTGTTATAACTGGTATCCTGTCATAACACTGTTATAACTGGTATCCTGTTATAACTGGTATCCTGTCATAACACTGTTATAACTGGTAGCCTGTCAGAACACTGTTATAACTGGTATCCTGTTATAACTGGTATCCTGTCATAACACTGTTATAACTGGTATCCTGTCATAACACTGTTATAACTGGTAGCCTGTCAGAACTCATTATTGGAATGTCATAACGCCTGTTACAACGTGTACAGCACAGGTACAGTTCCTCAATCCATTCAGGAGAGAGGTTGTTTATTAAGGAGTACAGTGGGCGTATTAGGACAGCCTCAGAGTAAGAAGGAATTACCAACTGCTTGTGATTCTGAGGTTGTCCAGATTTTAAATGTTTTATTTAAACCTTTATTTAACTAGGCAAGTCAGTTAAGAACAACATCTTATTTACAACGACGGCCTAGGAACAGGGGGTTAACTGCCTTGTTCAGGGGCAGACGGACAGATTTTTACCTTGTCAGCTCAGGGACTCAATCTAGCAACCTTTCGGTTACTGGCCCAACACTAGGCTACCTGCCTCTAACCACTAGGCTACCTTCCTCTAACCACTAGGCTACCTGCCTCTAACCACTAGGCTACCCTGCCACTAACCACTAGGCTACCTTGGCACTAACCACTAGGCTACCCTGGCACTAACCACTAGGCTACCCTGCCACTAACCACTAGGCTACCCTGGCACTAACCACTAGGCTACCCTGCCACTAACCACTAGGCTACCCTGCCACTAACCACAAAGCTACCTGCCGCTAACCACTAGGCTACCTGCCTCTAACCACTAGGCTACCTGCCTCTAACCACTAAGCTACCCTGCCTCTAACCAATAGCCTACCCTGCCTCTAACCACTAGGCTACCCTTCCACTAACCACAAGGCTACCTGCCTCTAACCACTAGGCTACCTGCCTCTAACCACTAGGCGACCTGCCTCTAACCACTAGGCTACCTGCCTCTAACCACTAGGCTACCCTGCCTCTAACCACTAGGCTACCTGCCTCTAACCACTAGGCTACCTGCCTCTAACCACTAGGCTACACTGCCTCTAACCACTAGGCTACCTGCCTCTAACCACTAGGCTACCTGCCTCTAACCACTAGGCTACCTGCCTCTAACCACTAGGCTACCCTGCCTCTAACCACTAGGCTACCCTGCCTCTAACCACTAGGCTACCTGCCTCTAACCACTAGGCTACACTGCCATCCCAATATGGATACCTTAACGATATCTGTGTCCCAAATGAACACCCTATTCCCTACAACTCTGACCCTACAAGGTCTGCTGCTTGAAAAATGAATGCTACTTGAAAAATGAATTGCACACACCTGGTATCACATTTCTAAATCAGTGCCTGATTAGCATTCTATGGCAGCCATGTTAGTTCTCCATTAACATGACACGTCAACATTCTATGGCAGCCATGTTAGTTCTCCATTAACATGACACGTCAACATTCTATGGCAGCCATGTTAGTTCTCCATTAACATGACACTTCAACATTCTATGGCAGCCATGTTAGTTCTCCATTAACATGACACGTCAACATTCAATGGCAGCCATGTTAGTTCTCCATTAACATGACACGTCAACATTCTATGGCAGCCATGTTAGTTCTCCATTAACATGACACGTCAACATTCAATGGCAGCCATGTTAGTTCTCCATTAACATGACACGTCAACATTCTATGGCAGCCATGTTAGTTCTCCATTAACATGACACGTCAACATTCAATGGCAGCCATGTTAGTTCTCCATTAACATGACATGTCAACATTCTATGGCAGCCATGTTAGTTCTCCATTAACATGACATGTCAACATTCTATGGCAGCCATGTTAGTTCTCCATTAACATGACACGTCAACATTCTATGGCAGCAATGTTAGTTCTCCATTAACATGACATGTCAACATTCTATGGCAGCCATGTTAGTTCTCCATTAACATGACACGTCAACATTCTATGGCAGCCATGTTAGTTCTCCATTAACATGACACGTCAACATTCAATGGCAGCCATGTTAGTTCTCCATTAACATGACACGTCAACATTCAATGGCAGCCATGTTAGTTCTCCATTAACATGACACGTCAACATTCAATGGCAGCCATGTTAGTTCTCCATTAACATGACACGTCAACATTCAATGGCAGCCATGTTAGTTCTCCATTAACATGACACGTCAACATTCTATGGCAGCCATGTTAGTTCTCCATTAACATGACACGTCAACATTCAATGGCAGCCATGTTAGTTCTCCATTAACATGACACGTCAACATTCTATGGCAGCCATGTTAGTTCTCCATTAACATGACACGTCAACATTCAATGGCAGCCATGTTAGTTCTCCATTAACATGACACGTCAACATTCAATGGCAGCCATGTTAGTTCTCCATTAACATGACACGTCAACATTCAATGGCAGCCATGTTAGTTCTCCATTAACATGACACGTCAACATTCTATGGCAGCCATGTTAGTTCTCCATTAACATGACACGTCAACATTCAATGGCAGCCATGTTAGTTCTCCATTAACATGACACGTCAACATTCAATGGCAGCCATGTTAGTTCTCCATTAACATGACACGTCAACATTCAATGGCAGCCATGTTAGTTCTCCATTAACATGACACGTCAACATTCAATGGCAGCCATGTTAGTTCTCCATTAACATGACACGTCAACATTCTATGGCAGCCATGTTAGTTCTCCATTAACATGACACGTCAACATTCAATGGCAGCCATGTTAGTTCTCCATTAACATGACACGTCAACATTCTATGGCAGCCATGTTAGTTCTCCATTAACATGACACGTCAACATTCAATGGCAGCCATGTTAGTTCTCCATTAACATGACACGTCAACATTCTATGGCAGCCATGTTAGTTCTCCATTAACATGACACGTCAACATTCAATGGCAGCCATGTTAGTTCTCCATTAACATGACACGTCAACATTCAATGGCAGCCATGTTAGTTCTCCATTAACATGACACGTCAACATTCAATGGCAGCCATGTTAGTTCTCCATTAACATGACACGTCAACATTCAATGGCAGCCATGTTAGTTCTCCATTAACATGACATGTCAACATTCTATGGCAGCCATGTTAGTTCTCCATTAACATGACACGTCAACATTCTATGGCAGCCATGTTAGTTCTCCATTAACATGACATGGGGAATATTTAAATCATGTTTTGTAACTGAATGACTGAACATTCTAAATACATAAGCAGCATCCCTCCTAGACCCTGAATACATAGTTCTGAGTGCACTATATAGGGAATAGGATGCTATTTGGTATGGATCCAAGATTTCACACTGGGCTGGAGGTGGTTGACCGGTACTGAACAAGACGACTCTTTCCTCTCCCATAACCTCCTCCCTCTCCTGTCTGATGGTGTTGCTGTTTGTGATGGACTGACTAGACACTGCATTGTCTGGCACCACAGGATTCACAATGCTTAGTCATACAGTATATAATAATGTATTCTCTTTCTCATCAAGAGTACTGTTCCCTTCAAACCTGACTACCAGCAGGAAGTCACGAAGAAATCATAATTGTGGCTTTGTTGGAAGAGGTTTTTAGCCTGATTTTGTTATGTGTTGAGAAAGGAGAGAGAGCGAGAGCGAGAGCGAGACAGAGAGAGACAGAGAGAGAGAGAGAGAGAGAGAGAGAGAGAGAGAGAGCGAGAGAGAGAGAGAGAGAGAGAGCGAGAGAGAGCGAGACAGAGAGAGAGAGAGACAGAGAGAGAGAGAGACAGAGAGAGAGAGAGAGAGAGAGAGAGAGAGAGAGAGAGAGAGAGAGAGAGAGAAAAAAAACATTGAGATAAAAATGTCTGTTTTGGGGATTTTTCCAGAATTCTAATCTAAATCTAAAAGGAAAGTGAGAGATGATGAAGAGCAGAAACAGAATCCATAAAAAAAAAAACAAGAAAGAATCTCAGCACAAGAAAAAAGGTTGAGTGAAACGTTTCCATTTTTCTGGTTTTAATTTGGCACAATCAGCATCGTCTGGTATACATAAATAAATATTAAATATATTTATACATAAATATACATATAGAGCTCGTACAAAGCCACCTGGAGCAGTCGGTTGTTCAGCTTCATGATGTTATCGATGACGAAGACAGCATGTAACACAGAAATGACCTTCATACATGTTGGTGGTGCTTTCAGTTTGATATTAACAGTAGTACTAGTTACCTAGTGTAGTTACCTCTCTGAACTGCTTAACAGTAGTTTACTAGTAGAGTAGTTACATGGGAGGGATATTTCTCTGTAAAAGCCCTATACGTATGTGTATGTATGCCCATATTTATATATATATACAGTATATTCAAAGAAACAAGTGTGCACTGATGTAGTCTATTCAGTGCAAACAGGTCACTGTCTGCTTTTCAAGAGATTCTCTCCCTTTCTTATAAAGTCAATGGAATCATGTCAGTTAGTTCAGTTGAATCTTTAGCTATTTTTTCTCTTACATGTAAAATAATAGATTTATTTTTGTAATCTTTAAGCAAAATTAGACATATATAACTTTTTTTTTTTTAAATAACAAAAGTGCTATTTGGCAGTAAAGACGTACACCCAGAGACGCAGCTGCAGCGTAAACAACACTGGTGACAGAGAACCGAATGAACAAGATGAGAAAGAACTCCTACCCTCCTCCACCCCCTCCCTCCCACCCGCCACATAAAACGCCTTCCAAACGCAAAAACACTTGTGTAAGCACACACACTGGCACTCACAAACACACACTGGCACTCACACACACACACTGGCACTCACACTCACACACACACACACACACACACACACACACACACACACACACACACACACACACACACACACACACACACACACACACACACACACACACACAGACACACAGACACACACACACACACACACACACACACACACACACACACACACACACACACACACACACACACACACACAGCACACACACACACACACACACACACACACACACGCATGGATACGCTGGTGTGCAAACATACACGCTCACACACAACACACACGCACACGCACACGCACACGCACACGCACACACACACACACACACACACACACACACACAACCATGTTTATATGCACACAGGTGCGCTGAGCAGTGTGCGTCTGTGTAAAAGTGCACACTTCGTGGAGAGAGATAAGATCCGATCACTTAACAGAGAGATAAGATCCGATCACTTAACAGATAAATTGGTGAAAATATGCACTTTTGTTCTTAACAAAACAATCACAGTAACATAGTTGTTACCCCTATGGTGTCTTCTGGGATGGCAGAGTCTATTCCAGACAAATCCTCTCTATGGGAGATTAAAAAAAGACAATTTGTGTGGTTATATTTATTTCTGTATTTGTTCACGATTCAGTCACTTGTGTCTTTTGATTCACGTCAAAATGTCACACAATCCACATGGAATAGAAATTAAGAGAGAGAGAGAGAGAGAAATCGAAACAAAACAAGCTTTTCGTAAGGCATTGAAGAAAAAAAAAAGCGACTAACATTATGCCAACTTCCTGGTAGAGGCCTTTGTTTGAGACGTGTCTTTTCTGTCTCCCTCGGGAGAGACGAAGATGAGAAAGAAAAATAACTTTTCTCTTGGTGTTATGAATTCAAGAACAAAGTGTTGATAATCTCCCCTGTCTGCTTAAAAAGGCGTTTAAAATGACTCTTAGAAGAAAAACACAGCAGAAAGGACCCCTCCCTCCTCAGCCCCATCCCATCGAGGGAGGGAGGAGAAGCAGTTTGATTTTGGCAGCTCTGCACAACTTGACATCCACACAGAAAGCAGTGAGTTCTCCTCTCCTCTCAGACGCTCTCTGTCCTCTTCTTGGTAGTAAAAGTCTAGTTAAATCTCTTGACTTTTTAATCCCACTCACGTATTCCTGCCTTCCCTCTCCTCTCCTCTCCTCCCCCAAACCCTTTCCCTGTAATATTTATAAAACAGAATCCTCTTCTCCTGCTCCATCACCATCTCCTCTCCTCCACCATCCCTCTCCTCCGTAAAGCTATACCCGGGTGGTGGAGTGGGAGTGGGGCAGGCCGGTGGAGTTGAACCCAGCTGTGAAAGTGTTGTAAGGGTGCAGGTTGGGCATCCCCACCAGAGAGTTTGGGATCATGGTGATGGTATTGGGGGTCATCAGAGGGATGTCGTCCGGTGACCTCCGCAGGGTCAGAGTGTAGTCGGGAAGCGAGGCCAGACGCAGCCCTCCGTCATTCCCCGGGTTCCCCACCCCCATCGCCTCACACTCGTGGTGCGTCTGGTTGATCTGCAGGGACATGATCTCCTCCTCGTTGGGACCCTGGTGGTGACCGATGTCGTTGGACGTAGCCTGGCCGTGGCGGGTCTGTGGGCTGGGTTGACCGCGGCGACCTCCCAAAGCCTCCCTCCGTTTATCCTTCCGGTAGTAAAGCGCTGCGAAGGCTAGAACGTTGAGGAAGAGCAGCGAGGCTCCCACGGCGATGGTGACGCTGAGCTCCGTAGAGTAGTCCCTGGGGTTCTCTATGACCAACGGCCCGGTCTCCTCGTCTCCGTTCCACGCCTCATTATCCTCGTTGTTGTAGGCCGGGGACATGGGGGGGCGCTTGGTGTTGAAGGGCCACGTCTTCTTAGTGGACAGGGCGTTCTGGGTCGTCTCGGACGGGGGAACCTTCAAATCAAATCAAAAACATATTACATGTATAACTTATCAAGAGTGACTTGCTACAGACAGTGCATTCAACTAAGGTAGGTAACACAACCTCATATCGAGTCAAATCAAACTTTAGTTGAAAGTGTATTTATAATTTATAACATACTTTCCAGTAAACCAATCAAATGAAAGACAGGTGTGAGTTAAAGAGATGTAGCAGTACCTTGGTGGTGGTAGAGGTGTAGTGGAACATGTCGTGGAGGTTATACAGGTGAGAGTTAAAGAGATGTAGCAGTACCTTGGTGGTGGTAGAGGTGTAGTGAAACATGTCGTGGAGGTTATACAGGTGTGAGTTAAAGAGATGTAGCAGTACCTTGGTGGTGGTAGAGGTGTAGTGGAACATGTTGTGAAGGTTGTACAGGTGTGAGTTAAAGAGATGTAGCAGTACCTTGGTGGTGGTAGAGGTGTAGTGAAACATGTCGTGGAGGTTATACAGGTGTGAGTTAAAGAGATGTAGCAGTACCTTGGTGGTGGTAGAGGTGTAGTGGAACATGTCGTGGAGGTTATACAGGTGAGAGTTAAAGAGATGTAGCAGTACCTTGGTGGTGGTAGAGGTGTAGTGGAACATGTTGTGAAGGTTGTACAGGTGTGAGTTAAAGAGATGTAGCAGTACCTTGGTGGTGGTAGAGGTGTAGTGGAACATGTCGTGAAGGTTGTACAGGTGTGAGTTAAAGAGATGTAGCAGTACCTTGGTGGTGGTAGAGGTGAAGTGGAACATGTCGTGGAGGTTATACAGGTGTGAGTTAAAGAGATGTAGCAGTACCTTGGTGGTGGTAGAGGTGTAGTGGAACATGTCGTGGAGGTTATACAGGTGAGAGTTAAAGAGATGTAGCAGTACCTTGGTGGTGGTAGAGGTGTAGTGGAACATGTCGTGGAGGTTATACAGGTGAGAGTTAAAGAGATGTAGCAGTACCTTGGTGGTGGTAGAGGTGTAGTGGAACATGTCGTGGAGGTTATACAGGTGAGAGTTAAAGAGATGTAGCAGTACCTTGGTGGTGGTAGAGGTGTAGTGGAACATGTCGTGGAGGTTATACAGGTGAGAGTTAAAGAGATGTAGCAGTACCTTGGTGGTGGTAGAGGTGTAGTGGAACATGTCGTGAAGGTTATACAGGTGGGGCACCAGGTGTAGCAGTACCTTGGTGGTGGTAGAGGTGTAGTGAAACATGTCAGGCCAGGTGGATACAGCTGATCCTGGGGTTAAAGAGATGTAGACCAGGCTACCTCCTCGGTGGTGGTAGAGTGTGGAGTGGAACTTAGTGTCCTGAGGAACAGGCTTGTTGGGTGATTCGAGAGAAAGAGAGATTAGTATCTGGTCTCACTGTGTAGTGGAACATGTCAGACGAAGATCGTGTCACTTACACTATTGACATTTGACGATGTTGACTAGCAAGAGAATAAACATTTGTACACACAGAATGTCTAAATACATTATAAATCTTCCTTCTAGCCTTCTAGGAAACAAGGAGAGATCCCTGTGTCTGTTACTCTCCCAGCTTCCCCACTGTTCCTCTTAACTGGTAGAGGTGTAGTGGAACATCCCTGCCTGTCTGTTACTACCCAGCTTAAAGACTGTTCCTCTTAACTCAGGCCTGGTGGTAGATCCCTGCCTGTCTGTTACTCTCCCAGCTTTCCCACTGTTCCTCTTAACTCAGGCCTGGTGCACCATCCCTGCCTGTCTGTTACTCTCCCAGCTTCCCCACTGTTCCTCTTAACTCAGGCCTGGTGCACCATCCCTGCCTGTCTGTTACTCTCCCAGCTTCCCCACTGTTCCTCTTAACTCAGGCCTGGTGCACCATCCCTGCCTGTCTGTTACTCTCCCAGCTTTCCCACTGTTCCTCTTAACTCAGGCCTGGTGCACCATCCCTGCCTGTCTGTTACTCTCCCAGCTTGCCCACTGTTCCTCTTAACTCAGGCCTGGTGCACCATCCCATCAACAACCTCAAAAAACAGGACGTCTTCTCATCGCCGGAAGCTTTTCACGAAACAGAAAGTCTACTGCAGGGTAGACAACCCTGGTCCTGGAGTATCACAGCCTACTTCAGGGTAGACAACCCTGGTCCTGGAGTATCACAGCCTACTGCAAGGTAGACAACCCTGGTCCTCGAGTATCACAGCCTACTGCAGGGTAGACAACCCTGGTCCTGGAGTATCACAGCCTACTGCAGGGTAGACAACCCTGGTCCTGGAATCATACTTCAGGGTAGAAGATCCTGGAGTCACAGCCCACTGCAAGGTAGACAACCCTGGTCCTGGAGTATCACAGCCTACTGCAGGGTAGACAACCCTGGTCCTGGAATCACAGCCTACTGCAAGGTAGACAACCCTGGTCCTCGAGTATCACAGCCTACTGCAGGGTAGACAACCCTGGTCCTGGAGTATCACAGCCTACTGCAAGGAGACAACCCTGGTCCTGGATCCAGCCCACTGCAAGCTGTCAACCCTGTTCCTGGAGTATCACAGCCTAGCAGGGTCCAACCCTGTTCCTGGAGTATCACAGCCTACTGCAGGCAACCCTGGTCCTGGACCATCCAGCCTACTGCAGGGTAGACAACCCTCCTGGAAACAGCCCACTGCAGCTAGACAACCCTGTTCCTGGAGTATCACAGCCTTTGCAGGGTAGACAACCCTGGTCCTGGAGTATCACAGACTACTGCAGAGTAGACAACCCTGGTCCTGGAGTATCACAGCCTACTTCAGGGTAGACAACCCTGGTCCTGGAGTATCACAGCCTACTGCAAGGTAGACAACCCTGGTCCTCGAGTATCACAGCCTACTGCAGGGTAGACAACCCTGGTCCTGGAGTATCACAGCCTACTGCAAGGTAGACAACCCTGGTCCTGGAGTATCACAGCCCACTGCAAGCTAGACAACCCTGTTCCTGGAGTATCACAGCCTACTGCAGGGTCGACAACCCTGGTCCTGGAGTATCACAGCCTACTGCAGGGTAGACAACCCTGGTCCTGGAGTATCACAGCCTACTGCAGGGTAGACAACCCTGGTCCTGGAGTATCACAGCCCACTGCAAGCTAGACAACCCTGTTCCTGGAGTATCACAGCCTACTGCAGGGTAGACAACCCTGGTCCTGGAGTATCACAGACTACTGCAGAGTAGACAACCCTGGTCCTGGAGTATCACAGCCTACTGCAGGGTAGACAACCCTGGTCCTGGAGTATCACAGCCTACTGCAGGGTAGACAACCCTGGTCCTGGAGTATCACAGACTACTGCAGGGTAGACAACCCTGGTCCTGGAGTATCACAGCCTACTGCAGGGTAGACAACCCTGGTCCTGGAGTATCACAGCCTACTGCAAGGTAGACAACCCTGGTCCTGGAGTATCACAGCCCACTGCAGGGTCGACAACCCTGGTCCTGGAGTGTCACAGCCTACTGCAGGGTCGACAACCCTGGTCCTGGAGTATCACAGACTACTGCAAGGTAGACAACCCTGGTCCTGGAGTATCACAGCCAACTGCAGGGTCGACAACCCTGGTCCTGGAGTATCACAGCCTACTGCAGGGTCGACAACCCTGGTCCTGGAGTATCACAGCCTACTGCAGGGTCGACAACCCTGGTCCTGGAGTATCACAGCCTACTGCAGGGTAGACAACCCTGGTCCTGGAGTATCACAGCCTACTGCAGGGTAGACAACCCTGGTCCTGGAGTATCACAGCCTACTGCAAGGTAGACAACCCTGTTCCTGGAGTATCACAGCCTACTGCAGGGATTTTGTCCCAACTAGGCAACACACCTGACCAACTGAGCTAATCGATCAGTTCAGTGATTGCAAAAACAGGAAGTAGTTGCGGTCCTTCAGGACCAGGGTTGGCTACCGCTGGCCTGCTGCATGAATACGTCAGCATGCTATAGCTGAGCTTCAGGAGGAATGCTGTTGTGTTTGATAACCCAACAGCAGCTCTGCCCTCTCTGGTAATTGCTTAGACAAGGTGGCACAGTGAGCATTAACATCCAGTATCCTCATGTAAAATTAACCTTATTAATCAACACTAAAACGGGTCGGGGATGTGAAACCGTGACAGAGTGTGCAGTTCCGCTACGGGCCTGAAGGGGTCAGTGTTTCTCTTTTGAGAGGAGTGAAGGCTGGCTGGCTGTCTGGCTGGCTCACTCACTGACTGTTAGCTAACCCCAGATGGGTACCAATTTCAATTACAGGAGCCTATTGATTTATTGACTGTATTAACATTTGGCATTCTCCCACAATCCCAGTTCTCCTTGTTGTCTGCTTGCTGTACAATGTCGAGAGGGAGTTTGGATGACAAGAGTTCTGGTAAGTGTTCATTATGAGGTTCTGCAGTAGAGGGGAAAGGGTTTTGTGAAAACAAATAAACCCTCAACTGTAACCTTGAGAGTGTAGAGAGTACAATTCATAGAACCAAAACCAGAGAAACAACGTTAAGGGTGTTTGAGGACCTAAGGAACTAAGAGACGTGTAATATCCCTGAATGGGGTGTACAGTACTTCATAGTATTGTAATATCCCTGAATGGGCGTGTACAGTACTTCATAGTATTGTAATATCCCTGAATGGGCGTGTACAGTACTTCATAGTATTGTAATATCCCTGAATGGGCGTGTACAGTACTTCATAGTATTGTAATATCCCTGAATGGGCGTGTACAGTACTTCATAGTATTGTAATATCCCTGAATGGGGTGTACAGTACTTCATAGTATTGTAATATCCCAGAATTATTTTTTAAAACATTTTACCATTATTTAACTAGGCAAGTCAGTTAAGAACAAATTCTTATTGACGGCCTAGGAACAGTGGGTTAACTGCCTGTTCAGGGGCAGAACGACAGATTTGTACCTTGTCAGCTCGGGGATTTGAACTGTTTGAACTTGTAACCTTCCGGTTACTAGGCCAACGCTCTAACCACTAGGCTTCCCTGCCGCCCCAGTACAGTACTTCATAGTATTGTAATATCCCTGAATGGGGTGTATAGTACATCACAGTATTGTAATATCCCTGTGCGTGGTTATGTATTCCGTGGCCTTCAGGACTCCAACTTAGTTTGGGATTTGGGGATTTTGTTATATTGTTTATCTGGCACTGTGTGGCGGATGGCGGTTGAAAAACCTACAAGCACAAAAACCCACAGAATTAAAACAACAGCAGAAGAATTCACACTCTATATCCATCCTCCCTCTTTTTCTGCTGTCAATTTTTCCTTTTTCAGGTCAGTGCTTCTGGGAGAAGGAGAGCGGGAGAGAGCGAGAGAATGAGCGAGAGAGGCAAATTGAGATGGCTGTAGCCAAACCCCCTGGTGTAGCCTGGTGTCAGCGAAGCAACCCTAAATAACCTATTTCATTAGGTGAGTAATGATCCCTGATGGATATTGACAGGCTGACTATGATGACTTTGTAGCTGAATATCAGTAATTAGGTTTCAGAGCAGCGCCTGGCTGGGCAGTGGAGGTAAGGTCATATTGATCTCCCCAGTCAGAGTGGAGGCTACATGACAGAGAACTGAACAGAACAGGATGTCAATGGAGAGTAGCCTGATGTCTCTCTCCCTCTCTCTCCCCCTCTCTCTCTCTCTCTCTCCCCCTCTCTTTCTAGCTCTCTCTCTCCCCTTCTCTCTCCCCCTCTCTCTCTCTCGCCCTCTCTCTCCCCCTCTCTCTCTCTAGCTCTCTCTCTCCCCCTCTCTCTCTCTCGCCCTCTCTCTCCCCCTCTCTCTCTCTAGCTCTCTCTCTTTAGCTCTCCCTCTCTCTCTTAGTTTAATTTTCTCTCTCTTTTTTTCTTTTTTCTCTCTCTCCCTCTCTCCCTCTCTCTCCCACTCTATCCCCCTCTCTCCCCCTCTCGCTCTCTCTCCCTCTATTCTCTCTCTCTCTCTCTCTCTCCTGTCTATCTTTATTCTCTCTCATCTCTCTTTATCTCTCTCTCTCTCTCCCTCCCTCTCCCCTCCCATCTCTCCTCCCTCTCTCTCTCCCCCTGTCTCTCTCACTCTCCTCCCTCTCTCTCTCTTTATCCCTCCCTCTTTTTCTCCCTCCGTCCCCTCAGTAGTCTATGCATTCTCCCAGCAGCTCAGAGAATAGAACAGAGTAGAACCAATCAGAGAGACCAGGTCAATCTTACTTAATGGGAATTCCTGGCATCTCCATAACACCGCAAATGGCCCCCTGCTGTGTCCCAAATGGCACCATACACCCTATGGCCCAAAAGTAGTGCACTAGCTATATCGGGAATAGGGTGCCATTTTGGACACCAACCCCTCTCCCCTTACCCCATTAGGATCAATCTACCAAATTGCAAACGATATAAAAGGTACCTCGGCCCTCTGATCAATTCATGAGAGATCTCTTAAATCCATGCACACATTAGGGAACTAAAGGGCTTTGGAGCAGACTAAATTCAGCAAAAAAAAGAAACGTCCTCTCACTGTCAACTGTGTTTATTTTCAGCAAACTTAACATGTGTAAATATATGTATGAACATAACACGATTCAATAACTGAGGCATAAACTGAACAAGTTCCACAAACATGTGACTAACAGAAATTGAATAATGTGTTCCTGAACAAAAGGGGGGTCAAAATCAAAAGTAACAGTCAGTATTTGGTGTGGCCACCAGCTGCAGTGCATCTCCTCTTTATGGACTGCACTAGATTTGCCAGTTCTTGCTGTGAGATGTTACCCCACTCTTCCACCAAGGCACTTGCAAGTTTCCAGACATTTCTGGGGGGAATGGCCCTAGCCGTCACCCTCCGATCCAACAGGTCCCAGACGTGCGCAATGGGAATGAGATCCGGGCTCTTCACTGGCCATGGCAGAACACTGACATTCTTGTCTTGAAGGAAATCACACAATGAAAGAGCAGTATGGCTGGTGGCATTGTCATACTGGAGGGCCATGTAAGGATGAGCCTGCAGGAAGGGTACCACATGAGGGAGGGAGGATGTCTTCCCTGTAACGCACAGCGTTGAAATTGCCGGCAATGACAACAAGCTCAGTCCGAAGATGCTGTGACACACCGCCCCAGACCATGACGGACCCTCCACCTCCAAATGGATCCCGCTCCAGAGTACAGGCCTCATGTAACGCTCATTCCTTCGACGATAAACACAAATCCGACCATCACCCCTGGTGAGACAAAACCCGTGACTCGTCTGTGAAGAGCACTTTCTGCCAGTCCTGTCTGGTCCAGCGACGGTGGGTTTGTTCCCATAGGCGACGATGTTGTTGGTGATGTCTGGTGAGGACCTGCCTTACAACAGACCTACAAGCCCTCAGTCCAGCCTCTCTCAGCCTATTGCGGGCAGTCTGAGCACTGATGGGGTGATTGTGTGTTCCTGGTGTAACTCGGGCAGTTGTTGTTGCCATCCTGTACCTGTCACGCAGGTGTGATGTTCGGATGTACCGATCCTGTGCAGGTGTTGTTACACGTGGTCTGCCACTGCGAGGACGATCAGCTGTCCATCCTGTCTCCCTGTAGCGCTGTCTTAGGCATCTCACAGTACGGACATTGCAATTTATTTCCCTGGCCACATCTGCAGTCCCCATGCCTCCTTGCAGCATGCATAAGGCACGTTCACGCAGATGAGCAGGGACCCTGGGCATCTTTCTTTTGGTGTTTTTCAGAGTCAGTAGAAAGGCCTCTTTAGTGTTCTAAGTTTTCATATCTGTGACCTTAATTGCCAACCATCTGTAAACTGTTAGTGTCTTAATGACCGTTCCACAGGTGCATGTTCCTTAATTGTTTATGGTTCATTGAACAAGCATGGGAAACAGTGTTAAAACCCTTTACAATGAAGATCTGTGAAGTTATTTGGATTTTTACAAATGATCTTTGAAAGACAGGGTCCTGAAAAAGGGACATTTCTTTTTTTGCTGAGTTTAGTTCTTAATGCTTTTTGCTGACTGGCTGGCTGGTTGGGGCTCGGCTCTGTATAAGTGAACATGTATAATTTAGGCAACACAAAGAAATCAATGCGGCATCTTTAGTTGATTTGATTTGCGGCATAAGAGAACAACTCCCTGCATTGTATAATTACACACACACATTCTTGGGTAATTGTTGTGTTGCGGAATCGATGGTAAACACACATAAGCACACTCACAGTCAATACACAAACACAGCGTGGATGGTAAGCAGGCTGCTTTCCTCTGTAACGATGGGCCTGCTGCTGTCTGTTGTGGGGAACTCGGATCCTAACCTTTACTCTCGTTGTGGGCTTGGTTTAAAACAATAATTTATATACACATTAGATGACTGTTAGGGGGGCGCTGTTTTGAAGCAACCGTGCCCGAAGCCACCGAGCCTCCATCTTGGCTCTCCCCCATCATTGTGTTGAAGCCACTGTGCCTCCATCTTGGCTCTCCCTCATCATTGTGTTGAAGCCACCGTGCCTCCATCTTGGCTCTCCCCCATCATTGTGTTGAAGCCACTGTGTCTCCATCTTGGCTCTCCCTCATCATTGTGTTGAAGCCACCGTGCCTCCATCTTGGCTCTCCCTAATCATTGTGTTGAAGCCACTGTGCCTCCATCTTGGCTCTCCCTAATCATTGTGTTGAAGCCACCGTGCCTCCATCTTGGCTCTCCCTAATCATTGTGTTGAAGCCACTGTGACTCCATCTTGGCTCTCCCTCATCATTGTGTTGAAGCCACCGTGCCTCCATCTTGGCTCTCCCTAATCATTGTGTTGAAGCCACTGTGTCTCCATCTTGGCTCTCCCTCATCATTGTGTTGAAGCCACCGAGCCTCCATCTTGGCTCTCCCTAATCATTGTGTTGAAGCCACCGTGCCTCCATCTTGGCTCTCCCTCATCATTGTGTTGAAGCCACCGTGCCTCCATCTTGGCTCTCCCTCATCATTGTGTTGAAGCCACCGTGCCTCCATCTTGGCTCTCCCTAATCATTGTGTTGAAGCCACTGTGCCTCCATCTTGGCTCTCCCTAATCATTGTGTTGAAGCCACCGTGCCTCCATCTTGGCTCTCCCTCATCATTGTAAAACATGTTTCAGTAGCTATAGAAAGGCATTTATTGACGTGTACATTCATTTTTTTACCACGTTTATTCTATTACGGTCAGCTTAATGCATTCCATTATATTACGTGAGAAGTTTTTTTGTAAATTTATAGAAAAACATATTAAAACATTTTCCTAAAAATATAATTTTTGGAGATGACTAATGTTACTGTCCCCACTAACAACAACAAATATGTAAATACATGTACTTTTCTCCTTGAAACATTTAATTGAAAAAAATGTAGAATTCCATTCATTCCTATGGAGGATTGCTTCTTCTGGGGAATGCCAATATGGCCAACCTTTGCCTTCAATGCCTCTCACTGGCCAATACATAGCACCAGCAATCCAGGGTTAATATACATCACTGGTTTAACCCCTGGGTGTGTGATAGGGTTCCGTGCTCTACAGCACAGCATTACCAGATAGCCTCTTCCACTTAAGTCCGCTGGCCGTGGCTGGGTGCGTTGACTGTGTGTGTGTCTATCTGTGTGTGTGTGGGGGGTGTCTGTGTGTGTCTGTCGGTGTGTGTGTGTGGGGGGTGTCTGTGTGTCTGTCGGTGTGTGTGTGTGTGTGTGTGGGGGGTGGGGGTCTGTGTGTGTCTGTCGGTGTGTGTGTGTGTCTGTCGGTGTGTGTGTGTGTGTGTGTCTGTCGGTGTGTGTGTGTCTGTCGGTGTGTGTGTGTGTGTCTGTCGGTGTGTGTGTGTGTGTGTCTGTCGGTGTGTGTGTGTGTGTGTCTGTCGGTGTGTGTGTGTGTGTCTGTCGGTGTGTGTGTGTGTGTGTCTGTCGGTGTGTGTGTGTGTGTGTCTGTCGGTGTGTGTGTGTGTGTCTGTCGGTGTGTGTGTGTGTGTGTCTTGGCTCAGAGAGAGCAGGATTATTACATCTATAAAAGCAATCCCTTTAAGAGCCTTTCAGCTCAACTGTGATGTTTTCATATGGCTGAGCCACTAAGGTGTGTGTGGGGGAGGGGTGTAATTTATATATATATATGTGTATATATATATATATATATATATATATATATATATATATATATATATATATATATATATATATATATATATATATATATATAGGGTATGTGTGTCTGTATGTCATATATATATATATATATACTGTATGTGTGTGTGTATGTCATATATATATATACTGTATGTGTGTGTGTATGTCATATATATATATACTGTATGTGTGTGTGTATGTCATATATATATATATATATATATATATATATATATATATATATATATATATATATATATATATATATATATATATATATATATATATATATATATATATATATATACTGTATGTGTGTGTGTCATATATATATATATATATGACATACAGACATATATACATATATGTATGTGTGTGTGTGTGTGTGTCACATATATATATATATATACTGTATGTGTGTGTATATGTCGTATATATATATATACTGTATGTGTGTGTGATGTTTTCATATGGTCAGTCATCTAAAGGCCTGTGCTATAAACCCTAAAGTCCTTCCTCTCCTCGTCAGTCCCTCTCATCACCACCTCCCTCTCATCACCACCTCCACCACCTCCACCACCTCCCTCTCACCACCTCCCTCTCATCACCACCTCCATCTCCACCACCTCCCTCTCATCACCACCTCCATCTCCACCACCTCCACCACCTCCCTCTCATCACCTTCTCCCTCTCATCAACACCTCCACCTCCACCACCTCCACCACCTCCCTCTCATCACCACCTCCCTCTCATCAATACCTCCCTCTCATCAACACCTCCACCTCCACCACCTCCACCACCTCCCTCTCATCACCACCTCCCTCTCATCAATACCTCCCTCTCATCAACACCTCCACCTCCACCACCTCCCTCTCATCACCACCTCCCTCTCATCACCACCTCCCTCTCATCGACACCTCCACCTCCACCACCTCCACCACCTCCCTCTCATCACCACCTCCCTCTCATCACCACCTCCCTCTCATCACCACCTCCTAACTTAATGATCTTGGTGAACAGTTCTCTATTCCTACACTAACCATCCTCCATTGGATGGGACCAGGTAGATAAGGGAGGACAGAATGAATGTCATTTTCTTTTCATTTGTTATGAGACGCACTTCCTCCTCCTTTTGTTCCATCGCTGCGGAATGAGAATCGCTCGACGTAGTCGTCACTAAATGTGAGAAGACACGGTCAGAAAGCCAGCGGCAGAGAGGAGAGAGAGAGAGGACGAAGAAAGACTAGAATATATTTTCCCTACAAGGCCCCGGTGAGTTCCTGCTCTAGATTTAGTCCGCCTCCGCAATGTGTTCCTATTCCCTGGGTAGTGCACTACTTTTGACCAGGGCATGTCGGGCTTTGGTCAAAAGTAGTGCACTGTACAGGGGAAAGGATGCCATTTAGCACGTAACCTAAGACAAGAGTTCCATCAGAGGGATTGATGTTCACTGCTCTACTATGCGGAGTCGAGTCAAGGCCTATTTCTCCAGGCGTTGTTGTGTAACCAGTGTACCCCCTGTCTATCTACTTAGCAGGTAACAAAAGGCACCCTATTCCCTTTAATATAGTGCACTACTTTTGACCAGGGACCATAGGGTAGTGCTCTATGTAGGGAATAGGGTGCCGTTTGGAACACAACCCACAATGTACAAAACACACCTAATTGGAATTCATGTTCAGACAAGAAGAAACACACCCAAGGTAATGTCGTTTGCTTTCGGCACTGCCTGCTCTGCCTGCA
>NC_068450.1:12950033-13067533 GCF_023373465.1 Oncorhynchus keta | reverse complement strand
TATTAACATTCCGCCTGCACCATTAACCAAACAATGCCCCCCCCCCACACACACTTTCCTTAACAAGACACTCCATTTCCTGAGTTTCTCTAATGCAAATCAGGATATTGGGGACAAAGGGAGAGAGGAAGAAGGGGAGATGGGATAAGAGGAGAGACAGAGAGGAGAGGGAAAGATGAATAGGAGGGGAGAGGTGGATAGATGAAGAGGAGAAGGGAGGTGGATAGATGAAGAGGAGAAGGGAGGTGGATAGATGAAGAGGAGAAGAGAGGTGGATAGATGAAGAGAAGAGGTGGATAGATGAAGAGGAGAAGAGAGGTGGATAGATGAAGAGGAGAGGTGGATAGATGAAGAGGAGAGATGGATAGATGAAGAGGGGTGGATAGATGAAGAGGAGAGGAGGATAGATGAAGAGGAGAGGTGGATAGATGAAGAGGAGATTAGAGGTGGATAGATGAAGAGGAGAAGAAAGGAGGATAGATGAAGAGGAGAGGTGGATAGATGAAGAGGAGAAGAGAGGTGGATAGATGAAGAGGAGAGGTGGATAGATGAAGAGGAGAAGAGAGGTGGATAGATGAAGAGGGGAAGAGAGGAGGATAGATGAAGAGGAGAAGAGAGGTGGATAGATGAAGAGGAGAAGAGAGGAGGATAGATGAAGAGGAGAAGAGAGGAGGATAGATGAAGAGGAGAAGAGAGGTGGATAGATGAAGAGGAGAGGTGGATAGATGAAGAGGAGAAGAGAGGTGGATAGATGAAGAGGAGAGGTGGATAGATGAAGAGGAGAAGAGAGGTGGATAGATGAAGAGGGGAAGAGAGGAGCATAGATGAAGAGGAGAAGAGAGGCGGATAGATGAAGAGGAGAGGAGAGGTGGATAGATGAAGAGGGGAAGAGAGGAGGATAGATGAAGAGGAGAAGAGAGGTGGATAGATGAAGAGGAGAAGAGAGGTGGATAGATGAAGAGGAGAAGAGAGGTGGATAGATGAAGAGGAGAAGAGAGGTGGATAGATGAAGAGGAGAGGTGGATAGATGAAGAGGAGAGGAGAGGTGGATAGATGAAGAGGAGAAGAGAGGTGGATAGATGAAGAGGAGAAGAGAGGTGGATAGATGAAGAGGAGAAGAAAGGAGGATAGATGAAGAGGAGAGGTGGATAGATGAAGAGGAGAAGAGAGGTGGATAGATGAAGAGGAGAGGTGGATAGATGAAGAGGAGAAGAGAGGTGGATAGATGAAGAGGGGAAGAGAGGAGGATAGATGAAGAGGAGAAGAGAGGTGGATAGATGAAGAGGAGAAGAGAGGTGGATAGATGAAGAGGAGAAGAGAGGAGGATAGATGAAGAGGGGAAGAGAGGAGGATAGATGAAGAGGAGAGGTGGATAGATGAAGAGGAGAAGAGAGGTGGATAGATGAAGAGGGGAAGAGAGGAGCATAGATGAAGAGGAGAAGAGAGGCGGATAGATGAAGAGGAGAGGAGAGGTGGATAGATGAAGAGGAGAAGAGAGGAGCATTGATGAAGAGGAGAAGAGAGGTGGATAGATGAAGAGGAGAGGAGAGGTGGATAGATGAAGAGGAGAAGAGAGGCGGATAGATGAAGAGGAGAGGTGGATAGATGAAGAGGAGAGGAGAGGTGGATAGATGAAGAGGAGAAGAGAGGTGGATAGATGAAGAGGAGAAGAGAGGTGGATAGATGAAGAGGAGAGGAGAGGTGGATAGATGAAGAGGAGAGGTGGATAGATGAAGAGGAGAAGAGAGGTGGATAGATGAAGAGGAGAAGAGAGGTGGATAGATGAAGAGGAGAAGAGAGGTGGATAGATGAAGAGGAGAGGAGAGGTGGATAGATGAAGAGGAGAAGAGAGGTGGATAGATGAAGAGGAGAGGTGGATAGATGAAGAGGAGAGGAGAGGTGGATAGATGAAGAGGAGAAGAGAGGTGGATAGATGAAGAGGAGAAGAGAGGTGGATAGATGAAGAGGAGAAGAGAGGTGGATAGATGAAGAGGTCAGGCGGTTGGTTGTGGAGATCAAACGGTGTTCTGAGAGTAATGATTGATGACATCACTTCATTAACCTCACCAGGGAATGTTGTTTCATAAACAACAAACAACAACAGGAAGAGTAAATCACAGAGTTTAAAGTGATAGTTCAGCAGTTTTACATATGAAATACTTTTGTTTCTAGTCTCCTTTTCAAGGTTAGAAAACAAATATCCAAATTCGTAAAATCACGGAAGTACTCCTTAATTGTCTTCATAGATGTGTAGGTAAATGTGAACCATTTACCACTGTGACTAAAAACGAATCAATGATCATGTGTTAAACTAAGCCAGAACAAGTCTCTATACTATAGAGTTCATCTCCCTTGGATTCCTTAAGTATGCAGTTGGGTTTCCTACGTGGAGAGTGGAATCACCTCCCTCCACTACATTCTCAGAGTTCCCTTGAAACACAACAAATTAGAGGAGACAGGAAAGAGGGACCTGAGAGAGAAAGAGAGAGAGGGGAACAGAGAGAGAGAGAGAAGTAGAGAAGTCTATGCTCGACAGTGTTGTGATTACTAACTACCTAGCCAGTACTTGCACAACACACACACACACACACACACACACACACATACACACACAACGTGAGCGGCATGTCACACAGACACAGTAGTGGCAGGAAGTAATCACCAGCCCCAGATAGACAGTACAGGAAGCAGGAAGACACATCTTTGATGTTGTAATGTATTTATAATAGGAAGTACCTATTTGATTTAATAATGTTTGGGCTTTTGTGACTGTCTGTATAGCTATGTGGGGTATGGGAAGGTAGTGAAGGGGGCTGCTCTGGGTTTGTTAAGGGAGGTGGGGGTTAGGGTGGTTTGACAATATGTTCTGGAGGAAGTGTATTGTAACATGTGTCACTTATTCAAGTCATTAGAAAAGAAGAATGTTGTAGTTGAAGCAGAATAAAAGACACCACAGGAAGAGCCTGGTGTGTCTGAGATTCAATTACATCTCTGGCTCTCTGGATAACACAGAGAGGGAGGAGGGGGGGGGAGGGAGGAGGGGAGAGGAGGGAGGGATGAAGGGAGGGGAGAGGGAGGGGAGAGGGAGGAGGGAGGGGAGAGGGAGGAGGGAGGGGAGAGAGAGGAAGGAGAGAGAGGGAGGAGGGAGGGGAGAGAGGATGAGAGAGAGGGAGGAGGGAGTGGAGAGGGACAGAGGGCGGGGAGAGGGATAGAGGGCGAGGAGATGGAAGAGGGAGGGGAGACTGAGGAGGGAGGGGAGAGGGATAGAGGGCGAGGAGATGGAAGAGGGAGGGGAGACTGAGGAGGGAGGGGAGAGGGACAGAGGGCGGGGAGACAGAGGGGAGAGGGAGGAGGGAGGGGAGACAGAGGGGAGAGGTAGGAGGGAGGGGAGAGGGAGGAGGGAGGAGGGAGGGGAGAGGTAGGAGGGAGGGGAGAGAGAGGAGAAAAGGCTTTGGGGGTGAATGATGATCCAGGTTGAGACACCCAGCAACAGGGCCAGGAAGAAAGATCGACACCCAGCGACAGGGCCAGGAAGAGAGACTGACACCCAGCGACAGGGCCAGGAAGAGAGACTGACACCCAGCGACAGGGCCAGGAAGAGAGACTGACACCCAGCGACAGGGCCAGGAAGAGAGACTGACACCCAGCGACAGGGCCAGGAAGAGAGACCGACACCCAGCGACAGGGCCAGGAAGAGAGACTGACACCCAGCGACAGGGCCAGGAAAGAGACTGACACCCAGCGACAGGGCCAGGAAAGAGACTGACACCCAGCGACAGGGCCAGGAAGAGAGACTGACACCCAGCGACAGGGCCAGGAAAGAGACTGACACCCAGCGACAGGGCCAGGAAAGAGACTGACACCCAGCGACAGGGCCAGGAAAGAGACTGACACCCAGCGACAGGGCCAGGAAAGAGACTGACACCCAGCGACAGGGCCAGGAAGAGAGACTGACACCCAGCGACAGGGCCAGGGTGAGAGACTGACACCCAGCGACAGGGCCAGGAAGAGAGACTGACACCCAGCGACAGGGCCAGGATGAGAGACCGACACCCAGCGACAGGGCCAGGATGAGAGACTGACACCCAGCGACAGGGCCAGGAAGAGAGACTGACACCCAGCGACAGGGCCAGGAAAGAGACTGACACCCAGAGACAGAGACAGGAAGAGAGACTGACACCCAGCGACAGGGCCAGGAAGAGAGACTGACACCCAGCGACAGGGCCAGGAAAGAGACTGACACCCAGAGACAGAGACAGGAAGAGAGACTGACACCCAGAGACAGGACCAGGAAGAGAGACTGACACCCAGAGACAGGACCAGGAAGAGAGAGACACCCAGCGACAGAGACAGGAAGAGAGACTGACACCCAGCGACAGGGCCAGGATGAGAGACTGACACCCAGCGACAGGGCCAGGAAGAGAGACTGACACCCAGCGACAGGGCCAGGAAAGAGACTGACACCCAGAGACAGAGACAGGAAGAGAGACTGACACCCAGCGACAGGGCCAGGAAGAGAGACTGACACCCAGCGACAGGGCCAGGAAAGAGACTGACACCCAGAGACAGAGACAGGAAGAGAGACTGACACCCAGCGACAGGGCCAGGAAGAGAGACTGACACCCAGCGACAGGGCCAGGAAAGAGACTGACACCCAGAGACAGAGACAGGAAGAGAGACTGACACCCAGAGACAGGACCAGGAAGAGACTGACACCCAGAGACAGGACCAGGAAGAGAGAGACACCAGCGACAGAGACAGGAAGAGAGACTGACACCCAGCGACAGGGCCAGGATGAGAGACTGACACCCAGCGACAGGGCCAGGAAGAGAGACTGACACCCAGCGACAGGGCTAGGAAAGAGACTGACACCCAGAGACAGAGACAGGAAGAGACTGACACCCAGCGACAGGGCCAGGAAGAGAGACTGACACCCAGCGACAGGGCCAGGAAAGAGACTGACACCCAGAGACAGAGACAGGAAGAGAGACTGACACCCAGAGACAGGACCAGGAAGAGAGACTGACACCCAGAGACAGGACCAGGAAGAGAGAGACACCCAGCGACAGAGACAGGAAGAGAGACTGACACCCAGAGACAGAGACAGGAAGAGAGACTGACACCCAGAGACAGGACCAGGAAGAGAGACTGACACCCAGAGACAGAGACAGGAAGAGAGACTGACACCCAGAGACAGAGACAGGAAGAGAGACTGACACCCAGAGACAGGACCACGAAAAGAAACTGACACCCAGAGACAGGACCAGGAAGAGAGACTGACACCCAGAGACAGGACCAGGAAGAGAGACTGACACCCAGAGACAGAGACAGGAAGAGAGACTGACACCCAGAGACAGGACCAGGAAAAGAGACTGACACCCAGAGACAGGACCAGGAAGAGAGACTGACACCCAGAGACAGAGACAGGAAGAGAGACTGACACCTCACAGAGTCAGGTCACCATGCCCCGCGGGTCAGACCCTGCTCTCCTCACAGAGACAGGTCACCATGCCCCGCGGGTCAGACCCTGCTCTCCTCACAGAGACAGGTCACCATGCCCCGCGGGTCAGACCCTGCTCTCCTCACAGAGACAGGTCACCATGCCCCGCGGGTCAGACCCTGCTCTCCTCACAGAGACAGGTCACCATGCCCCGCGGGTCAGACCCTGCTCTCCTCACAGAGACAGGTCACCATGCCCAGCGGGTTCATGCCTTACACACTTAAACACAGATGCACACACCCAGGCGCATGCATGAACGCACGCACACAAGCACCCACCCACACACACAGAGATCAGAGAGAAGAGATCAGAGAGAAGAGATGGGTAAATACCAGGAAGCAGATTAATTACAGGTCATCCACCAGATCAATATTTATCTGGTAACGAAGATTGTCAAATTACATTTCAGTTTTTACAACTGATTCCCAGTAGGAGACATCCAAATGGAGCTGCTTTGTATGTGTGTGGTGTTTCGTGGTATCCAATTGTTTTAGTAGCTACTATCTTGTCTCATCGCTACAACTCCCATACGGGCTCGGGAGAGACGAAGGTTGAAAGTCATGTGTCCTCCGATACACAACCCAACCAAGCCGCACTGCTTCTTAACACAGCCTGTATCCAAACCGGAAGCCAGCCGCACCAATGTGTCAGAGGAAACACCGTGCACCTGGCGACCTGGTTAGCTCGCACTGCGCCCGGCCCGCCACAGGAGTCACTGGTGCGCGACGAGAGGATATCCCTACCGGCCAAGCCCTCCCTAACCCGGACGACACTGGGCCAATTGTGCGTCGCCCCACGGACCTCCCAGTCGCGGCCGGTAACGACAGAGCCTGGGCGCGAACCGAGAGTCCCTGGTGGCACAGCCCTTAACCACTATTTTAAAGGCTCTGATAGAGTCAGTGAGGCAGAGACTCCTCCTACATGGTCATATTGAAGGCTCTGATAGAGTCAGTGAGGCAGAGACTCCTCCTACATGGTCATATTGAAGGCTCTGATAGAGTCAGTGAGGCAGAGACTCCTCCTACATGGTCATATTGAAGGCTCTGATAAAGTCAGTGAGGCAGAGACTCCTCCTACATGGTCATATTGAAGGCTCTGATAGAGTCATCGAGGCAGAGACTCCTCCTACATGGTCATATTGAAGGCTCTGATAGAGTCAGTGAGGCAGAGACTCCTCCTACATGGTCATATTGAAGGCTCTGATAGAGTCAGTGAGGCAGAGACTCCTCCTACATGGTCATATTGAAGGCTCTGATAGAGTCAGTGAGGCAGAGACTCCTCCTACATGGTCATATTGAAGGCTCTGATAGAGTCAGTGAGGCAGAGACTCCTCCTACATGGTCATATTGAAGGCTCTGATAGAGTCAGTGAGGCAGAGACTCCTCCTACATGGTCATATTTAAGGCTCTGATAGAGTCAGTGAGGCAGAATACGAAACAAAGGCAGACGCTTGTTGTCTATATAGAACCCTCTAATTCTAATCTGATCTCAAACCAGTTCTGCTGCTTTTTCCCCCCATTGTTCACCTCTAATCAGACACTGATTTAGATCTGGGACACCAGGTGGGTGATTCCCCTCTAATCAGGCACTGATTTAGACCTGGGACACCAGGTGGGTGATTCCCCTCTAATCAGGCACTGATTTAGACCTGGGACACCAGGTGGGTGATTCCCCTCTAATCAGGCACTGATTTAGACCTGGGACACCAGGTGGGTGATTCCCCTCTAATCAGGCACTGATTTAGACCTGGGACACCAGGTGGGTGATTCCCCTCTAATCAGGCACTGATTTAGACCTGGGACACCAGGTGGGTGATTCCCCTCTAATCAGGCACTGATTTAGACCTGGGACACCAGGTGGATGTAATTAATTATCAGGTACAACAGAAAACCAGACTTCCTAGAGTAAGATTGAAATAACCATCTTATAGAAAGTACTAAAGCAGGACGACTTTACCCGGTCTTGGCGAAGTTCGTCCAATATGTCATCACCACAGCGCTGAGCATGATGTCGTTCTTGGAGAAGTTACAGGGGAACAGGTCTGTAGGTCCGATCATGGGGATCCCGAACACGTAGGGAACCTCGTCCCCATGGGCTGCGTCCGACCAGGCCGGCTTCATCAGACTCTGGCAGTGGTGGTAGAAGGCGTAGAAGTACGTTGGCGAGCCGTAACGGGCGTGGAGGTCCGCAGTCACCACCGACGGCTCCACCCACTGGTGGTCGGTGAACAGAGCGACCAGCGTCTTGCGTCGTGTCTCGGGGTTGTCGCGGTCTGCCCAGTCCGTGTACATGAACTTGATGGTCTCCCTCAGAGTGTCTTTGCCTTCTGGGTAACCGTAGAGGCTGTCAACAAAGTCCGACACTGAGAAGTCAAAGTCGTTGCCCGAGATGCCGTCCTCTGAGTCGACCACGTTGTCCACGAAGCGAAGCCCCTCCCCCTGGTTGACTCCCAGCATGATGTCATAATTCAGGAACTCTCCCTGTGTGGAAATAACCAAATGTGTTTCAGCTAGATTTGTATTATTTTGTGTGCCAACTTACTTTCAGCTAGATTTGATCCCAGTTGTTATGTATATAGTTGACTTTACGTTATTACCATTATGGGAATGTTTGTGTGTGTATGTTTTTTCCTCTTGATCTGTTCTATATTTACAAAAACAAAGTCCAATAAGAAACAAACAAAGCAACACAACTATCCCAGCGGTCTCCCACCTGCTCCATGAGGATCTCTGGATCATCAGGTATGACGTCTCCGTCTATAACCGGTCCGAAGGCCACATGGTACCGTGCTGGCTGGATGTCCTGCTCAACCAGCTCCCTGGCACTCTTCTTCCTCAGACAGTCCACCATGTCCAGGGTATCCAGAACGTTACAGCCCACCTTCTCAGACAGCAGACGGGTGTATTTCACAGGCTGGTAGTTGACCGCCCAGCTGGACAGGGCAGAGCCACTCTGAATGATGGCACGGTGAAACAGACCTGGAGAGGTAGAGATGACCTAATGGTTAGAATGTCTATGTAACCATAGCAGCATAAGAAAGACAACTATGGATGATGTCACGGTGGAACAGACCTGGAGGAGGACAATAGAGAGAGAGAGAAGAGTGGTTATTTTCTCTGTACGCTATGAAAGGTATTGGAGAAGTATGGTGCTGGAGACAAGCCAAACATAATACACTGAGAAAGCGGCGCCTATACAGAAACATATGGACAGATAATGAGCTTAACCATCCTTCCCCTCCACCTGAACCCCATACATAAACATATAGACAGATAATGAGCTTAACCATCCTTCCCCTCCACCTAAACCCCATACATAAACATATAGACAGATAATGAGCTTAACCATCCTTCCCCTCCACCTAAACCCCATACAGAAAACATAAAGACAGATAATGAGCTTAACCATCCCTTCCCCTCCACCTGAACCCCATACATAAACATATAGACAGATAATGAACTTAATGAGCTTAACCATCCTTCCCCTCCACCTAAACCCCATACAGAAAACATATAGACAGATAATGAGCTTAACCATCCCTTCCCCTCCACCTAAACCCCATACATAAAACATGTAGACAGATAATGAGCTTAACCATCCCTTCCCCTCCACCTAAACCCCATACATAAACATATAGACAGATAATGAGCTTAACCATCCTTCCCCTCCACCTAAACCCCATACATAAACATATAGACAGATAATGAGCTTAACCATCCTTCCTCCACCTAAACCCCATACATAAACATATAGACAGATAATGAGCTTAACCATCCTTCCCCTCCACCTAAACCCCATACATAAACATATAGACAGATAATGAGCTTAACCATCCTTCCCCTCCACCTGAACCCCATACATAAACATATAGACAGATAATGAGCTTAACCATCCTTCCCCTCCACCTAAACCCCATACATAAACATATAGACAGATAATGAGCTTAACCATCCCTTCCCCTCCACCTAAACCCCATACATAAACATATAGACAGATAATGAGCTTAACCATCCTTCCCCTCCACCTGAACCCCATACATAAACATATAGACAAACATATAGACAGATAATGAGCTTAACCCTTCCCCTCCATACATAAACATATAGACAGATAATGAGCTTAACCATCCTTCCTCTCCACCTAAACCCCATACATAAACATATAGACAGATAATGAGCTTAACCATCCTTCCCCTCCAACTGAACCCCATACATAAACATATAGACAGATAATGAGCTTAACCATCCTTCCCCTCCACCTAAACCCCATACATAAACATATAGACAGATAATGAGCTTAACCATCCCTTCCCCTCCACCTAAACCCCATACATAAACATATAGACAGATAATGAGCTTAACCATCCTTCCTCTCCACCTAAACCCCATACATAAACATATAGACAGATAATGAGCTTAACCATCCCTTCCCCTCCACCTGAACCCCATACATAAACATATGGACAGATAATGAGCTTAACCATCCTTCCCCTCCACCTGAACCCCATACATAAACATATAGACAGATAATGAGCTTAACCATCCTTCCCCTCCACCTAAACCCCATACATAAACATATAGACAGATAATCTTAACCATCCACCTACCTGAACCCCATACATAAACATATAGACAGATAATGAGCTTAACCATCCTTCCTCTCCACCTAAACCCCATACATAAACATATAGACAGATAATGAGCTTAACCATCCCTTCCCCTCCACCTGAACCCCATACATAAACATATGGACAGATAATGAGCTTAACCATCCTTCCCCTCCACCTGAACCCCATACATAAACATATAGACAGATAATGAGCTTAACCATCCCTTCCCCTCCACCTAAACCCCATACATAAACATATAGACAGATAATGAGCTTAACCATCCTTCCCCTCCACCTAAACCCCATACATAAAACATAGACAGCCAGTGATTATGCCTCCCCTGAGTTTTAAATATCATTACTCACACCTAACTACTACAGTAAGCTGTGGGTGCACTGCTATGAATTATCTGTTTGTGTGTGTGTGTGTGTGTGTGTGTGTGTGTGTGTGTGTGTGTGTGTGTGTGTGTGTGTGTGTGTGTGTGTGTGTGTGTGTGTGTGTGTGTGTGTGTGTGTATGTGTGTGTGCGTGCGTGGTGTATGTTGTGTGGTGTATGTGTGTGTGTGGTGTATGTATGTGTGTGGTCAAAGGTCCGAAATTAAGACCCTCCAAGCGACAAATGTGGGTAGATTTTCCGTCTGGCGAGTAAATCTCAGAAGGCTATTTGCCACACTGGGGGGTAAATCTCAGAAGGCTATTTGCCACACTGGGGGGTAAATCTCAGAAGGCTATTTGCCACACTGGGGGGTAAATCTCAAAAGGCTATTTGCCACACTGGGGGGTAAATCTCAGAAGGCTATTTGCCACACTGGGGGGTAAATGTTTGTACCAAAATAGTAATGTGATAGAATATCTGGCATAATGGCTTGGAGGAAATGACTCATGTTTGCCAGCCACACACCGTCTCCACACACCGTCTCTAGTCTCTAGTGCCCCTAGTGTCGCAGCACTGTTTACCGCACATCAGCTACTCGATATCGTTCACAGGTCTGCTGCTCGCTACCATTCATAATTTTTTATTTGACCATTGACCAAGTCAATTAAGAACAAATTCTTATTTTCAATGACAGCCTAGGAACAGTGGGTTAACTGCCTGTTCAGGGGCAGAACAACAGATTTGTACCTTGTCAGCTCGGGGGTTTGAACTTGCAACCTTCCAGTTACTAGTCCAACGCTCTAACCACTAGGCTACCCTGCCGCCCCAGCTATTATGTGGCGACATTTACCTGGAGTTAGTCAACCTTTGAAACTAAAACCCACCGACGCAAGAGGAGGACGAATCACATTAAAACATATATATACAAATATTTTGTGAGAAATGAAGGTTTGGAGATGAAGGAGTCTCAAGAGGCTGGCTACAGTATGATGCTGAGGCTGTGGTGATGAGTTGTTCTGTGTGTCACCAGTATGCTAAAGATAAAAGCAGAAACAACTCATTTGTCATCGGAAATAAAACGACGAAGCTGGAGAACATTCGTGACCATGAACACAGCAAGTGTCACGTTGCCTGCGTGTCTGTGTTCCTGGGCTCAATCGGAGCCTCTCCTCTTGACACCACTAATTGCAATGTCAGAGTAGACCAGCACAAAGATGAAGATAATGTTTAGGACTGTACATTTTCATATTTAACCAGGCAAGTCAAGTTAAGTACAAATTCTGATTTAGAATGAAGGCCCAGGAACAGTGCCTTGTTCAGAGGCAGAACGACAGATATTTTACCGTGTCAGCTCGGGGACTCGATCTAGCAACTCTTTCAGTTCCTGGCCCAAAGCTTTAACCACTAGACTACCTGCCGCCCCATGCCATTGGAAGAAGGGGAGACCACTTCCTGACTTGGAGTGGATGTGTGAGGAAGTGAAAATGTTGTTACTCTTGTAGCTAGACTAGTACTTTTGAAGCTAGTTTTTTTCAAGTCCATTTAACAGACGTGGTCCACTACTGGAGGTTATTTCTCACCTCTTGATAAGCTTCGGTTCACCTCAAAATAGTGTATAAATACCATAACATGATTGGCCTACTGATGCTGACATGGCTCTCCATGCTGTCCTATGGCTCTGGAACATTCTATTTCAATGTTTGTCTCCAGATGCTGTTTACATTTTAAAGCATTGTGACACAATTGACTTTACCAGCCTTATAGTGTTGATCCTTAAGTAAACAAATGGCAGAAGGCTAATTTATCACGATCAACTGCCAGCTATATTGGATAACGTGATTATATGCTATATTGGATAACGTATATTTAATTATTATTGAATTCATTTGATGTTTGATTCTTGCAGTTTGGATGTAAAATAAAAAGGAATCGCTGTGGGCTCAACATATAGAGATGAGAAGCAGGTCCAAGAGTTTATGCACCATATTGCAGAGGTGGAGATAAACAATCAGAGAGAATTTGAAAAACACCACATTTCTCTCCATCATGTCAGATGGCTCCACAGACAGTTCTGTGAACGAGGAGGAGGTAGTTTATGTCAGAATCTGTCACAAGGGCAAGATCCCGTCGAAGTTTGTTGGCATCAAGTCGATGGAGAAGCCAGACATGGCACACATAAGCAATGCCATCAGTGCCATCATGGAGGGAGTGTGTGATGAGTGGGGTCATCAGGGTCATCATGGAGGGGGTGTGTGATGAGTGGGGTCATCAGGGTCATCATGGAGGGGGTGTGTGATGAGTGGGGTCATCAGGGTCATCATGGAGGGAGTGTGTGATGAGTGGGGTCATCAGTGTCATCATGGAGGGGGTGTGTGATGAGTGGGGTCATCAGTGTCATCATGGAGGGAGTGTGTGATGAGTGGGGTCATCAGTGTCATCATGGAGGGAGTGTGTGATGAGTGGGGTCATCAGTGTCATCATGGAGGGGGTGTGTGATGAGTGGGGTCATCAGTGTTATCATGGAGGGAGTGTGTGATGAGTGGGGCCATCAGTGTCATCATGGAGGGACTGTGTGATGAGTGGGGTCATCAGTGTTATCATGGAGGGAGTGTGTGATGAGTGGGGCCATCAGTGTCATCATGGAGGGGGTGTGTGATGAGTGGGGTCATCAGTGCCATCATGGAGGGGTGTGTGATGAGTGGGGTCATCAGTGCCATCATGGAGGGGGTGTGTGATGAGTGGGGTCATCAGTGCCATCATGGAGGGAGTGTGTGATGAGTGGGGTCATCAGTGTCATCATGGGGAGGGAGTGTGTGATGAGTGGGGTCATCAGTGTCATCATGGAGGGGGTGTGTGATGAGTGGGGTCATCAGTGTCATCATGGAGGGGGTGTGTGATGAGTGGGGTCATCAGTGTCATCATGGGGAGGGAGTGTGTGATGAGTGGGGTCATCAGTGTCATCATGGAGGGAGTGTGTGATGAGTGGGGCCATCAGTGCCATCATGGGGAGGGAGTGTGTGATGAGTGGGGTCATCAGAGCCATCATGGAGGGAGTGTGTGATGAGTGGGGTCATCAGTGTCATCATGGAGGGGGTGTGTGATGAGTGGGGCCATCAGTGTCATCATGGAGGGGGTGTGTGATGAGTGGGGTCATCAGTGTCATCATGGAGGGGGTGTGTGATGAGTGGGGCCATCAGTGTCATCATGGAGGGGGTGTGTGATGAGTGGGGTCATCAGTGTCATCATGGAGGGAGTGTGTGATGAGTGGGGTCATCAGGGTCATCATGGAGGGGGTGTGTGATGAGTGGGGCCATCAGTGCCATCATGGGGAGGGAGTGTGTGATGAGTGGGGTCATCAGAGCCATCATGGGGAGGGAGTGTGTGATGAGTGGGGTCATCAGTGTCATCATGGGGAGGGAGTGTGTGATGAGTGGGGTCATCAGTGTCATCATGGAGGGAGTATGTGATGAGTGGGGCCATCAGTGTCATCATGGAGGGAGTATGTGATGAGTGGGGTCATCAGGGTCATCATGGAGGGGGTGTGTGATGAGTGGGGTCATCAGTGCCATCATGGAGGGAGTATGTGATGAGTGGGGCCATCAGTGTCATCATGGAGGGGGTGTGTGATGAGTGGGGTCATCAGGGTCATCATGGAGGGAGTGTGTGATGAGTGGGGTCATCAGTGTCATCATGGAGGGAGTGTGTGATGAGTGGGGTCATCAGTGCCATCATGGAGGGGGTGTGTGATGAGTGGGGTCATCAGTGTCATCATGGAGGGGGTGTGTGATGAGTGGGGTCATCAGTGCCATCATGGGGAGGGAGTGTGTGATGAGTGGGGTCATCAGTGCCATCATGGAGGGAGTGTGTGATGAGTGGGGCCATCAGTGCCATCATGGAGGGGGTGTGTGATGAGTGGGGTCATCAGTGCCATCATGGGGAGGGAGTGTGTGATGAGTGGGGTCATCAGAGCCATCATGGGGAGGGAGTGTGTGATGAGTGGGGTCATCAGTGCCATCATGGGGAGGGAGTGTGTGATGAGTGGGGTCATCAGAGCCATCATGGGGAGGGAGTGTGTGATGAGTGGGGTCATCAGTGCCATCATGGAGGGAGTGTGTGATGAGTGGGGTCATCAGTGTCATCATGGAGGGAGTGTGTGATGAGTGGGGCCATCAGAGCCATCATGGGGAGGGAGTGTGTGATGAGTGGGGCCATCAGAGCCATCATGGGGAGGGAGTGTGTGATGAGTGGGGTCATCAGTGTCATCATGGGGAGGGGGTGTGTGATGAGTGGGGCCATCAGAGCCATCATGGGGAGGGAGTGTGTGATGAGTGGGGTCATCAGTGTCATCATGGGGAGGGGGTGTGTGATGAGTGGGGTCATCAGTGTCATCATGGGGAGGGGGTGTGTGATGAGTGGGGCCATCAGAGCCATCATGGAGGGAGTGTGTGATGAGTGGGGTCATCAGTGCCATCATGGGGAGGGAGTGTGTGATGAGTGGGGCCATCAGTGCCATCATGGAGGGAGTGTGTGATGAGTGGGGTCATCAGTGCCATCATGGGGAGGGAGTGTGTGATGAGTGGGGTCATCAGAGCCATCATGGGGAGGGAGTGTGTGATGAGTGGGGCCATCAGTGCCATCATGGGGAGGGAGTGTGTGATGAGTGGGGTCATCAGAGCCATCATGGGGAGGGAGTGTGTGATGAGTGGGGTCATCAGAGCCATCATGGGGAGGGAGTGTGTGATGAGTGGGGTCATCAGAGCCATCATGGGGAGGGAGTGTGTGATGAGTGGGGTCATCAGTGCCATCATGGGGAGGGAGTGTGTGATGAGTGGGGGAGCAAGTTGGTCGTCTGGGAACAGATGGAGCTGCTGTGATGACCGGAGCCAAGAATGGTGTGGTCAGCCGGCTGAAGGGGGACAGGGACATCATCGGCATCCCCTGTATGGCAAGGCGCCTTGAACTGACCTTTTCTGATGCCATCCGGTTCAACGTGATGTTTCAGAAAGTAGAAGACCTCCTCAGTGGGCTCTACACCTTCTACCACACCAGTCCACTGAACAGGGCAAACCTGGTAAGCAGCTTCCAGGCTCTTGGGCACACACCACTGGTGCCCACCAGAATTGGCGGGACCCGATGGGTAGGACACCTATTGCGTGCACTGGACCCCTTCCTGCGAGGTTACCAGGGGCGTGTCCAGCACATGGAACAGGTAGTGGCTCTAGATTACTATGTTAAGTACTCCAAAAGTCATCATCATTATGTAATGTTCAGTAAATAACAACAAACACGGTTACAATTGGTAACATCATGTTTCAATGCTTTATTCACTGATAAAATCTGTCATATCTAATATAGTTTTTTTTGGACAGCAATTAATTGTCTATTTGTATGTCTTTGTTCTGGATGTATTTCAGATTCAATCTGTTGATGCCCAAAATGTTTGAGGTGTCCAGCAGGCCAAGGCTAGGAAATACTACAGTACAGTGATGGAGGCTGTTGTTCTCCGTTTCTGTGGCTTCCTGCATGACACACTAACACACCTGAGCAACCTGTCCGCCTGTCTGCAGAGGTCCATCATCACCATAGCAACCTGTCCGCCCGTCTGCATAGGTCCTCCATTACCATAGCAACCTGTCCGCCTGTCTGCAGAGGTCCACCATCACCATAGCAACCTGTCCGCCCGTCTGCAGAGGTCCACCATCACCATAGCAACCTGTCCGCAGAGGTCCACCATCACCATAGCAGAAGCCCACAGGTGCTGATGTACCAAGAGCCCTAGTCCCTGCAGAAGATGTCCTGAATCCGTGTCAACAGGAGCCATCAGCATTCATGTTCTGATTTGCTGGCAATGGTTGACCTGATTCCTGCCTTGATTTGCTGGCAATGGTTAACCTGATTCCTGTCTTTCCCTGCCTCCACAGCTGAATGTGAAAGAGGTTTTAATACCATGAAACAGGTGAAAACCGATTGGCGGTCCAACCTAAAGTCTGATACACTGTCAGATCTCCTTATGGTCCAGCTGTCCTCTCCAGAGATCAGGGAGTATGATCTGATAAAAGACTATGTCAGATCTCCTTATGGTCCAGCTGTCCTCTCCAGAGATCAGGGAGTATGATCTGATAAAAGACTATGTCAGATCTCCTTATGGTCCAGCTGTCCTCTCCAGAGATCAGGGAGTATGATCCGATAAAAGACTATGTCTGATCTCCTTATGGTCCAGCTGTCCTCTCCAGAGATCAGGGAGTATGATCTGATAAAAGACTATGTCAGATCTCCTTATGGTCCAGCTGTCCTCTCCAGAGATCAGGGAGTATGATCTGATAAAAGACTATGTCAGATCTCCTTATGGTCCAGCTGTCCTCTCCAGAGATCAGGGAGTATGATCTGATAAAAGACTATGTCAGATCTCCTTATGGTCCAGCTGTCCTCTCCAGAGATCAGGGAGTATGATCCGATAAAATACTATGTCAGATCTCCTTATGGTCCAGCTGTCCTCTCCAGAGATCAGGGAGTATGATCCGATAAAAGCTGGGATGCTGTGGCAACAGGACAGTCAGGAGCAGGAGGCCAGACTTCAGGGATCATGCAAAGAGGGTGACTGCGGTAGAGAGTGAGGAGTCTGATGAGGAGGTTTACGTTGATTAAAATGATTAAGCATCTGATAGGTTTACAAAAAGTTCAAATTTAATAGCAAATACTTCAGTAAAATGTTGAGTTCAAGACTTCTTCAGTTCTATTCAGGCTGGGAAATTAAATCGAGCCACAGCCTAAATTAACCAGCATCTGATAAGTCTCTAATTTACCTGTATTTTATCAGGGTATTTCTACTCAAAGTAAAGGATTGGTAGACCTGCTTCCCCTGTGTATCAGGGGAGCACCAGTTCTATGTCCACTGCTCTTCTCATAATAGTATCTTACCATTGTTGTTGCCCTGTTTTGACTTCTATGTGCTCTTATTCATTGTATCTGATGTGCTTTGGTTTATTTCATTGTGTGCCCACCATTTGGCACACATGTTGTACTCTGTAGGGCACGTTTGGTCAGCTACAGTTGTTTTTAAATGTGCTCTACAAATAAACTTTATTTCATTAATCGTTGATCAATATATTAAAATCATTTCGTTTCAACTTTTGCCCTGGCCTCTTCTTGAAGTTTGTATTCATCATAATACCTTATTGTCTCAATGAAATGTACTGAAATTAATGTATATGTGACACTAAAAGGCTATTTATTATTTTGGCCGGTAAAACATATGCTTGGTTGTTGGACTGTTTCCATCTACCAGTCCCCTTGGCAGGTGAGCCAAAAAGGTAGTTTCAGATACTGTGTGTGGTGTATGGTGTGTGGGGTATGGTGTGTGGTGTATGGGGTATGGTGTGTGGTGTATGGTGTGGTGTATGGGGTATGGTGTGTGGTGTATGGGGTATGGTGTATGGGTTATGGGGTATGGTATATATATATTATATATATGTATATATGCCATTTAGCAGACGCTTTTATCCAAAGCGACTTACAGTCATGTGTGCATACATTCTACGTATGGGTGGTCCCGGGGATCGAACCCACTACCCTGGCGTTACAAGCGCCATGCTCTACCAACTGAGCTACAGAAGGACCACACCATGGTGTGGTGTGTGGTGTATGGGGTATGGTATGGTGTGTAGTGTATGGGGTGTGGTGTGATGTGGTTTATGGTGTATGGTGTGGTGTGTGTTGTATGGTGTGGTGTGTGGTGTATGGTGTGTGGTGTTGTGTGTGGTGTATGGTGTATGGTGTGTGGTGTATGGTGTGGTGTGTGGTGTTGTGTGTGGTGTGTGGTGTATGGTGTGGTGTGTGGTGTATGGTGTGTGGTGAGGTGTATGGGGTATGGTATTGTGTGTGGCGTATGGTGTATGGTGTGTGGTGTATGGTGTGGTGTGTGGTGTTGTGTGTGGTGAGGTGTATGGGGTATGGTGTGGTGTATGGTGTATGGTGTGTGGTGTTGTGTGTGGTGTATGGTGTGTGGTGTGGTGTGTGGTGTATGGTGTATGGGGTGTAACTGTAATAACCTCTAACTCCTGCAGTGAGCAGTGAGTGGACTGATGCAAATGATCTGTAATCCTGACTGCATTAGCAACATTAACAACATTACAGTTTTTTTTACAATCGCTAGGACCCATTTCTCAATACTTTCACTTTTTCAAATGTCTTCACACAGTGTGAACAGCAGCAGTCTATGTGGGCTAAACTGTGGATCAAATGTCTTCACACAGTGTGAACGGCAACAGTCTATGTGGGCTAAACTGTGGATCAAATGTCTTCACACAGTGTGAACAGCAGCAGTCTATGTGGGCTAAACTGTGGATCAAATGTCTTCACACAGTGTGAACAGCAACAGTCTATGTCGGCTAAACTGTGGATCATTTTTCATTGCTTTGGCACATCTTTCAAATTTCACTAATTATTTTCTCACTCAGACCCAACCACCACCAAAACTATGTAACTACAGGCCAATTTTCACATGTTTATATACTCTTTTTAAAACGCTTACATTTAAGTGCAAAATCTAACATGACACAACATTGAATAAGACAGCAATTTGCTACATTTCTATAGTAATACCATATTGAAATATATTCCACATCTAAAAAATAAACTACTATCAAAACAATTAGAGCAACCACAGCTGATTCTCATTGTAACTGAACACCCAGGTGTTGGGTTCATTACCATCTATACAAAAGGGGACGTTTTAGGAATAATGCTGTACTGTAATGTAAACATGGACCCAGAAAGAGATAGAGAAGTGGCTGACAGAGGAAGAAGAGTGGCTGGGAGAGGAAGAGGAGTACGTATGCATGGTGGAAGAAGACTGAGAGGAAGATCAAGAGCCGTAGTCTCAGATTAGATTAGGGCTACTATAACTGATCCTGTAATAGATCATGGTCTATCAATGAGAGAGGCTGGTCTGAGAGTGCAGCCTAATCTGCAACGCTCAACAGTGGAATCTATTGTGAGACATTTCCGGCAAAACAACAGGTAAGATGTGCATTCTGCAAGAGCATCTGACTGAACTGCACATTACAGAAGTAAATTGAGCAAAGCCTCCAAACCCACTTGTGTGTAATTGTTTTTGTATTTCTGCTTAGGACCCAACGGTTACCTCCCACAGGCAGGAGAGGTAGGATTTTCAGTGCTGTGCAGGAAACTGCAACCGTTGATATGGTCATCAGAAACAATGGCATAGCAACATTAGCAACATTAGCAACATTCGCAACATTAGCAATATTAGCAACATTAGCAACATTAGCAATATTAGCAATATTAGCAACATTAGCAATATTAGCAACATTAGCAACATTAGCAATATTAGCAACATTAGCAATATTAACAACATTAGCAACATTAGCAACATTCGCAACATTAGCAATATTAGCAACATTAGCAACATTAGCAATATTAGCAATATTAGCAACATTAGCAATATTAGCAACATTAGCAACATTAGCAATATTAGCAATATTAGCAACATTAGCAATATTAACAACATTAGCAACATTAACACTGTGGACACAGATGGAACAGAACACTAATAAGAGGCCTTGGCTCAACACGGCAGATCATATCGTCGTGTTAAAAGCCTATAAGATGGTGTGTATAGATGTCAGTGCATGTGTACCGTGTGAGTGTATTCTCCAACCCTAGTCCTGCTTTCCCATGGACTTTTCCTGTGGCTGTCTCTCTCAACAGGACGATGGCCTGTGTGTGTGGCGTGTATTTGTGTGTGTGTGTGTGTGTGTGTGTGTGTGTGTTAGCAGGACCAACAAGGTCTCACAGTCTCACGTCAGTTGTTCCACATGTCAAATTTGTTTGGTTACATCTCTTTATTGTTCCAAGTTTAAGGTTAGACATGAACTCTGATGGTTATGGTAAGGGTTAAGGTTAGACATGAACTCTGAATGGTTAAGGTAAGGGTTAAGGTTAGACATTAACTCTGATGGTTATGGTTAAGGTAAGGGTTAAGGTTAGACATTAACTCTGATGGTTATGGTTAAGGTAAGGGTTAAGGTTAGACATTAACTCTGAATGGTTAAGGTAAGGGTTAAGGTTAGACATTAACTCTGATGGTTAAGGTAAGGGTTAAGGTTAGACATTAACTCTGAATGGTTAAGGTAAGGGTTAAGGTTAGACATTAACTCTGATGGTTAAGGTAAGGGTTAAGGTTAGACATTAACTCTGATGGTTAAGGTAAGGGTTAAGGTTAGACATTAACTCTGATGGTTAAGGTAAGGGTTAAGGTTAGACATTAACTCTGATGGTTATGGTTAAGGTAAGGGTTAAGGTTAGACATTAACTCTGATGGTTATGGTTAAGGTAAGGGTTAAGGTTTGGGATAGGCTTAAAACAGGATTTGAACATGCAACCTTTGGAACCAGATGGAGATGCTTACGTCCATCCACAACAACAAAGCCTACTTGAAGGTAATGGCGCTCACTGTTGCCCCTAGTAAACGGTTTCCACGTCATCTCCTGACATTCTCAGACATGGATGGATGCCGAATACTGACCTTGTATCACCGATGACCTGCCTGTGCAGGTCGGTGACATTGCACTGCATCCCATAGAGAGAAGCCAGATGTCAAGGATGTTAACCACTTGAAAGATGAGAGAGAGAGAGATGAAAAATGGATGCCCAGAGGCAGAAGGGGGTTGGTGTTTAATCCTTCCCTCCCGCCTATCCTCCCCTCCATGCATCCCTCTCTCCCCTCCACCCCCCCCTCCGCTCTTTCCCTCCATCTCTCTCTAATAGTATCTCTTCTCTTCACAGCTCAGACTCATTTGCTCAGTACAAACAGCAGCAGCCATGGTGCTAGGACCCCGTACTGAATCCCAGTGCCCTCCTTAACGTCAAGACCACTTCTCACACACCTTTAATCACAAGTTGCTGGAAGAGGAATGCAACTAACTACACTGTCTTCACATCATCACTGGACAGGAAGAGGGAGAGAGAGAGCGAGACAGAGACAGAGAATGAGAGAGAGAGAAACAGAGAGACAGAGACAGAGACAGACAGAGAGAGAGAGAGACAGAGACAGAGAATGAGAGAGAGAGAAACAGAGAGACAGAGACAGAGACAGAGACAGAGACAGAGACAGAGAGAGGGGAGATATATATATATATATATAGAGAGAGAAAAGGCAGAGAGACAGAGAGAAAGAATGAGAGAGAGAGAAACAGAGAGACAGAGACAGAGACAGAGACAGAGACAGAGACAGAGAGAGAGAGATATATACAGTATATATATATAGAGAGAGAAAGGCAGAGAGACAGAGAGAAAGAATGAGAGAGAGAGAAACAGAGAGACAGAGACAGAGACAGAGACAGAGACAGAGACAGAGACAGAGACAGAGAGAGAGATATATATACAGTATATATATATAGAGAGAGAAAGGCAGAGAGACAGAGACAGAGAGAGAGACAGAGACAGAGATATATATACAGTATATATATATAGAGAGAGAAAGGCAGAGAGACAGAGAGAAAGAATGAGAGAGAGAGAGGGCAGAGAGAGAGAGAAAAATAATGAGAGAGAGAGAGAAAGACAGAGAGAGAGAAAGACGGAGGGAGAGAGAGATAAAGACAGACAGACAGAGAGAGAGAGAAAAATAATGAGAGAGAGAGAGGGGAGAGAGAGAAAGACAGAGAGAGAGAAAGACAGAGGGAGAGAGAGATAAAGACAGACAGAGAGAGAGAGAGAGAGAGAGAGATAGTGTGTGTTAGTGTGTAACATTCCAGACGCCTGTCTATCATCTCCTTATACTTGGCATGTTTCGCTTAGTAGTGACAACAGACCAGGCCCTGTTTGACACACACACACACAGCCTCTGTGTTTGACAAGCGGGAGCCTACCACCTAAAGCAGAGCTGATCCATCAAAAGGCCAGCTCCTCTGGCAGATTGAGGTCACCCTGAATTATGAATCCAGCCCAAAGGTAATCACTCATTGGACGCCCACTAAAACTCTGCTGCCACCACCGTCGTAGTTACGCTAGGCTGTGGTTAGCTGACCATGACCGTCTCTCTCTCTCTCTCTCTCTCTCTCTCTCTCTCTCTCTCTCTCTCTCTCTCTCTCTCTCTCTCTCTGCTTCTTTATCCCTGCTTCTCTCTCTCTCTCTCTCTCTCTCTCTCTCTCTCTCTCTCTGCTTATCCCTGCTTCTCTCTCTCTCTCTCTCTCTCTCTCTCTCTCTCTCTCTCTCTTATCTCTCTGCTTCTTTATCCCTGCTTCTCTCTCTCTCTCTCTCTCTCTCTCTCTCTCTCTCTGCTTCTTTATCCCTGCTCTCTCTCTCTCTCTCTCTCTCTCTCTCTCTCTCTCTCTGCTTCTTTATCCCTGCTTCTCTCTCTCTCTCTCTCTCTCTCTCTCTCTCTCTCTCTTCTTATCCCTGCTTCTCTCTCTCTCTCTCTCTCTCTCTCTCTCTCTCTCTCTCTCCTTGTAACTCCAGACAGTTATTAAACGGTCGGATACGCAGACGCCTGAATTGGTATTAGTGCAGGAGGGATGGGTGTGGCAGCATCCTGAATTAGTATTAGTGCAGGAGGGATGGGTGTGGCAGCATCCTGAATTAGTATTGGTGCAGGAGGGATGGGTGTGGCAGCATCCTGAATTAGTATTAGTGCAGGAGGGAAGGGTGGGCAGCATCCTGAATTAGTATTGGTGGAGGGATGGGTGTGGCAGCATCCTGAATTAGTATTAGTGCAGGAGGGATGGGTGTGGCAGAATTAGTATTGGGAGGGAAGGGTGTGGCAGCATCCTGAATTAGTATTGGTGCAGGAGGGATGGGTGTGGCAGCATCCTGAATTAGTATTGGTGCAGGAGGGATGGGTGTGGCAGCATCCTGAATTAGTATTAGTGCAGGAGGGATGGGTGTGGCAGCATCCTGAATTAGTATTAGTGCAGGAGGGATGGGTGTGGCAGCATCCTGAATTAGTATTAGTGCAGGAGGGATGGGTGTGGCAGCATCCTGAATTAGTATTAGTGCAGGAGGGATGGGTGTGGCAGCATCCTGAATTAGTATTAGTGCAGGAGGGAAGGGTGTGGCAGCATCCTGAATTAGTATTAGTGCAGGAGGGATGGGTGTGGCAGCATCCTGAATTAGTATTGGTGCAGGAGGGATGGGTGTGGCAGCATCCTGGGTATTAGTGCAGGAGGGATGGGTGTGGCAGCATCCTGAATTAGTGCAGGAGGGATGGGTGTGATCCTGAATTAGTATTAGTGCAGGAGGGATGGGTGTGGCAGCATCCTGAATTAGTATTAGTGCAGGAGGGATGGGTGTGGCAGCATCCTGAATTAGTATTAGTGCAGGAGGGATGGGTGTGGCAGCATCCTGAATTAGTATTAGTGCAGGAGGGATGGGTGTGGCAGCATCCTGAATTAGTATTGGTGCAGGAGGGATGGGTGTGGCAGCATCCTGAATTAGTATTAGTGCAGGAGGGATGGGTGTGGCAGCATCCTGAATTAGTATTAGTGCAGGAGGGAAGGGTGTGGCAGCATCCTGAATTAGTATTGAGGAGGGATGGGTGTGGCAGCATCCTGAATTAGGATACAGGAGGGATGGGTGTGGCAGCATCCTGAATTAGTATTGATGCAGGAGGGATGGGTTTGGCAGCATCCTGAATTAGTATTGGCAGGAGGGATGGGTGTGGCAGCATCCTGAATTAGTATTGATGCAGGAGGGATGGGTCTGGCAGCATCCTGAATTGGTATTGGTGCAGGAGGGATGGGTTTGGCAGCATCCTGAATTAGTATTGGTGCAGGAGGGATGGGTCTGGCAGCATCCTGAATTAGTATTGATGCAGGAGGGATGGGTTTGGCAGCATCCTGAATTAGTATTGATGCAGGAGGGATGGGTCTGGCAGCATCCTGAATTGGTATTGGTGCAGGAGGGATGGGTCTGGCAGCATCCTGAATTAGTATTGATGCAGGAGGGCTGGGTTTGGCAGCATCCTGAATTAGGATGCAGGAGGGATGGGTTTAGCAGCATCCTGAATTAGTATTGATGCAGGAGGGATGGGTGTGGCAGCATCCTGAATTAGTATTAGTGCAGGAGGGATGGGTGTGGCAGCATCCTGAATTAGTATTGATGCAGGAGGGATGGGTTTAGCAGCATCCTGAATTAGTATTGATGCAGGAGGGATGGGTTTGGCAGCATCCTGAATTAGTATTGATGCAGGAGGGCTGGGTTTGGCAGCATCCTGAATTAGTATTGATGCAGGAGGGATGGGTTTAGCAGCATCCTGAATTAGTATTGATGCAGGAGGGATGGGTTTGGCAGCATCCTGAATTAGTATTGATGCAGGAGGGATGGGTTTAGCAGCATCCTGAATTAGTATTGATGCAGGAGGGATGGGTTTGGCAGCATCCTGAATTAGTATTGATGCAGGAGGGATGGGTTTAGCAGCATCCTGAATTAGTATTGGTGCAGGAGGGATGGGTCTGGCAGCATCCTGAATTGGTATTGGTGCAGGAGGGATGGGTCTGGCAGCATCCTGAATTGGTATTGTTGCAGGAGGGATGGGTCTGGCAGCATCCTGAATTGGTATTGTTGCAGGAGGGATGGGTCTGGCAGCATCCTGAATTGGTATTGTTGGACGGATTTACTGTCGATGTAAAAAGGTTGATCTTGAGCCCAGACGGCCTTCTTGGACCTGTCCTGAGGTTCAGACATTATTGGAACACACACACGCGCATGCACACACACACACATGCACACACACATGCACACACACACACACACACACACACACACACACACACACACACACACACACACACACACACACACACACACACACACACACACACACACACACACACACACACACACACACACACACACACACACACACACACACACACACACACACACGCCATCGTTCACCAGAGGGCTCCTTGTGGAGTTAATCTATGCGTGTTGCATACATTGTGGAACAGCACTTTAATATCTCCATTGTGAGTAATTCTACCATAAGGCATCTCCAGTCCTTATATGGTCATCACACCTCTAGGCTTTAGGGGAAGCATACAACTGAAGAGGAGAACAAGATGGAGAAATACTGGTGTGACGAAAGCAGGGTTAGGTAGGTTACATTCTAAATGAATGTAATACCCCATTGATCTTCAAGAATAGGACTTGGTAATATGGAAGTATGGATTAGCCTAATTGTTTTACCTGAGCATAACCCTAAACCTAAGGACTTATTAGCCAGCCCTACTCCGTTGTTTATGATTTTGTTGTCATGGAGGACTATTCGGGCTCATTGATTCTTGTTGTAAAATAAATCATGGTATGGTATGCTTTGAGCACTACTGAAAAGTGTTATTTACATGTGAAAATGAATGCCATATGAATGCAATATGAATACCATATGAATGCCATATGAATAACATATGAATAACATATTAATGCCATATGAATACCATATGAATGCCATATGAATACCATATGAATGCCATATGAATGCCATATGAATACCATATGAATGCCATATGAATACCATATGAATGTCATATGAATGCCATATGAATGCCATATGAATACCATATGAATGCCATATGAATGCCATATGAATACCATATGAATACCATATGAATACCATATGAATGCCATATGAATACCATATGAATGCCATATGAATGCCATATGAATACCATATGAATGCCATATGAATGCAATATGAATGCCATATGAATGCCATATGAATGCCATATGAATGCCATATGAATGCCATATGAATGCCATATGAATGCCATGTGAATGCCATATGAATGCCATATGAATGCCATATGAATGCCATATGAATGCCATATGAATGCCATATGAATGCCATATGAATGCCATATGAATGCCATTTGAATGCAATATGAATGCCATATGAATGCCATATGAATGCCATATGAATGCAATATGAATGTCATATGAATGCCATATGAATGCCATTTGAATGCAATATGAATGCCATATGAATGCCATATGAATGCCATATTATTTTTTTATTTTTTTTATTTCACCTTTATTTAACCAGGTAGGCTAGTTGAGAACAAGTTCTCATTTGCAACTGCGACCTGGCCAAGATAAAGCATAGCAGTGTGAACAGACAACACAGAGTTACACATGGAGTAAACAATTAACAAGTCAATAACACAGTAGAAAAAAATGGGCAGTCTATATACAATGTGTGCAAAAGGCATGAGGAGGTAGGCGAATAATACAATTTTGCAGATTAACACTGGAGTGATAAATGTTCAGATGGTCATGTACAGGTAGAGATATTGGTGTGCAAAAGAGCAGAAAAGTAAATAAAAAAAATTAAAAAAAACAGTATAAAAACAGTATGGGAATGAGGTAGGTGAAAATGGGTGGGCTATTTACCTATAGACTATGTACAGCTGCAGCGATCGGTTAGCTGCTCGGATAGCTGATGTTTGAAGTTGGTGAGGGAGATAAAAGTCTCCAACTTCAGCGATTTTTGCAATTCGTTCCAGTCACAGGCAGCAGAGTACTGGAACGAAAGGCGGCCAAATGAGGTGTTGGCTTTAGGGATGATCAGTGAGATACACCTGCTGGAGCGCGTGCTACGGATGGGTGTTGCCATCGTGACCAGTGAACTGAGATAAGGCAGAGCTTTACCTAGCATGGACTTGTAGATGACCTGAGCCAGTGGGTCTGGCGACGAATATGTAGTGAAGGCCAGCCGACTAGAGCATACAAGTCGCAGTGGTGGGTGGTATAAGGTGCTTTAGTGACAAAACGGATGGCACTGTGATAGACTGCATCCAGTTTGCTGAGTAGAGTGTTGGAAGCCATTTTGTAGATGACATCGCCGAAGTCGAGGATCGGTAGGATAGTCAGTTTTACTAGGGTAAGCTTGGCAGCGTGAGTGAAGGAGGCTTTGTTGCGGAATAGAAATGAATGCCATATGAATGCCATATGAATGCCATATGAATGCCATTTGAATGCAATATGCTGCATTTGCCATAGGCTTATTGTTACGCTTTTAGTTGGGGACCTTTGATTTCTTGATAATATGCAGCTGTTTAAAGGGCAAATCCACAGATGAAACAATAAAACGGTCGCCCCGCCTCTGTTTTGGTAAAAAGCTGAGGGATGGACCTAGAGAAATGTAACCACTCTCAGATTAATAGACAGAGCTATGCAATGACCAACTATCCATAATATCAAAATTATTGTTTTAACAATGTTATGAACCTATACAGTTAAAAGAATAAACATTTACAATGTTTACAAACAGAGAAAAACAAGCTCACATTTTAGGTTGTGATGGGCTATGACAGTTGAACTAAGCTCACGAGGCATTTATACGTTATATTCTTCAAGAATCAATGTACAGTTGAAGTCGGAAGTTTACATACACCTCAGTTTTTCACAATTCCTGTCATTTAATCCTAGTAAAAATTCCCTGTTTTAGGCCAGTTAGGATCACCACTTTATTTTATGAATGTGAAATGTCAGAATAATAGTAGAGAGAATGATTTATTTCAGCTTTTATTTCTTTCATCACATTCCCAGTGGGTTAGAAGTTTACATACATTCAATTAGTATTTGGCAGCATTGCTTTTAAATGGTTGAACGATTCAGGTAGCCTTCCACAAGCTTCCCAAAATAAGTTGGGTGAATTTTGGCCCCTTCCTCCTGACAGAGCTGGTGTAACTGAATCAGGTTTGTAGGCCTCCTTGCTCGCACATGCTTTTTCAGTTCGGCCCAAACATTTGGGGGGGCTTTGTGATGGCCACTCCAATACCTTGACTTTGTTGTCCTTTAGCCATTTTGCCAATACTTCGGAAGTATGCTTGGGGTCATTGTCCATTTGGAAGACCCATTTGTGACCAAGCTTTAACTTCCTGACTCATGTCTTGGGATGTTGCTTCAATATATCCACATAATTTCCCTCCCTCATGATGCCATCTATTTTGTGAAGTGCACCAGTCCCTCCTGCAGCAAAGCACCCCCACAACATGATGCTGCCACCCCCGTGCTTCACAGTTGGGATGGTGTTCTTCGGCTTGCAAGCATCCCCCCTTTTCCTCCAATCATAACGATGGTCATTATGGCCAAACAGTTCTATTTCTGTTTCATCAGACCAGAGGACATTTCTCCAAAAAGTACAATCTTTGTCCCCATGTGCAGTTGCAAACCGTAATCTGGCATTTTTATGGCGTTTTTCTTGCTGAGCGGCCTTTCAGGTTATGTCGATATCGGACTCGTTTTACTGTGGATATAGATACTTTTGTACCTGTTTCCTCAAGCATCTTCACAAGGTCCTTTGCTGTTGTTCTGGGATTGACTTGCACTTTTCGCACCAAAGTACGTTTATCTCTAGGAGACAGACCGCGTCTCCTTCCTGAGCGGTATGACGGCTGTTATTCCATAGGCTTGGATCCACACTATGCAGCTGTTATTCTATAGGCTTGGATCCACACTATGCAGCTGTTATTCTATAGGCTGGGATCCACACTATACAGCTGTTATTCCATAGGCTTGGATCCACACTATGCAGCTGTTATTCTATAGGCTTGGATCCACACTATGCAGCTGTTATTCTATAGGCTGGGATCCACACTATGCAGCTGTTATTCTATAGGCTGGGATCCACACTATGCAGCTGTTATTCCATAGACTGGGATCCACACTATGCAGCTGTTATTCTATAGGCTTGGATCCACACTATACAGCTGTTATTCTATAGGCTGGGATCCAACCTATACAGCTGTTGCAAAAAAATCATTTTCCACTGGCTGTCCACTGGTTTCAAAAATAGCTTAAACTCCTTTAATTCAATCATTATTGGGTTCAAATACACATTTAGATTTGTGAACAGCCATCCACAACAAACACAATCTGTATGGCGCAAATATCTAAATGAGAGAGCAACAGTGTGATTCACATCAATGCACATCAATGTAGATATCAATAATAAGTGATTTCTGTCTGTAGACTGTAGACTGTAGTCTGTAGACTGTAGTCTGTAGACTGTAGTCTGTAGACTGTAGTCTGTAGACTGTAGACTGTAGACTGTAGACTGTAGTCTGTAGACTGTAGTCTGCAGAAAATGCAGACTGTAGACTGGACTGCAGTCTGTCAAAATAGACTGTAGTCTGTAGACTGTAGACTGCAGACTGTAGACTGTAGTCTGTAGACTGCAGACTGTAGACTGCAGTCTGTAGACTGTAGACTGTAGTCTGTAGACAAGACTGCAGTCTGTAGTCTGTAGTCTGTAGACTGTAGACTGTAGACTGTAGACTGCAGACTGTAGACTGCAGTCTGTAGACTGTAGTCTGTAGTCTGTAGACTGTAGTCTGTAGTCTGTAGACTGTAGTCTGTAGACTGTAGACTGTAGGCTGTAGTCTGTAGACTGTAGACTGTAGTCTGTAGACTGTAGCCTGTAGGCTGTAGACTGTAGACTGTAGACTGTAGTCTGTAGGCTGTAGGCTGTAGACTGTAGTCTGTAGACTGTAGTCTGTAGACTGTAGACTGTAGACTGTAGACTGTAGACTGCAGTCATCCTTACCTCCAAGCGTTTATTCAAGTTGGATCATCTCTGGATGTCGACATCCGTAGACTGGACATATCTTGGACTGTAACATCAATGTAGATATCAATAATAAGTGATTTCTGTCTGTAGACTGTAGACTGTAGTCTGTAGACTGTAGACTGTAGTCTGTAGACTGTAGTCTGTAGACTGTAGACTGTAGACTGTAGACTGTAGACTGTAGTCTGTAGACTGTAGTCTGTAGACTGTAGACTGTAGACTGTAGACTGTAGTCTGTAGACTGTAGACTGTAGACTGTAGTCTGTAGACTGTAGACTGTAGACTGTAGTCTGTAGACTGTAGTCTGTAGACTGTAGTCTGTAGACTGTAGACTGTAGTCTGTAGACTGTAGACTGTAGACTGTAGACTGTAGTCTGTAGTCTGTAGACTGTAGTCTGTAGACTGTAGACTGTAGTCTGTAGACTGTAGTCTGTAGACTGTAGTCTGTAGACTGTAGACTGTAGACTGCAGACTGTAGACTGTAGACTGTAGTCTGTAGACTGTAGTCTGTAGACTGTAGTCTGTAGACTGTAGACTGCTGGCTGTAGGCTGTAGACTGTAGACTGTAGACGGTAGTCTGTAGACTGTAGTCTGTAGACTGTAGTCTGTAGACTGTAGACTGTAGTCTGTAGGCTGTAGGCTGTAGTCTGTAGTCTGTAGACTGTAGACTGTAGACTGCAGACTGTAGTCTGTAGTCTGTAGACTGTAGACTGTAGACTGTAGACTGTAGACTGTAGTCTGTAGACTGTAGTCTGTAGACTGTAGTCTGTAGTCTGTAGACTGTAGACTGTAGACTGTAGTCTGTAGACTGTAGTCTGTAGTCTGTAGACTGTAGACTGTAGTCTGTAGACTGTAGTCTGTAGACTGTAGACTGTAGACTGTAGACTGTAGACTGTAGACTGTAGGCTGTAGACTGTAGACTGTAGACTGTAGACTGTAGACTGTAGACTGTAGACTGTAGACTGTAGACTGTAGTCTGTAGACTGTAGACTGTAGACTGTAGACTGTAGACTGTAGTCTGTAGACTGTAGACTGTAGACTGTAGACGACACCACTGCAGTCATCCTTACCTCCAAGCGTTTATTCAAGTTGGATCATCTCTGGATGTCGACAGCATCCGTACCACTGGACATATCTTGGACTGTAACCTTTTCCCGTCAAACACTTTTGGTGTGTCACATAGTGGTCTCTGACTTGCGGTCAGACTCGCTCAGGTGGAACAAACTTCAATTTATTTGAATGTCATTGAGAAAACAGAGAAGTGTCCAAATATTTTTTTTCTCTCAAACCACCTTTCTGAATTTAAAAGTAATCATCGAAGTAATCATCTAGTTTTTCTGTAATCTGATGACAAGATTTTAGCTGGTAACGTAACGGATTACAGTTACAGTTTATTGTAATCCCTTACATGTAAACCCGTTACTCGCCAAACGAAAGATACAGTAGGTTACCGTACTGAGAGAACTAGAGACTGCACATAGCCCTGCTATGTTCTGGGGGTGAGGGGGGTGTTGTTAGCATGGATGGAAGAAGGTAAACCCCTGGTATGTTCTGGGGGGTGGGGGAGGGTGTGTGTTGTTAGCATGGATGGAAGAAGGTAAAACCCTACTGTTGTATTCATTCTTCAGTTCTATTTGTCTGTAGTGACGTTGGTAGTCCCTATTAATGACTCAACATTGTAATCTGCAATAGCTGGCCAACTCAGTGGAGCACTACACTGGGTTTTACCACTGTGTGTGTGTGTGTGCGTGCGTGCGTGCGTGCGTGCGTGCGTGCGTGCGTGTGTGTGTGTGTATGCATGCGTGTGAGTGTGTGTGTGTGTGTGTATGCGTGTGAGTGTGTGTGTGTGTGCGTGTGTGAATTTACCACTCTGGCACTGAGAGAGACCGCATTGTAAAAGTCATCCTGTAAAGCCATAACAAGACAAGCATAGCAATGTCAGCCAACCCTACAGTATTGTCAAGAAGGTGCATGCTTGGTAGGCTGATAGGAGCTTAGATATATTTTCAAAGTCAGTATATATTTTTTTGATATAAACAACAACAAAAAATGATCTCCCCTCTCTCTCCCTCTTTCGCGCCGTCATTTCCTGGTCGCAAAAATGAAAATAGTATTCCTAATTACAGTTTTAAAACAAGCTTTCGTTTTGTAGAGAATCATTGTACGATCTTAACCGCTGTGAAATATATTTTCCATAACCAAAAATTGTATTTTCAGCTGTTTTGAAGCTGGTGTCCAAAACAGAAAATAATAGACGCAAAAAACAAAACTTACGAACGCGAAGCATAGAAATAGCGCACATAGAACTGATCTGGCGATTCTTAGAATTGCTTTCAATGAGAATGACAGATCTATAACTCACATTTCTATATGAATTTTGTCAGGTCGCTCAGAAAGTTACATATCTTTCCTGCAGTCAAATGACCAAATCATCCTCTAGTGGCCTCATCAGTGGAGTGTTATTTTATATCATTTCAAAATTAATAAAAACATAAAATAGGAATCTGGTGATTCTACGTCAAACGGTATTTCACTCTTCTATGATATATATTCTATATATTCTATGTATTTAAAGTGTAATATTGGAATGCAAACTCAAACTTGAAAACGTTTCATCTCTATATCTGACATGGGTACAGGTGTCTTATAAAAAAAAAAAGACCATTACAATGTGTGTGAGGTGTAGACTTTTGTTTCAACGTAGATTTGTTAAAGACGAGCGAGAAACACTCTGTGTGACCCTGATTTAACCTACTGCAGGAAAAGGTTAAATATGTAACTGCAATACGTAACGTTTTGGGTAACATGACTAAAATCACATAGAAATGTTAGTTATAAATCTGTCATTCTCATTGAAAGCAAGGCTAAAAAGCGGTAGATCTGTTCTATGCGCGCTAATTCTATGCTTCCTGTTACTAAGTTTTATTTTTGGTTATGGAAAATATATTTCACAGCGCTTTAAATGGTACAATGATTCCCTACACTATACTTGCTTGCTTCGTCACAAACTGAAATTAGGTGAACTATTAGAATTTTAGTAATCAGGAAATGGTGTAGTGATTTCTCCATTGTGCACCTTTAAGGTTCTAGATAGCACCTTCAAGGTTCTAGATAGCACCTTCAAGGTTCCAGATAGCACCTTCAAGGTTCTAGATAGCACCTTTAAAATTAAGGTTCTAGATAGCACTTTTTTTCTAAGAATGTTTGGCCCTCTTTCTCTTTCACTATCTTTCTCTTTCCATCCTTCGCTCCCTCCCTGTACCCCCCCCCACGGCTACCCCGCAGCCTAACCCCTAGGGCTGTGTATAACGGCACACTGGCGATAATTTGCCTGTCACAAATGTAAGTGGCCTGTCAGTCTACATGGCTTTCTCCGGACCTCACAACGCTCGTCGTCCCATCTGGCTGTGTGTGCATGTGCGTCTGCCAAGATGACCACGTAGCTCCCAGAATAGAAGTCTCCCATCCCTCTGCATTTCATGGTCGATTTGGTCTATTTGTGTGTGACTGTAAATTATTTGCCCCTCTCGTCTCTCCTCTCTCTCTTCGTCTCATCACGAGTCATTCTTCAAATCTGATTCATGCTTTCTGAGCTGTGTGTACCTGTGTATGCGTCTGCGTGTGTCTGAGCTTGCTGCCTCAGTGTTCAACCAGACATGTTTTGGTCTCCCAGGGTGTCTGAGCTTGCTGAATATGTAAAAACATCCCATCCATAGAGGGATGGATGGTGTGGATGAGGATCATTTATTTAGAAAGAGTTATAGTCAGAAGATGTTCAGTGTGTGTGTGTGTGTGTGTGTGTGTGTGTGTGTGTGTGTGTGTGTGTGTGTGTGTGTGTGTGTGTGTGTGTGTGTGTGTGTGTGTGTGTCTGTGTGTGTGTCTGAGCAGCAGCTGAGCATACCACAGCATCCTAGTTCATTACTTCGTTGTCTCTCCCTCCTCCCAAAATAGATCCAGTGAGAAGTAAAAAGTAGCAATTATTTCACCTCAGTCCTCAGCCTGCCGAGCGAATCTGTGTGTGTGTGTGTGTGTGTGTGTGTGTGTGTGTGTGTGTGTGTGTGTGTGTGACGTGTGTGTTCGAGAGAGGAGAAATATTTAACTGGTTGTTGTGTTTAATGAGGTTAACGACGGCGCTTTCACAGTGGTGACATGAAGATGCACAGAGATACACACTGGTAACCCTGTAAGAACACAGAGATACACACTGATAACCCTGTAAGAACACAGAGATACACACTGGTAACCCTGTAAGAACACAGAGATACACACTGATAACCCTGTAATAATAGATACACACTGATAACCCTGTAAGAACACAGAGAGATACACTGATAACCCTGTAAGAACACAGAGATACACACTGATAACCCTGTAATAACACAGAGATACACACTGGTAACCCTGTAAGAACACAGAGATACACACTGGTAACCCTGTAATAATAGATACACACTGATAACCCTGTAATAACACAGAGATACACACTGATAACCCTGTAATAATAGATACACACTGATAACCCTGTAAGAACACAGAGAGATACACTGATAACCCTGTAAGAACACAGAGATACACACTGATAACCCTGTAATAACACAGAGATACACACTGGTAACCCTGTAATAAGAACACAGAGATACACACTGGTAACCCTGTAATAATAGATACACACTGATAACCCTGTAATAACACAGAGATACACACTGGTAACCCTGTAATAACACAGAGATACACACTGATAACCCTGTAATAACACAGAGATATGTGTGTGTCTGTGTATGTTGCAGACAGTGGTGTGTGTGTGTGTGTGTGTTGCAGACAGTGGTGTGTGTGTGTGTGTGTGTGTGTTTGTGTGTTTTGCAGACAGTGGCGTGTGTGTGTATGTGAGTGTGAGTGTGTGTGTGTGTGTGTGTGTGTGTGTGTGTGTGTGTGTGTGTGTGTGTGTGTGTGTGTGTGTGTGTGTGTGTGTGTGTGTGTGTGTGTGTGTGTGTGTGTGTGTGTGTGTATGGGTGTGTGTGTGTGTGTGTGTTGCAGATAGTGGCGTGTGCGTGTGTGTGTGTGTGTGAGTGTGTGTGTGTGTGTGTATGGGTGTGTGTGTGTGTTGCAGATAGTGGCGTGTGCGTGTGTGTGTGTGTTGCAGACTGTGGTTTGGTGTGAGAAGTGGTGGCTAGCGATAGCAGGATGACCATATCGTCTGTTGTGTGTGGGTGTGGTGTGTGTGTGTGCGATAGCAGGATGTCCATATTGTCTGCTGTGTGTGGGTGTGGTGTGTGTTGCAGACTGTGGTTTGGTGTGAGAAGTGGTGGCTAGCGATAGCAGGATGACCATATCGTCTGCTGTGTGTGGGTGTGGTGTGTGTGTGTGTGTGCGATAGCAGGATGTCCATATCGTCTGCTGTGTGTGGGTGTGGTGTGTGTAGTCTGAGGCTGATGCTGCACTTAGAGGATTTTCAACATTAGTGCCACATGCAAATGGAGGAAAATATTTTCTGTTGTTTTGCTGGGTTGGAAGAGATGCTGTGAGACAGGGGGAGAGGGGAGAGGAGGTGGGGATCCAAACGTACGTGTGTGTTACTGACAGGAGCATGTTGATTAGTAGGAGATATCACACTGTGAGAAGGCCGTTGATCATGTACCCTGTAATCAGCCTGACCATGCATGAGGTCATAGTCTCTCTCTCTCTCTCTCTCTCTCTCTCTCTCTCTCTCTCTCTCTCTCTCTCTCTCTCTCTCCTCGATCAGACTACAGTATGAGGTCATAGTGTCTCTCTCTCTCTCCTGGATCAGACTACAGTATGAGGTCATAGTGTCTCTCCTGGATCAGACTACAGTATGAGGTCATAGTGTCTCTCTCTCTCTCCTGGATCAGACTACAGTATGAGGCCATAGTGTCTCTCTCTCTCTCTCTCTCTCTCTCTCTCTCTCTCTCTCTCTCTCTCTCTCTCTCTCTCCTGGATCAGACTACAGTATGAGGTCATAGTGTCTCTCCTGGATCAGACTACAGTATGAGGTCATAGAGTCTGTCTCTCTCCTGGATCAGACTACAGTATGAGGTCATAGAGTCTGTCTCTCTCTCTCCTGGATCGGAATACAGTATGAGGTCATAGTGTCTCTCTCTCTCTCTCTCTCCTGGATCAGACTACAGTATGAGGCCATAGTGTCTCTCCTGGATCAGACTACAGTGTGAGGTCATAGTGTCTCTCCCTCTCTCTCCTGGATCAGAGTACAGTATGAGGTCATAGTGTCTGTCTCTCCTGGATCAGACTACAGTACCCTGACATCATAGTAGATCATGGCACTCCTCTATTTGAATGATTGTACTTGACCCTTAACATAATTACCAAAGACATACAGCTTACATTGTCATGATGTAGAAATACTGCTGTAGTACCAGAATCCCATGTGTTATGTGTTCAACCAAGCAGATATTAGCGTTTGAAGATGAATGCCATCTCTATTGGCCTATTGTAGGCTAGAGCCCTACCCATGCCCACAACGTTCAGGCCCTACCCTATCCAGGCCCTACCCTATCCAGGCCCGACTGCTTCTGCCAAATTTTTAAGGCCCTGCCCGAAGCCCAAAGTCAGAAATAATTTCCTCCATTAGTAAATCCACTAGCTGCTGCTCTCTGTCTGTCAGCTCACTCTGCATGCACTCTGCTGGTGGTGTCTCTGAGTCTGTGAGTATCCGTAGACAGGGCCGGCTCCAGGCATAAGCCAAATAAGCGGTCGCTCAGGGTTCCAGGCCGCTAGGGGCATACATACTGTTGAGAGTTAGTTTGAAAAGTGGGCCCCCATTGATGTTGTTAGTCACTCTCACTCAGATATCGTTAACATGACATAAATCGTGGCAAATCTAGCTAAGGGCCCGCAAAAGGCTAGAGCCGACACTGACCATAGCAGGACTGCTCTGCTCAATGAAGACACATGAGATAACAGTTCATTGTTAGCTACTTTTCGTCACACTAAACTCCGACAAAACTCAAGGAACCTTATAATTTTCTTAATCAGATATGACTGTACTGTGCAGCAGAGAATGAACAAATGACTCAGCCACAAAATGTTATTGATCAATTTTGTGACGAACCTGACGCACCTTAGTTATTGATGAAAAAACAGGTCCTAATCGTCCCTAACCCAATATGTAATGTCGGGACCCATTGGGCTCAGGTCGGGTAGCAGAGCTCTACTGCAAGGCACTAACAACAAAGAGACCGACTGAACTCAAACGTTGAGGATCAATTAGAAGTGTGATGTTGCATCATTAACACTTTGTCTCATGCACGTTTTCTCTCTCTGTCACTCTGTCTCTGTAAACTGTGTCATACACGTTCTCTCTCTCTGTCACTCTGTCTCTGTAAACTGTCTCATGCACGTTCTCTCTCTCTGTCACACTGTCTCTGTAAACTGTCTCATGCACGTTCTCTCTCTCTGTCACTGTCTCTGTAAACTGTCTCATGCACGTTCTCTCTCTCTGTCACTCTGTCTCTGTAAACATTAAACTCAAAAGTGTAAAAACATTTCAAATGTCATATTATGTGCAAATACTTAAAGTACAAAAGGGAAAATAAATAAACATAAATATAGGTTGTATTTACAATGGTGTTTTTTCTTCACTGGTTGCCCTTTTCTTGTGGCAACAGGTCACAAATCTTGCTGCTGTGATGTCACGCTGTGGTATTTCACCCAATAGATATGGGAGTTTATCAAAATTGTTTTGAATTCTTTGTGGGACTGTGTAATCTGAGGGAAATATGTGTCTCTAACATGGTCATACATTTGGCAGGAGGTTAGGAAGAACTCACAGAACTTGAGGTCCGAACAACATGTATGTTCTGGAGAAGGTATAAAGGATCGGTGAAGAATCCAGCTACGAACTGGTCCGTTTGGTACAATTTTGTGAAACTCATGGGAGACAATACGGCCACACTACCATAACGCTGTTTATATAATAGCCTCAGTTATGAGGCTTGCATCTAATTGCTGTGCAGGATGAATGAGGAAAGATTAAACTATTTGTGAAATTATGGGATGCTATGTAATGATGTAATGTGAGAGAATTGTATTTCTGTAAAGTTTCACTTAAGTCACTGGCACGCCCCCATGAACACAGTTAGGACCTGGCGTCATGAGACAGCCTTTTTCTGCTCTTCCGAATAAAACCCCCACCATGAGAATTTCTCAATAGACCAAAGGTTGCAGACCAGCTTACCTCGATAACGACAGGGCCAAGGTTTGAGACGATTGCTGAATCTTTTTCGACAGAATAAGAATAATAATAATAATAAGAACAAGTCTTTGATATTAATTACTAGTCTGCAGCTAGGAATTCGTTATCATTGAACGTGAAGACCGACAACCGCCAAAACATCTATTCTATAACCACATGAATGAATGTCACTCTGAAATATCCATTCTAACCACGACAGAGAGAGAGAGGGCGGACAGACTCTCCAACAGAAACAAACTTTTCAACAGAGATCCCGACGACACACTGAGCGTAAATATATATATTGATTGCAATTGTTCCCGAATGAATGAGCATTCATGTGCAAAGGATTAGCATTTCAATTGTTATAATTATCAACTGTGTGTTGTCTTATCTCAGTCGACCCCCACTTCCCTTTTGTACACCAAGCCGCGATGCCGGTTTATCCCACTAGGGAAACTCCGTTATCATTTCTTTGTAACTATCTTCTGTTTGTTTATGCATTTCTGTGAATTACTTAGTTACTAAATAAATGATTTAAGACAATTAATGTATGGATGACTCATAGTGAAGACTGGGTTCGTGCAGATAACCAAGAATTTACAACGTTTGGAATGAGACTAACTTGAGGTAAATAATAATACATTAATTAGAAGACTAATTGATCAGATATAAAATATCTGAAGAGTTATATTAGGAAAATGATAACTTTGTAATCTGAATATTTTCCTTGGTGCCCCGACTTCCTAGTTAATTACAGTTACATGATTAATCAGTTTAATCACATAATAATAATTACAGAGAGTTATTTGATATATAAGTCTTCAGTTTAATGATGCCAAAGACACGACACAAGGCCATGCTCACAGAGTCTGTACATAGTCAAAGCTTTCCATAAGTTTGGGTTAGTCACAGTGGTCAGGTATTCTGCCACTGTGTACTTTCTGTTTAGGGCCAAATAGCATTCTAGTTTGCTCTGTTGTTTTGTTCATTCTTTCCAATGTGTCAAGTAATTATCTTTTTGTTTTCTCATTATTTGGTGGGGTCTAATTGTGTTGCTGTCCTGGGGCTCTGTGTGGTCTGTTTGTGTTTGTGAACAGAGCCCCAGGACCAGCTTGCTTAGGGGACTCTTCTCCAGGTTCATCTCTCTGTAGTTGATGGCTTTGTTATGGAAGGTTAGGGAATCACCTCCTTTTAGGTGGTTTTAACATTTTACGGCTTTGTTCTGGATTTTGATAACTAGCGGGTATCGGCCTCATTCTTCCCTGCATGCAGTGTTTGGTGTTTTATGTTGTATACAGAGGATATTTTTTGCAGAATTCTGCATGCAGTCTCAGTGTCTGTCCCATTTTGTGAAGTCTTGGTTGGTGAGCGGACCCCAGACCCCAGACAACCTTAAAGGGCAATGGGTTCTATAACTGATTAAATGGGTTCTATAACTGATTAAATGGGTTCTATAACTGATTAAATGGGTTCTATAACTGATTAAATGGGTTCTATAACTGATTAAATGGGTTCTATAACTGATTAAATGGTTTATATAACTGATTAAATTGGTTCTATAACTGATTAAATGGGTTCTATAACTGATTAAATGGGTTCTATAACTGATTAAATGGGTTCTATAACTGATTAAATGGGTTCTATAACTGATTAAATGGGTTATATAACTGATTAAATGGTTTATATAACTGATTAAATGGTTTATATAACTGATTAAATGGGTTCTATAACTGATTAAATGGGTTCTATAACTGATTAAATTGGTTCTATAACTGATTAAATGGTTTATATAACTAATTAAATGGTTTATATAACTGATTAAATGGGTTCTATAACTGATTAAATGGGTTCTATATCTGATTAAATGGGTTCTATAACTGATTAAATTGGTTCTATAACTGATTAAATGGTTTATATAACTGATTAAATTGGTTCTATAACTGATTAAATGGTTTATATAACTGATTAAATTGGTTCTATAACTGATTAAATGGGTTCTATAACTGATTAAATTGGTTCTATAACTGATTAAATGGGTTCTATAACTGATTCAAGTATTTTTAACCAGATGTCAAATTGTATGTTCCTTTTGATGGCATAAAAGGCCCTTCTTGTCTTGTCTCTCAGATCGTTCACATCATTGTGGAATTTACCTGTGGCGCTGATGTTTAGGCTGAATATGTATAGTTTTGTGTGTGTTCTTGGGCAACAGTGTCTAAATGGATTTGTATTGGTGGTCCTGGGAACTGGACCTTTTTTGGAACACCATTATTTTGGTCTTACTGAGATTTACTGTCAGGGCTCAGGTCTGTCAGGGCCCAGGTCTGTCAGGGCCCAGGTCTGTCAGGGCCCAGGTCTGTCAGGGCTCAGGTCTGTCAGGGCCCAGGTCTGACAGGGCTCAGGTCTGTCAGGGCTCAGGTCTGTCAGGGCTCAGGTCTGTCAGGGCCCAGGTCTGTCAGGGCCCAGGTATGTCAGGGCCCAGGTCTGTCAGGGCCCAGGTCTGACAGAATCTGTGCAGAAGATCTAGGTGCTGCTGGAGGCCCACCTTGGTTGGCAACAGAAGAAAACATCAGCAAACAGTAGACATTTGACTTCAGATTCTAGTAGGGTAAGGCCGGGGGCTGCAGACTGTTCTAGTGCCCTCGCCAATCCGTTGATATATATGTTGAAGAGGGTGGGGCTTAAGCTGCATCCCTGTCTCACCCCCTGGCCCTGTGGAAAGAAATCTGTTTTTTTTGCCAATTTTAACAGCACACTTATTGTTTGTGTACATGGATTTTATGATGTCGTATGTTTTTCCCCCAACACCACTTTCATCAATTTGGTATTTTCTGATAGTGACATGGAAGATTGCGGTAGGATTGATTTGATGTTGGTGGATGGGTGAGTAAGTGGGTAAGTGGATGGGTGGATGGGTGTGCCATGTGGTTTTCTGGGCCTTTGTATGTGTATGTGGTAACAGTAACAGTACAGTACAGGAACTATACAGACAGTCACTATAATGTACAGCAGTGCTAACCATTCTGTGAGTAGAACATTATGTAGGCTTTAGTAGCACCAGGAAGTAGAACATTATGCAGGCTTTAGTAGCACCAGGAAGTAGAACATTATGCAGGCTTTAGTAGCACCAGGAAGTAGAACATTATGCAGGCTTTAGTAGCACCAGGAAGTAGAACATTATGCAGGCTTTAGTAGCACCAGGAAGTAGAACATTATGCAGGCTTTAGTAGCACCAGGAAGTAGAACATTATGCAGGCTTTAGTAGCACCAGGAAGTAGAACATTATGCAGGCTTTAGTAGCACCAGGAAGTATAACATTATGTAGGCTTTAGTAGCACCAGGAAGTAGAACATTATGCAGGCTTTAGTAGCACCAGGAAGTAGAACATTATGCAGGCTTTAGTAGCACCAGGAAGTAGAACATTATGCAGGCTTTAGTAGCACCAGGAAGTAGAACATTATGCAGGCTTTAGTAGCACCAGGAAGTAGAACATTATGTAGGCTTTAGTAGCACCAGGAAGTAGAACATTATGTAGGCTTTAGTAGCACCAGGAAGTAGAACATTATGTAGGCTTTAGTAGCACCAGGAAGTATACAATTATGTAGGCTTTAGTAGCACCAGGAAGTAGAACATTATGCAGGCTTTAGTAGCACCAGGAAGTAGAACATTATGCAGGCGTTAGTAGCACCAGGAAGTAGAACATTATGTAGGCTTTAGTAGCACCAGGAAGTAGAACATTATGTAGGCTTTAGTAGCACCAGGAAGTAGAACATTATGCAGGCGTTAGTAGCACCAGGAAGTAGAACATTATGTAGGTTTTAGTAGCACCAGGAAGTAGAACATTATGTAGGCTTTAGTAGCACCAGGAAGTAGAACATTATGTAGGTTTTAGTAGCACCAGGAAGTAGAACATTATGCAGGCTTTAGTAGCACCAGGAAGTAGAACATTATGTAGGTTTTAGTAGCACCAGGAAGTATAACATTATGTAGGCTTTAGTAGCACCAGGAAGTAGAAAATTATGCAGGCTTTACTAGCACCAGGAAGTAGAACATTATGTAGGTTTAGTAGCACCAGGAAGTAGAATATTATGGTGGTTTGAGTAGCACCAGTAAGTAGAAAATTATGCAGGATTTACTAGCACCAGGAAGTAGAACCTTATGCAGGATTTAGTAGCACCAGAAAGTAGAACATTATGTAGGTTTGAGTAGCACCAGGAAGTAGAAAAGTATGCAGGATTTACTAGCACCAGGAAGTAGAACCTTATGCAGGATTTAGTAGCACCAGGAAGTAGAACATTATGTAGTTTTGAGTAGCACCAGGAAGTAGAAAATTATGCAGGATTTACTAGCACCAGGAAGTAGAACCTTATGCAGGATTTAGTAGCACCAGGAAGTAGAACATTATGGAGGTTTGAGTAGCACCAGGAAGTAGAAAATTATGCAGGATTTACTAGCACCAGGAAGTAGAACCTTATGCAGGATTTAGTAGCACCAGGAAGTAGAACATTATGCAGGATTTAGTAGCACCAGGAAGTAGAACATTATGCAGGTTTTAATAGCACCAGGAAGTAGAACATTATGCAGGATTTAGTAGCACCAGGAAGTAGAACCTTATGCAGGTTTTAATAGCACCAGGAAGTAGAACTACACTTATAACACATATGGAAACAGCAGAGGCCATAGAAAGAGGCACAAGTCATACGAGCCACAATAAAGTGATAAAGAGATAAAGAGATGAAGGGGAGAGAGGTGTTATGAAGGGTGTTATGAAGGGTGTTATGAATGGTGTTATGAAGGGTGTAATGAATGGTGTTATGAATGGTGTTATGAATGGAAAACCAGGAAGTAGAACCTTATGAGATGGTGGTAAGGAAGTAACATTTCATAGTAACCAGTAATTTAGCTGGTACAGGGTACTTAGTCTGAAACATCCTTAATCATGTCAGCTGGTACAGGGTACTGTAGGTTTGAAACATCCTTTATCATGTGGCTGGTAGAAAGGGTACTGTAGTCATGATCCATCCCTTATCATAAAGAGATGAAGCTTGTACAAGGGTACTGTAGTCTGAAACATCCTTAATCATGTCGCTGGTACAGGGTACTGTAGTCTGATCCATCCCTTATCATGTAGCTTGTACAGGGTACTGAAGTCTGAAACATCCTTTATCATGTGGCTGGTACAGGGTACTGTAGTCTGATCCATCCCTTATCATGTAGCTTGTACAGGGTACTGTAGTCTGAAACATCCTTTATCATGTGGCTGGTACAGGGTACTGTAGCCTGAAAATCCTTTATCATGTGGCTGGTACAGGGTATGGTAGTCTGATCCATCCCATTATCATGTAGCTTGTACAGGGTACTGTAGTCTGAAACATCCTTTATCATGTGGCTGGTACAGGGTACTGTAGTCTGAAACATCCTTTATCATGTGGCTGGTACAGGGTACTGTAGTCTGATCCATCCCTTATCATGTAGCTTGTACAGGGTACTGTAGTCTGAAACATCCTTTATCATGTGGCTGGTACAGGGTACTGTAGTCTGAAACATCCTTTATCATGTAGCTGGTACAGGGTACTGTAGTCTGAAACATCCTTTATCATGTGGCTGGTACAGGGTACTGTAGTCTGATCCATCCCTTATCATGTAGCTTGTACAGGGTACTGTAGTCTGAAACATCCTTTATCATGTGGCTGGTACAGGGTACTGTAGTCTGAAACATCCTTTATCATGTGGCTGGTACAGGGTACTGTAGTCTGATCCATCCCTTATCATGTAGCTTGTACAGGGTACTGTAGTCTGAAACATCCTCTATCATGTGGCTGGTACAGGGTACTGTAGTCTGATCCATCCCTTTCAGTATATACACATAACACACTGTGAATGCCAAAACCTTCTGCAGGCTGGTCCACTCCCACTCATGCCACATCAACCATAAACAACGCAATACCTTAGGGCAATCTGTAATGTGTTCTATACTATCTTTCTCTACCCACTCACACACACACACACACACACACACACACACACACAGACAGACAGACAGACAGACAGACAGACAGACAGACAGACAGACAGACAGACAGACAGACAGACAGACAGACAGACAGACAGACAGACAGACAGACAGACAGACAGACAGACAGACAGACAGACACTAGCATCTATCCTCATTAGCTACCACATGCGGAGAACATAGCATTTACTTCCTGACCAGGAGCTGCAACAACACGTTTAAGCTGAACCATCGGTAATGAGCCAGTCAGACACCAAGAGATCTCAGTGCAGTCTATATGTTCCTGTGTTTTATAGACACTGAATGTACAAAACATTAGGAACACCTTCCTTATATTAATGCACTCCTTTTCACTCTCAGAACAGCCTCAATTTGTCAGGGCATGGAATCTACAAGGTGTAGAAAGTGTTCCACAGGGATGCTGACCCTTGTTGACTCCAATGCATAACACAGTTGTATCAAGTTGGCTGGATGTCCTTTGGGTGGTGGACCATTCTTGATACACACAGGAAACTGTTGAGCGTAAAAACCATGCAGCGTTGCACGTCTTGACACAAAGCGGTGCACCAGGCACCTACTACCATACCCTGTTCTACCATACCCTGTTCAACCATACCCTGTTCTACCATACCCTGTTCAACCATACCCTGTTCAACCATACCCTGTTCAACCATACCCTGTTCACCATACCCTGTTCAACCATACCCTGTTCTACCATACCCTGTTCAACCATACCCTGTTCTACCATACCCTGTTCTACCATACCCTGTTCTACCATACCCTGTTCAACCATACCCTGTTCAACCATATCCTGTTCTACCATACCCTGTTCTACCATACCCTGTTCAACCATATCCTGTTCTACCATACCCTGTTCTACCATACCCTGTTCAACCATACCCTGTTCTACCATACCCTGTTCTACCATACCCTGTTCTACCATATCCTGTTCTACCATACCCTGTTCAACCATATCCTGTTCTACCATACCCTGTTCTACCATACCCTGTTCAACCATATCCTGTTCTACCATACCCTGTTCTACCATACCCTGTTCAACCCTGTACCCTGTTCAACCATACCCTGTTCTATACCATAACCCTGTTCTACCATACCCTGTTAAACCATACCCTGTTCTACCATATCCTGTTCTACCATACCCTGTTCTACCATATCCTGTACCCTGTTCTACCATATCCTGTTCAACCATACCCTGTTCTACCATACCCTGTTCTACCATATCCTGTTCAACCATACCCTGTTCTACCATACCCTGTTCAACCATACCCTGTTCAACCATACCCTGTTCTACCATACCCTGTTCAACCATACCCTGTTCTACCATACCCTGTTCTACCATACCCTGTTCAACCATACCCTGTTCTACCATACCCTGTTCAACCATACCCTGTTCAACCATACCCTGTTCAACCATACCCTGTTCTACCATACCCTGTTCAACCATATCCTGTTCTACCATACCCTGTTCTACCATACCCTGTTCTACCATACCCTGTTCTACCATACCCTGTTCTACCATACCCTGTTCAAACATACCCTGTTCTACCATACCCTGTACCCTGTAGTACCATACCCTGTTCTACCATACCCTGTTCTACCATACCCTGTAGAACCATACCCTGTTCTACCATACCCTGTTCTACGGAACTTAAATATGTTGTCTTACTTAAAAATCATACAATGTGATTTTCTGGATTTTTGTTTTAGATTCCGTCTCTCACAGTTGAAGTGTACCTATGATAAAAATTACAGACCTCTACATGCTTTGTAAGTAGGAAAACCTGCAAAATCGGCAGTGTATCAAATACTTATTCCTCCCACTGTATATCCACACTATTAGGATGAAATAGTACTGTGAAATTGTAAAAAATTACGATGATGCCATTACAGTGTAAGAGCTGCTTGAAAAGACCACCTGAGATTTCAGCCTGTTTTGGTGGGACGGAGTTTTGGCCTTCCATGGTGACATCACCAGGCGGAATGAGCTAATAGACCAAAACAGAGAGTTTCAAACCGCTCAGCGAATAACAGCTCGTTTCCATGTCAAATTATGCTCCTCCAGCTAAGACTCAGACAACTGCCAGACAGTCAGAGAAAGTTCTCCCTTGAGAAATTGCTCGTTGCTAAATAGCTATTTTTGTTTCTTTTTGACCATTTTAACTGAAAACAATCACAGTAAGGTACTTAATTGTTACCCAGAAATGATTTGATATTGAGATAAAAATGGCTGCATTGTGGGCCTGTAAAAGACAGTGTGGTGGCATCAATAATAGCAATCTATGGGCCCTGGTCAACAGAAGTGCACTACCCTATGGGCCCTGGTCAACAGTAGTGCACTACCCTATGGGCCCTGGTCAACAGTAGTGCACTACCCTATGGGTCCTGGTCAACAGTAGTACACTACCCTATGGGCCCTGGTCAACAGTAGTGCACTACCCTATGGGTCCTGGTCAACAGTAGTACACTACCCTATGGGCCCTGGTCAATAGTAGTGCACTACCCTATGGGCCCTGGTCAATAGTAGTGCACTACCCTATGGGCCCTGGTCAACAGTAGTGCACTACCCTATGGGCCCTGGTCAACAGTAGTGCACTACCCTATGGGCCCTGGTCAACAGTAGTGCACTACCCTATGGGCCCTGGTCAACAGTAGTGCACTACCCTATGGGCCCTGGTCAATAGTAGTGCACTACCCTATGGGCCCTGGTCAACAGTAGTGCACTACCCTATGGGCCAGAGAACGATGATGCTCTGCCCCTGTCAGAGACCAATGATGCTCCGCCCCTGTTAGAGACCAATGATGCTCTGCCCCTGTTAGAGACCAATGATGCTCTGCCCCTGTCAGAGACCAATGATGCTCTGCCCCTGTCAGAGAACCAATGATGCTCCGCCCCTGTTAGAGACCAATGATGCTCCGCCCCTGTTAGAGACCAATGATGCTCTGCCCCTGTTAGAGACCAATGATGCTCTGCCCCTGTCAGAGACCAATGATGCTCTGCCCCTGTTAGAGACCAATGATGCTCTGCCCCTGTTAGAGAACAATGATGCTCTGCCCCTGTTAGAGAACAATGATGCTCTGCCCCTGTTAGAGACCAATGATGCTCTGCCCCTGTTAGAGACCAATGATGCTCTGCCCCTGTTAGAGACCAATGATGCTCCGCCCCTGTTAGAGAACAATGATGCTCTGCCCCTGTTAGAGACCAATGATGCTCCGCCCCTGTTAGAGACCAATGATGCTCTGCCCCTGTTAGAGACCAATGATGCTCCGCCCCTGTCAGAGACCAATGATGCTCCGCCCCTGTTAGAGAACAATGATGCTCCGCCCCTGTTAGAGACCAATGATGCTCTGCCCCTGTTAGAGACCAATGATGCTCTGCCCCTGTTAGAGACCAATGATGCTCTGCCCCTGTTAGAGACCAATGATGCTCTGCCCCTGTTAGAGACCAATGATGCTCTGCCCCTGTTAGAGACCAATGATGCTCTGCCCCTGTCAGAGACCAATGATGCTCTGCCCCTGTCAGAGACCAATGATGCTCTGCCCCTGTTAGAGACCAATGATGCTCTGCCCCTGTTAGAGACCAATGATGCTCTGCCCCTGTTAGAGACCAATGATGCTCTGCCCCTGTCAGAGACCAATGATGCTCTGCCCCTGTTAGAGACCAATGATGCTCTGCCCCTGTTAGAGAACAATGATGCTCTGCCCCTGTTAGAGACCAATGATGCTCTGCCCCTGTTAGAGACCAATGATGCTCTGCCCCTGTCAGAGACCAATGATGCTCTGCCCCTGTTAGAGACCAATGATGCTCTGCCCCTGTTAGAGACCAATGATGCTCTGCCCCTGTCAGAGACCAATGATGCTCCGCCCCTGTTAGAGAACAATGATGCTCTGCCCCTGTTAGAGAACAATGATGCTCCGCCCCTGTTAGAGACCAATGATGCTCTGCCCCTGTTAGAGAACAATGATGCTCCGCCCCTGTTAGAGACCAATGATGCTCTGCCCCTGTTAGAGACCAATGATGCTCCGCCCCTGTTAGAGACCAATGATGCTCCGCCCCTGTTAGAGACCAATGATACTCCGCCCCTGTTAGAGACCAATGATACTCCGCCCCTGTTAGAGACCAATGATGCTCCGCCCCTGTTAGAGACCAATGATACTCCGCCCCTGTTAGAGACCAATGATGCTCTGCCCCTGTTAGAGACCAATGATACTCCGTTCCTGTTAATGGTCTCATAATCAGAACCATGGAACAGTGGAACCCACCACACTGCACTTTTACATGAGATATTAGCTAATAACAATTACTGCATTATTATTATTGATTTGGTACATTAGCTATGAATATTACTGTGTGCTTCCCTAATACTGGTATGTAACTCAACTGGTACATTAGATATGAAAACTACTGTGTGCTTCCCTAATACTGGTATGTAACTCAACTGGTACATTAGATATGAAAACTACTGTGTGCTTCCCTAATACTGGTATTTAACTCAACTGGTACATTAGATATGAAAACTACTGTGTGCTTCCCTAATACTGGTATGTAACTCAACTGGTACATTAGATATGAAAACTACTGTGTGCTTCCCTAATACTGGTATGTAACTCAACTGGTACATACATTAGATATGAAAACTACTGTGTGCTTCCCTAATACTGGTATGTAACTCAACTGGTACATACATTAGATATGAAAACTACTGTGTGCTTCCCTAATACTGGTATGTAACTCAACTGGTACATTAGCTAATAGCTACTAAAAACTCAAGTGTTGAACTTGCAATGAATGTGATATATGGTTGTTTTAACTACCTTAATGCAGTGAATGTAAGTCTCTCTGTATAAGACTGTCTGCTAAATGACCAGAATGTAAAGGTACTACAGTATGTATGATAACGCTTCCCTAATAATGTTATGTGTGTTTAGATTTCCACTTGGTCAGATAGACTAGTAGTTGTTTGGTCAGTGTAAGTTGTGTAACCACGGCAACAGTATCAGGTGTGAGTTGTGCTGCTGTTAGCAGCCAGACATGGTTAGTGTTTGGTCCTGCAGTGCAAACACATTGTCTTGGCTGTGTGTGTGTGTGTGTGTGTGTGTGTGTGTGTGTGTGTGTGTGTGTGTGTGTGTGTGTGTGTGTGTGTGTGTGTGTGTGTGTGTGTGTGTGTGTGTGTGTGTGTGTGTGAGCATGTGTGTGTGTTTTGGTCTGGGTGGGTGTGTGTGTGGTGGGTGGTGTGTGTGTGTGTCTGGGTGTGTGTGTGTGTGTGGGTGTGTGTGTGTTTGTGTGTGTGTGTGTGTGACATGTGTGTGTGTGTGTGTGTGTGTGGTCTGGGTGGGTGTGTGTGTGTGGTGGGTGTGTGTGTGTGTGTGTGGGTGTGTGTGTGTGTGTGTGGTGTGTGTGTGTGTGACATGTGTGTGTGTGGTGTGTGTGTGTGTGTCTGTGTGTGTGTGCTACAGATCTGTGGCCAGTGTTTCCTACCCTGTTCGTTGTGCTACAGCCTGCAGCCACACAGAACACAATCTGCTCCTAATGCAAGCAGGCACGGCATGTAAACTCACCACTAAAATAGGCTGGCTGTGCTTCACTCTGTGACACCTCTCACACAGTCTCAGACACATGCACACATACAGAAACACACATACATACATACATACATACATACATACAGACAGACAGACAGACAGACAGACAGACAGACAGACAGACAGACAGACAGACAGACAGACAGACAGGATAAGAAGCATGGTTAGAGTTAGAAGCAGGGTTAGGTGTTAGGGGTTAGGGTTAGAAGCAGGGTTAGGGGTTAGGGGTTAGGGTTAGAAGCAGGGTTGGGGGTAGGGTTAGGGGTTAGGATTAGAAGCATGGTTAGAGTTAGAAGCAGGGTTAGGTGTTAGGGGTTAGGGTTAGAAGCAGGGTTAGGGGTTAGGGTAAGAAGCAGGGTTAGGGTAAGATCAGGGTTAGGGTAAGATCAGGGTTAGGGTTAGAAGCAGGGTTGGGGTTAGATCAGGTTTAGGGTAAGATCAGGGTTAGGGGTTAGGGTAAGAAGCAGGGTTAGGGTAAGATCAGGTTTAGGGTAAGATCAGGGTTAGGGTTAGAAGCAGGCTTGGGGTTAGACGCAGGGTTAGGGTTAGGGTTAGAAGCAGGGTAAGGATTTGGAGCAAGATTAGGGTTAGGAGCAGGGTTTGGGTTAGGAGCAGGGTTAGGGTTAGAAGCAGGGTTAGGGTTAGGGGTTAGGGTTAGAAGCAGGGTTAGGGTTAGGGGTTAGGGTTAGAAGCAGGGTTAGGGGTTAGGGTTAGAAGCAGGGTTAGGGTTAGGGGTTAGGGGTTAGAAGCAGGGTTAGGGGTTAGGGTTAGAAGCAGGGTTAGGGTTAGGGGTTAGGGTTAGAAGCAGGGTTAGGGTTAGGGGTTAGGGGGTAGGGTTAGGGGTTAGGATTAGAAGCATGGTTAGAGTTAGAAGCAGGGTTAGGTGTTAGGGGTTAGGGTTAGAAGCAGGGTTAGGGTTAGGGGTTAGGGTTAGAAGCAGGGTTAGGGGTTAGGGGGTAGGGTTAGGGGTTAGGATTAGAAGCATGGTTAGAGTTAGAAGCAGGGTTAGGTGTTAGGGGTTAGGGTTAGAAGCAGGGTTAGGGGTTAGGGTAAGAAACAGGGTTAGGGTAAGATCAGGGTTAGGGTAAGATCAGGGTTAGGGTTAGAAGCAGGTTTGGGGTTAGATCAGGGTTAGGGTTAGGAGCAGGGTTAGGGGTTAGGGTAAGAAGCAGGGTTTGGGTTAGGAGCAGGGTTAGGGTTAGACGCAGGGTTAGGGTTAGGAGCAGGGTTAGGAGCAGGGTAAGGGTTAGAAGCAGGGTTAGGGTTAGGGATTGTGCCTGTAATGTGATCTCATTGCCTCACTGTGGAATTGTCTTCTGAGAGAGGACCTGGCAATGTGTGTGCGTGTGTGTGTGTGTTGAGAGGAGCAGGAAGAAAGTGAGAGCAAGCCTGTCAAAACAGACAACACCAACTCCCTCAGTTACTCGGGGAGATCACTAAAGATAGACAGCGATGTGTGTCCAGGACATTGGGGTACGCCTTCCTCGTCGCTCATAAAAAAATGTAACACCGACCCGCGATCCTCTGAGCCGTAGACCTTGTAGACCTCCACAAGTCTGGTTCATCCTTTGGAGTAATTTCCAAATGCCTGAAGGTACCACGTTCATCTGTACAAACAATAGTACGCAAGTATAAACACCATGGGACCACGAAGCCGTCATACCGCTCGGGAAAGAGATGCGCTCTGTCTCCTAGAGATGAACGTACTTTGGTGCAAAAAGTGCAAATCAATCCCAGAACAACAGCAAAGGACCTTGTGAAGATGCTGGAGGAAACAGGTACATAAGTATCTATATCCACAGTAAAACGAGTCCTATATCGACATAACCTGAAAGGCTGCTCAGCAAGGAAGAAGTCACTGCTCCAAAACTGACATAAAAAAGCCAGACTACGGTTTTCAACTGCACATGAGGAGAAATGTACTTTCTGGAGAAATGTCCTCTGGTCTGATGAAACAATAATTGAACTGTTTGGCCATAATGACCATCGTTATGATTGGAGGAAAAAGGGGGAGGCTTGCAAGCCATAGAACACCATCCCAACAGGGAAGCGTGGGGGTGGCAGCATCATGTTGTGGTGGTGTGGAGATGTGGGTGTGGGGGCATCATGTGGGGTTGCTTTGCTGCAGGAGGAACTGGTGCACTTCACAAAATAGATGGCGTCATGAGGAGAAAAATTACGTGGATATATTGAAGCAACATCTCAAGACATCAGTCAGGAAGTTAAAGCTTGGTCCCAAATGAGTCTTCCAAATGGACAATGACCCCAACTATACTTCCAAAGTTGTGGCAAAATGGCTTGAGGACAACAAAGTCAAGGTATTGGAGTGGCCATCACAAAGCCCTGACTTTAATTCTATAGAAAATATATGGGCAGACCTGAAAACGTGTGTGCGAGCAAGGAGGCCTACAAACCTGACTCAGTTACACCAGCTCTGTCAGGAGGAATGGCCCAAAATTCACCCAATTTATTGTGGGAAGCTTGTGGAAGGCTACCCGAAATGCTTGACCCAAGTTCACAATTTAAAGGCAATGCTACCAGATACTAATTGAGTGTATGTAAACTTCTGACCCACTGGGAATGTGATGAAAGAAATAAAAGCTGAAATAAATAATTCTCTCTACTATTATTCTGACATTTCACATTCTTAAAATAAAGTGGTGATCCTAACTGACCTAAAACAGGGCATTTTTTTTAACGAGGATTAAATGTCAGGAATTGTGAAAAATGTACTTGGCTAAGGTGTATGTAAACTTCCAACTGTATATTCACATTAAGATGGTCAGCAGACACTCCTCTCCCCTCCATCCACTTGGGTTAGGGTTAGGGTTAGGGTTAGGGTTAGCCCTAACCCTAACTGTATGCAATAGTGTTTTAACACATAGATTGCTGATGTGGTTTGGAAAGGGGCTATGACCATGGCCAACACTGAGACAGCAAAAAACTTTGGAATCCTAAACTCTCTGTGATGTCATAGATAAAAACAACAACAACAACAACAACATACTGATCTATACAACAGACATGTTAGGCAAATGGCGTCTCTGTACAACCAGGATGTCATGTCTAGACTAATGTCTTTATAACACAGACTAGCGTTTGAGAGTTGAGCTGTAGGCTTCTATTATCTATTCTCTGACACAGGATGATGAATGACAAAAAAGAAGAGAGAGGATAGGGGATGAGAGAGAGGGAGGGAGAAAGAGAGGAGAGGAGATGAGGGAGAGGGAGAGAGAGAGAGGAGAGGGGATTAGAGAGAGGGAGGGAGAAAGAGAGGAGAGGAGATGAGGGAGAGAGAGAGGAGAGGGGATGAGAGAGAGGGAGGGAGAAAGAGAGGAGATGAGGGAGAGGGAGAGAGAGAGAGAGGGGATGAGAGAGAGGGAGGGAGGGAGAGGAGATGAGGGAGAGGGAGAGAGAGAGAGAGAGGGGATTAGAGAGAGGGAGGGAGAAAGAGAGAGAGGAGATGAGGGAGAGAGGGAGAGAGAGGATAGGGATGAGAGAGAGGGAGGGAGAAAGAGAGGAGAGGAGATGAGGGAGAGGGAGAGAGAGAGAGGAGAGGGGATTAGAGAGAGGGAGGGAGAAAGAGAGGAGAGGAGATGAGGGAGAGAGAGAGGAGAGGGGATGAGAGAGAGGGAGGGAGAAAGAGAGGAGATGAGGGAGAGGGAGAGAGAGGGGAGAGGGGATGAGAGAGAGGGAGGGAGAAAGAGAGGAGAGGAGAGGAGATGAGGGAGAGAGAGAGAGGAGAGGGGATTAGAGAGAGGGAGTGAGAAAGAAGAGAGGAGATGAGAGAGAGGAGAGGGGGAGAGAGAGAGAGAGGAGAGGGGATTATAGAGAGGGAGGGAGAAAGAAAAGAGGAGATGAGAGAGAGGAGAGGGGGAGAGAGAGAGAGAGAGAAAGAGGAGAGGGGATTAGAGAGAGAGCGGAGAGGGGGAGAGGAGATGAGAGGGGGAGAGGAGAGAGGATGGAAAAGGGGGGAGAGGAGAGAGGATGGAAAAGGGAGGAGAGAGAGGAGATGGGATGAGGAAGAGAGGGAGAGAGAGAGAGGAGAAGGGATGAGAGAGAGAGGGAGAGAGAGAGAGAAGAGAAGGGATGAGAGAGAAGAGAAGGGATGAGAGAGAGAGAGGGAGAGAGAGAGGAGAAGGGAGGAGAGAGAGGAGATGGGATGAGGGAGAGAGGAAGGGAGAGAGAGGAGAGAGAGAGGAGAAGGGATGAGAGAGAGAGGGAGAGAGAGAGAAGAGGAAGGATGAGAGAGGAGAGGAGAGGAGAGGAGAGGAGAGGAGAGGAGAAAGCCTTGCACTGTTAACCTTCCTGACTGGGATCCACTGTCCACTGAGAGTATTCATTGTGTGTGACTGCATCCTTTGTGGGCAGAAAGGCATTTCAATGTCTCCCCTCTCCAGTGACTCATGCTACTATCTCATCTCTGTTTGCGTTCCAAATGGCACTATAGTGCACTATGTAGGGAATATTGTGACATTTGGGATGTAATCATCTTTGATTTCCACTGAAAGAACTTTGTTTTCAGTCAGTTTTTTTCGATTCATCGCAGACTAAACAAAAATGTCTCTGAGATGTTTTGATATACACAACACAGAAAACTATGTCACACGTTTAACTTTTTTTTTGCAAAAATACCATCTCAAACCATTGAACAACAACCAGGCACACATTACAGTGTCTGTCTGTCTGTCTGTCTGTCTGTCTGTCTGTCTGTCTGTCTGTCTGTCTGTCTGTCTGTCTGTCTGTCTGTCTGTCTGTCTGTCTGTGGGTGTGTGTTTCTGTCTGTGTGCATGTGTCTGAGACTGTGTGAGAGGTGTCAAAGAGTGAAGCACAGACAGCCTATTTTAGTGGTGAGTTTGTCTCTGTATGTTTGTCTCTGTCTGCCTGTCTCTGTCTGTCTGTGTCTGTGTCTGTGTGTGTGCATATGTGTGTGTGTGTGTGTTTGTTTGTGTGTGTTTGTTTGTGTGTGTGTGTGTGTTTGTTTGTGTGTGCTATATACTCTCTCTGCTCTGAATCTGTCAGGAAACATGAGCTTTATTAGATTCAGGGCTGTCAGATGAGATGTGATTTCAGCATGATAGAGATCACTCCCCAGCACTATGTCACTCACACACACACGCTCACATCTGGCAGGGCTATCAAATATGGACCTAATGAGATCACAATATGGCCACCCTATCTCACTCTCTCTCTCCCTCTCTCTCTTTCTCTCTGTCTCTCTGTCACTCTCTCTCTCTCTCTTTCTCTCTCCCTCTCTCTCTTTCTCTCTGTCTCTCTCTCTGTCACTCTCTCTCTCCCTCTCTCTACCCTCATCTTTCTTGCTCTCTCTCTGTCACTCTCTCTCCCCCTCTCTCTCTTTCTCTCTTCCTCGATCTCTCTTTCTCTCTCTCTCTCTTTCAATTCAAAGGGTCTTCATTGGCATGATAAACATATGTTTACATTGCAGTAGGAAGTGAAATAAACAATAAACAAAAGTGAGAAAAAAAATAACTCAACAGAAAACTATTGGAAATGAACAGTAAATATTGCACTGAATTTATATTCAAAAATATATTTCAGGTGTTATATTATCAGCTATGTACAGTGTTTTGGCCTTATAATGTTGTTTGTGCTCCACAGGCTGCCATTCTCTCATGGCAACAGGCCACAAATCTTGCTGCTGTGATTGGACACTGCGATATTTCGCCAAACAGATATGTGAGTTTATCAATGTTTGATTTGTTTTCTAATTAATTTAGGGTCTGTGTGATCTGTGGGAAATATACAGTATGTCTCTAATATGGTCATGAATTTGGCAGGAGGTTAGGAAGTGCATCTCAGTTTCCACCTCATTTTGTGGGCAGTGTGCACATAGCACACATAGAGCCTGGTCTGTCTATGGTGGCCTCTCTCAATAGCAAGGCTATGCTCACTGAGTCTGTACATAGTCAAGGACTTTCTTAATTTTGGGCCAGTCACTGTGGTCAGGTATTCTGCCACTGTGTACTCTCTGTTTAGGGCCAGTCACTGTGGTCAGGTATTCTGCCACTGTGTACTCACTGTTTAGGGCCAGTCACTGTGGTCAGGTATTCTGCCACTGTGTACTCGCTGTTTAGGGCCAGTCACTGTGGTCAGGTATTCTGCCACTGTGTACTCACTGTTTAGGGCCAGTCACTGTGGTCAGGTATTCTGCCACTGTGTACTCACTGTTTAGGGCCAGTCACTGTGGTCAGGTATTCTGCCACTGTGTACTCACTGTTTAGGGCCAGTCACTGTGGTCAGGTATTCTGCCACTGTGTACTCACTGTTTAGGGCCAGTCACTGTGGTCAGGTATTCTGCCACTGTGTTCTCTCTGTTTAGGGCCAGTCACTGTGGTCAGGTATTCTGCCACTGTGTTCTCTCTGTTTAGGGCCAGTCACTGTGGTCAGGTATTCTGCCACTGTGTTCTCTCTGTTTAGGGCCAGTCACTGTGGTCAGGTATTCTGCCACTGTGTACTCTCTGTTTAGGGCCAGTCACTGTGGTCAGGTATTCTGCCACTGTGTACTCACTGTTTAGGGCCAGTCACTGTGGTCAGGTATTCTGCCACTGTGTACTCACTGTTTAGGGCCAGTCACTGTGGTCAGGTATTCTGCCACTGTGTACTCTCTGTTTAGGGCCAGTCACTGTGGTCAGGTATTCTGCCACTGTGTACTCTCTGTTTAGGGCCAGTCACTGTGTACTCTCTGTTTAGGGCCAGTCACTGTGTACTCACTGTTTAGGGCCAGTCACTGTGTACTCTCTGTTTAGGGCCAGTCACTGTGGTCAGGTATTCTGCCACTGTGTACTCTCTGTTTAGGGCCAGTCACTGTGTACTCACTGTTTAGGGCCAGTCACTGTGTACTTAGCTCTGTTTTTGGGATTCAGTCACTGTGTACTTCTTATTTAGGTTCCAAATGTCCTGGGACTCACTGTTTAGGGTCAGTCACTGTGGTCAGGTATTCTGAACCACTGTGTAGACTCTGTTTAGGTTCATCTCACTGTGGTGACTCACTGTTTAGTGGAAAGTCACTGGGTACTCTCTGTTTAGGGCCAGTCACTTTTCTTTGGATTTATAGTCACTGTTTATAAACTCTGTTTAGGGCCTGTCATTGTTTTTGAACCACGTCCACAAATTTATTTTTGCAGAACTATAGTTTTGTCCCAGTTTGTTAGACATCTACTTTGTGTATGACACAAGACCTCATTTTTCCAACAATTTTTTACAAACAGATTATTTATAGCCAGTTCCTAATTCACTGTAGTTTTACAACTTTTGTAGGTCAGAAGTTTACATACACTCAGATCGTTAACTGTGCCTTTGTGGAAACAGCTTGAAAATTAGGCAGAGGATGTCATGGTTTAGAGGTTCTAGTGGCAATGTGACATCATTTGAGGTCCTGGGAACTGGACCTTATTTGTAACACCATTAGTTTCTGAGATTCACTGTCAGGGTCCAGGTCTGACATAATCTGTGCAGAAGAGCTGTGTCTTTAGCTCATTTTAAAGTAACTGCAAAAGAAATCACAGAAAAATAGTAGACATTGTTGTTTTGTGTACATTGATTTTATAATGTCACATGTTATTCCCCCAAATCAAAAGAAAATTGCCAAGCAGACCCTCAGGCAAAATGAAATAATTTCAAATAAACACGAAGACTTTTTTTTCATTTGTTTGTCAGCAATGGTGCAGGATGTATATACGTGGTCTCTGTCATACAGTATTTTGGAACAAGCAGCAATTTTACATTTGCTCAGGACAAGGAAGTTTTCACTGAGGAAATATTGGAGTCTGCTGTTTAATAAGCAGAGCTGTTGACACAGATTCCATGATAATTATTGGGGACAAATTTGTCTTCACTTTTGTGGATTGTGGTAATGTCTAAAATGTCAATGACACCATCAAAAATGGTCATTATGGCCAAACAGTTCTATTTTTGTTTCATCAGACTAGATGACATTTCTCCAAAAAGACGGTCCCCATGTCCAATTGCAAACTGTAGTCTGGGGGATTTTTGTGTCAGTTTTGGAGCAGTGGCTTCTTGTTGCTGGCAAGGTCCTTTGCTGCAGTTCTGGAATTGATTTGCACTTTTCACAAAAAGTCCCAAGGCATGATTGATGAGGGAAAATACTATTTTTTGAAGCAACAGGTCTCTGACATTTTGATCCCATGATGTCAAGCAAAGAGGCACTGAAATTGAAGGTCTTGAAATACATCAAGGACAGCCCAATTGACTCAAATGATGTCAAAAGCCTTCAGAAGGAAACCAAACATCCTTTTCTGGAATTTTCCATTGTTTAAAGGCACAGTTAACTTAGTGTATGTAAACTTCTGACCTACTAAGTTGTGAACAGTGAATTTACGTGAAGATAATGTTTGTAAACAATTGTTGGAAAAATTACTTGTGTCATGCACAAAGTAGATGTCCTAACAACTTGCCAAAACTATAGTTTGTTAAAAAGAAATTTGTGGAGGGTTGAAAAACAAGTTTTAATGACCCAACCTAAGTGTATGAAACTTCCGACTTCAACTGTACATTATAATTGACAAAAGTTAGAATCAGCTTTTAAAGACTACCAAAAGACTACCAGCTTTTAAAGACTACCAGCTAAAGACTACCAGAACACAAAAAGGGAATGCTTGAAGGAAAAAATAAAAGCTGAAAACACCTAACCATGAAGCACGGGGTTGGTCATCATGTTGTTATTTGCTGAGGAGGGACTGGTGCACATTCTTAAAATAGATGGCATGATGATGACTGGAAAATTATGTGGTTTTTGACTACGATCTAAATGTCAGGAATTGTCTTGAAAAATGTATTTCCAAAGGTGACAATGAAAGCATATTTCCAAAGTTGTGGTTTTGTTGTTGGTTCTTTGTATGGGTGTTGTTTGTTTAGTGTTCAATGTTCCCAAAGCTCTGACCTATAATCCCATGGAAGATTTGTTTGCAGAAATTTTGTAGTGTGTTTGTTTAGTGTGTTCAATGTTCCCAAAGTGGTTAGAGTCTATGTTGTTGGTTCTTTGTATGGGTGTTGTTTGTTTAGTGTGTTCCAATGTTCCCATTTAAAGTGGTTAGAGTCTATGTTGTTGGTTCTTTGTATGGGTGTTGTTTGTTTAGTGTGTTCCAAATGTTCCCAGAAGTGGTTTCTGAGTTTATGTTGTTGGTTCTTTGTATGGGTGTTGTTTGTTTAAATGTCAGTTCCCAGAAGTGGAAAAATGTTTTGGTTCTTTGAAGGGTGTTGTTTGTTTATGTTTCCAATGTTCCACTGTAGTCTATGTTGTTGGTTCTTTGTATGGGTGTTGTTTGTTTAGTGTGTTCCAATGTTCCCAGAAGTGGTTAGAGTCTATGTTGTTGGTTCTTTGTATGGGTGTTGTTTGTTTAGTGTGTTCCAATGTTCCCAGAAGTGGTTAGAGTCTATGTTGTTGGTTCTTTGTATGGGTGTTGTTTGTTTAGTGTGTTCCAATGTTCCCAGAAGTGGTTAGAGTCTATGTTGTTGGTTCTTTGTATGGGTGTTGTTTGTTTAGTGTGTTCCAATGTTCCCAGAAGTGGTTAGAGTCTATGTTGTTGGTTCTTTGTATGGGTGTTGTTTGTTTAGTGTGTTCCAATGTTCCCAGAAGTGGTTAGAGTCTATGTTGTTGGTTCTTTGTATGGGTGTTGTTTGTTTAGTGTGCTCCAATGTTCCCAGAAGTGGTTAGAGTCTATGTTGTTGGTTCTTTGTATGGGTGTTGTTTGTTTAGTGTGTTCCAATGTTCCCAGAAGTGGTTAGAGTCTATGTTGTTGGTTCTTTGTATGGGTGTTGTTTGTTTAGTGTGTTCCAATGTTCCCAGAAGTGGTTAGAGTCTATGTTGTTGGTTCTTTGTATGGGTGTTGTTTGTTTAGTGTGCTCCAATTTTCCCGGAAGAGGTTAGATTCTATGGATTCTTCAGTTACATTGAGCTGATTTCTGACGTGCTGTTCCTTCTTTTTCCGTAGTCTATTTCTGTATTGTTTTAGTGATTCACCATAGTGAAGGAATAGACTCAGGCTTTCTAGTCAAATATACTGTTGAGGCTTCTTACTGCTTAGTTTACACTTTCACTATTGCAGGGAAACCTTTTGTCCAAGAAGTTGTCTTGGAGGGGTTTGTTGGGTCGGTTTCTACACTACCCTCCTTCCATCCATAGCATTTCATAAAAGCAGTTTGTTAGGCTTCAATGTCTTATGGTTGAGTATTGCTGTTCAAGTAGATTGATAAGGAAGTCTACAGTGCTTCTGCCAAGAGATGAGCTACCTACCGTAGGAGTCCCCTGGAAGACAAACATTGACTATGTACAGGTCCAGCGTTCGACAGAACTGCAGAAGTTGTGACCCATTTTTGTTGGTCGTTTTGTTTTGTTTTAAATTTTTTTTTTTTCACCTTCATTTAACCAGGTAAACAAGTTCTCATTTGCAACTGCGACCTGGCCAAGATAAAGCATAGCAGTATGAACAGACAACACAGAGTTACACATGGAGTAAACAATTAACAAGTCAATAACACAGTAGAAAAAAAGGGGAGTCTATATACAATGTGTGCAAAAGGAATGAGGAGGTAGGCGAATAATTACAATATTGCAGATTAACACTGGAGTGATAAATGATCAGATGATCATGTACAGGTAGAGATATTGGTGTGCAAAAGAGCAGAAAAGTAAATAAATAAAAACTGTGGGGATGAGGTAGGTGAAAATGGGTGGGCTATTTACCAATAGATTATGTACAGCTGCAGCGATCGGTAAGCTGCTCAGATAGCTGATGTTTGAAGTTGGTGAGGGAGATAAAAGTCTCCAACTTCAGCGATTTTTGCAATTCGTTCCAGTCACACGCATCAGAGTACTGGAATGAAAGGCGGCCGAATGAGGTGTTGGCTTTAGGGATGATCAGTGAGATACACCTGCTGGAGCGCGTGCTACGGATGGGTGTTGCCATCGTGACCAGTGAACTGAGATAAGGCGGAGCTTTACCTAGCATGGCCTTGTAGATGACCTGGAGCCAGTGGGTCTGGCGACGAATATGTAGCGAGGGCCAGCCGACTAGAGCATACAAGTCCCAGTGGTGGGTAGTATAAGGTGCTTTAGTGACAAAACGGATGGCACTGTGATAAACTGCATCCAGTTTGCTGAGTAGAGTGTTGGAAGCAATTTTGTAGATGACATCGCCGAAGTCGAGGATCGGTAGGATAGTCAGTTTTACTAGGGTAAGCTTGGCAGCGTGAGTGAAGGAGGCTTTGTTGCGGAATAGAAAGCTGACTCTTGATTTGATTGGAGATGTTTGATATGGGTCTGGAAGGAGAGTTTGCAGTCCAGCCAGACACCTAGGTACTTATAGGTGTCCACATATTCAAGGTCGGAATCATCCAGTGTGGTGATGCTAGTCGGGCATGCGGGTGCAGGCAGCGATCGGTTGAAAAGCATGCATTTGGTTTTACTAGCGTTTAAGAGCAGTTGGAGGCCATGGAAGGAGTGCTGTATGGCATTGAAGCTCGTTTGGAGGTTAGATAGCACAGTGTCCAATGACGGGCCGGAAGTATATAGAATGGTGTCGTCTGCATAGAGGTGGATCAGGGAATCGCAAGACCAACATCATTGATATATACAGAGAAAAGAGTCGGCCCGAGATTTGAACCCTGTGGCACCCCCATAGAGACTGCCAGAGGACCGGACAGCATGCCCTCCGATTTGACACACTGAACTCTGTCTGCAAAGTAATTGGTGAACCAGGCAAGGCAGTCATCCGAAAAACCGAGGCTACTGAGTCTGCCGATAAGAATATGGTGATTGACAGAGTCGAAAGCCTTGGCAAGGTCGATGAAGACGGCTGCACAGTACTGTCTTTTATCGATGGCGGTTATGATGTCGTTTAGTACCTTGAGTGTGGCTGAGGTGCACCCGTGACCGGCTCGGAAACCAGATTGGATAGCGGAGAAGGTACGGTGGGATTCGAGATGGTCAGTGACCTGTTTGTTGACTTGGCTTTCGAAGACCTTAGATAGGCAGGGCAGAATGGATATAGGTCTGTAACAGTTTGGGTCCAGGGTGTCTCCCCCTTTGAAGAGGGGGATGACTCCGGCAGCTTTCCAATCCTTGGGGATCTCAGACGATATGAAAGAGAGGTTGAACAGGCTGGTAATAGGGGTTGCGACAATGGCGGCGGATAGTTTCAGAAATAGAGGGTCCAGATTGTCAAGCCCAGCTGATTTATACGGGTCCAGGTTTTGCAGCTCTTTCAGAACATCTGCTATCTGGATTTGGGTAAAGGAGAACCTGGAGAGGCTTGGGCGAGGAGCTGCGGGGGGGCCGGAGCTGTTGGCCGAGGTAAGAGTAGCCAGGCGGAAGGCATGGCCAGCCTTTGAGAAATGCTTGTTGAAGTTTTCGATAATCATGGATTTGTCGGTGGTGACCGTGTTCCCTAGCCTCAGTGCAGTGGGCAGCTGGGAGGAGGTGCTCTTGTTCTCCATGGACTTCACAGTGTCCCAGAACTTTTTGGAGTTGGAGCTACAGGATGCAAACTTCTGCCTGAAGAAGCTGGCCTTAGCTTTCCTGACTGACTGCGTGTATTGGTTCCTGACTTCCCTGAACAGTTGCATATCGCGGGGACTGTTCGACGCTATTGCAGTCCGCCACAGGATGTTTTTGTGCTGGTCGAGGGCAGTCAGGTCTGGAGTGAACCAAGGGCTGTATCTGTTCTTAGTTCTGCATTTTTTTGAACGGAGCATGCTTATCTAAAATGGTGAGGAAGTTACTCTTAAAGAATGACCAGGCATCCTCAACTGACGGGATGAGGTCAATGTCCTTCCAGGATACCCAGGCCAGGTCGATTAGAAAGGCCTGCTCACAGAAGTGTTTTAGGGAGCGTTTGACAGTGATGAGGGGTGGTCGTTTGACTGCGGCATCGTAGCGGATACAGGCAATGAGGCAGTGGTCGCTGAGATCCTGGTTGAAGACAGCAGAGGTGTATTTGGAGGGCCAGTTGGTCAGGATGACGTCTATGAGGGTGCCCTTGCTTACAGAGTTAGGGTTGTACCTGGTGGGTTCCTTGATGATTTGTGTGAGATTGAGGGCATCTAGCTTAGATCGTAGAACTGCCAGGGTGTTAAGCATATCCCAGTTTAGGTCACCTAACAGAACAAACTCTGAAGCTAGATGGGGGGCAATCAATTCACAAATGGTGTCCAGGGCACAGCTGGGAGCTGAGGGGGGTCGGTAGCAGGCGGCAACAGTGAGAGACTTATTTCTGGAGAGAGTAATTCAGAATTAGTAGTTCGAACTGTTTGGGTATGGACCTGGAAAGTATGACATTACTTTGCAGGCTATCTCTGCAGTAGACTGCAACTATCTTGTTCAGTTCTATCTTGACGGAAGATGTTATAGTTGGGTATGGAAATCTCTGAATTTTTGGTGGCCTTCCTGAGCCAGGATTCAGACACGGCAAGGACATCAGGGTTAGCAGAGTGTGCTAAAGCAGTGAGTAAAACAAACTTAGGGAGGAGTTGACATGTTGACATGCATGAAACCAAGGCTTTTTCGATCACAGAAGTCAACAAATGAGGGTGCCTGGGGACATGCAGGGTCTGGGTTTACCTCCACATCACCCGCGGAACAGAGAAGGAGTAGTATGAGGGTGCGGCTAAAGGCTATCAAAACTGGTCGCCTAGAGCGTTGGGGGCAGAGAATAAGAGGAGCAGGTTTCTGGGCATGGTAGAACATATTCAGGGCATAATGCACAGACAGGGATATGGTGGGGTGCGGGTACAGCGGAGGTAAGCCCAGGCACTGGGTGATGATGAGAGAGGTTTTATCTCTGGACATGCTGGTTGTAATGGGCGAGGTCACCGCATATGTGGGAGGTGGGACAAAGGAGGTATCAGGGGGTATGAGGAGTGGGACTGGGGCTCCATTGTGAACTAAAACAATGATAACTAACCTGAGCAACAGTATACAAGGCATATTGACATTTGAGAGAGACATACAGTGAGGCATAGGTAATCACAGGTGTTGAATTGGGAAAGCTAGCTAAAACAGTGGGTGAGACAACAGCTAATCAGCTAGCATAACAATAGCAGGTAAGATGGCATTGACTGCCATTAATGGACTCCTCACAATGTCCAAGTGATTAGAGTCCAGGGGCAGCGGTGGATGGGGCAGGGGGCTGGACTGGCGAGTGTTATCCAGGTTAAAAAACTAACAATGACTAAATAGCTTGTAGCTAGTTAGCTGGTTAGCTTCTGGAGGTTCTTGAGTGTGTTCTAAAAATTAAAAATAATAGCTTCCGTATCACATTGGGTGAGGCAGGTTTCCGGAAGGTATAAACACATTTTTTTTTAAATCGGGAAGAGATAGAAAGTACATATGCATGTTTGGGACGCGCGATGCAGACGGTTAGCAGGCCTGTGCTAACAAGGTTGTGGTTGTGTCTAGGGGGCATATTTGGGAGGGAATGCTGTCACCTCCTCACAATCTCTCTGTCTCTCTCTCTCTCTCTCTCTCTCTCTCTCTCTGTCTGTCTGTCTGTCTGTCTGTCTGTCTGTCTGTCTGTCTGTCTGTCTGTCTGTCTGTCTGTCTGTCTGTCTGTCTGTCTGTCTCTCTCTCTCTCTCTCTCTCTGTCTCTCTCTCTCTCTCTCTCTCTCTCTGTCTGTCTGTCTCTCTCTCTCTCTCTCTCTCTCTCTCTCTCTCTCTCTCTCTCTCTCTCTCTCTCTGTCTCTCTCTCTCTCTCTGTGTCTCTCTCTCTGTCTCTCTCTCTCTCTCTCTCTCTCTCTCTCTCTCTCTCTCTCTGTCTCTCTCTCTGTCTCTTTCTCTCTCTCTCTCTCTCTCTCTCTCTCTCTCTCTCTCTCTCTCTCTCTCTCTCTCTCTCTCTCTCTCTCTCGCTCTGTCTCTCTCTCTCTCTCTCTCTCTCTCTCTCTCTGTCTGTCTGTCTGTCTGTCTGTCTGTCTGTCTGTCTCTCTCTCGCTCTGTCTGTCTCTCTCTCTCTCTCTCTCTCGCTCTGTCTGTCTCTCTCTCTCTGTCTCTCTCTCTCTCTCTCTCTCTGTCTCTCTCTCTCTCTCTCTCTCTCTCTCTGTCTCTCTCTCTCTCTGTCTCAGTCACTCTGCCATACTCCTAACTGACAGCTGATTCAATTCATCTGTGATGGCAAGGTTAACAAATAAACAAAAGCAAACCAAATATTGCCACAGCAAGATTAAAACTCCCAAAAACCAGAAAGGTCAATCCACAGTCAGTATTTCTGGTTGGTTGAACAATTACCCTGGAGGAAATGACCACGCTTCAATAGTCACAGACTGTATACAGAGCATTCAGAAAGCATTCAGAAAGCATTCAGACCCCTTTACTTTTTCCACATTTTTGTTATGTTACAACCTTATTCTAAAATGGATTGAATAAATAAAAAATGGTCATCAACCTACACACTATATCCCATAACGACAAAGCCAAAACCGGAAAAATATATATCTAAAAATGCATTCTTTACATAAGAATCCAGACCTTTTGCTATGAGACTCAAAATTGATCTCAGGTTCATCATGTTTCCATTGATCATCCTTGAAATGTTTCTACAACTTGATTGGAGTCCACCTGCGGTAAATTCAATTAATTGGACATGATTTGGAAAAGCACACACCTGTCTATATAAGGTTCCACAGTTGACAGTGCATTCCAGAGCAAAAACCAAGCCATGAGGTGGAAGGAATTGTCAGTAGAGCTCCGAGATAGAATTTTGTCTAGGCACAAAAAATGTCTGCAGCATTGAAGGTCCCCAAGAACACAGTGGCCTCCATCATTATTAAATGGAAGAGGGAGAACCTTCCAGAAGGACAACCATCTCTGCAGCACTCCACCAATCAGGCCTTTATGGTAGAGTGGCAGACGGAAGCCACTCCTAAGGAAAAGGGACATGACAGCCTGCTTGGACTTGGACAAAAGGTACCTAATGCCTCTCAGAACATGAGAAACAAGATTCTCTGGTCTGATGCAACCAAGATTGAACTCTTTGGCCTGAATGCCAAGCGTCACGTCTGGAGGAAACCTGGCACCATCCCTACTGTGAAGAATGGTGGTGGCAGCATCATGTTGTGAGGATGTTTTTCAGTGACAGGGACTGGGAGACTAGTCAGGATCAAGGGAAATATGAACGGAGCAAAGTACAGAGAGATCCTTGATGAAAACCTGCTCCAGAGCGCTCAGGGCCTCAGACTGGGGCAAAGGTTCACCTTCCAACAGGATAACAACCCCAAGCACACAGCCAAGACAACACAGGAGTGGCTTCGGGACAAATCTCTGAATGTCCTGTATATACTGTTAGCATGTTGCACTACATACTGAAACCACCTTCAGACTGTATATGCTGTTAGCATGTTGCACTACATACTGAAACCACCTTCAGACTGTATATACTGTTAGCATGTTGCACTACATACTGAAACCACCTTCAGACTGTATATGCTGTTAGCATGTTGCACTACATACTGAAACCACCTTCAGACTGTATATACTGTTAGCATGTTGCACTACATACTGAAACCACCTTCAGACTGTATATACTGTTAGCATGTTGCACTACATACTGAAACCACCTTCAGACTGTATATACTGTTAGCATGTTGCACTACATACTGAAACCACCTTCAGACTGTATATACTGTTAGCATGTTGCACTACATACTGAAACCACCTTCACTAACTAAGGGAAACTGAATCTATACTGTGACAACCTGTGAAGCAGCACAGTATGCGTCCGTCTACTGATGTGGAATCAAGGTTTGTCTATAGAGAAATGGCAATGTTGTATAGTCATATGCTGTTAGAGATCTGTTGTATTAAATACTTAGAAACCACTGTATTACTCTGAAAAGTACAACCGTACCTCTGAATCAGTCTGCATCTAACATACTGTTAGGAAACTGATGAATCACATACTATACTGGGAGATCCTCTGAATCAGTCTGCATCTAACATACTGTTAGGAAACTGATGAATCACAGACTTTCAAACTGCCTTGAACAACTGTCTGTTACAATGTGAAACTGAAGGTATGTTTCCTAACAGTGAGAGTCTCTGAGGCAGTAGGGATCTAATGACCATCTGAGTAGTGAAACTAAGACTTGACAGCTAATTCCAGCGATAGGAGACGTTAACTGATAACAGATTGGTAGTGTCAGGATCATAACAATCATGTAATTAGTATTTATAGCTTTACTGCTACAGTCATAGGAGACACAGGCCCAAATGGCACCCTATTCCCTATATAGTGCACTACTTTTGACCAGGGCCCATACAGAGCTGATCAAAAGTAGAGCACTACATAGGGAATGGACTGTCATTTGGGACTGTGTCTAATGTTTTAAATTGGATCGGGGAAGGAAGATCTATTGTGACATTTCAGAAAAACTCAATTCTTTGACACACTGTCATCGGATTCCGCAGACCTACCCACAACACAACAAGCACACACATCTTCATTCCTTATTCCATTCAAGATGGTGTGTGTGAGTGTGTGTGTGTGTGTGTGTGTGTGTGTGTGTGTGTGTGTGTGTGTGTGTGTGTGTGTGTGTGTGTGTGTGTGTGTGTGTGTGTGTGTGTGTGTGTGTGTGTGTGTGTGTGTGTGTGTGTGTTGCTAGCCCAGAGGTAATGAACACCAGCCTCTCTCCAACTGCTCAGGAACAGAATATATTTTCACCTCCAGTCTTCTCTGTGTCAGGCCCTGAAAGAGGAGAATCAGCAGGGAGCTCCATTATCTCCCCCCAATACCAAACACTGTGCTCCCTGCAGAAAACAGCCAAGTAGTGAAAATGAGAGTTAACCTCAGAGAGACAGGCCCTGACATTAGAGAGAGAAGCAGAAAGCTGAGTTAACCTCAGAGAGACAGGCCCTGACATTAGAGAGAGAAGCAGAGAGCTGAGTTAACCTCAGAGCGACAGGCCCTGACATTAGAGAGAGAAGCAGAAAGCTGAGTTAACCTCAGAGCGACAGGCCCTGACATTAGAGAGAGAAGCAGAGAGCTGAGTTAACCTCAGAGAGACAGGCCCTGACATTAGAGAGAGAAGCAGAGAGCTGAGTTAACCTCAGAGAGACAGGCCCTGACATTAGAGAGAGAAGCAGAGAGCTGAGTTAACCTCAGAGCGACAGGCCCTGACATTAGAGAGAGAAGCAGAGAGCTGAGTTAACCTCAGAGAGACAGGCCCTGACATTAGAGAGAGAAGCAGAGAGCTGAGAGTCTCAGAGAGCTGAGAGAGACAGGCCCTGTCTATAGAGCTGTAGTCGTGCCATGTGTACCAGTCTGAAATGCCCCCTATTCCCTATATAAAGTCCTAGGTCCTGGTATAAAGTAGTGTACAGAACAGGGAATAGGATGCCATTTTGAACACATCCCAGACTGAGACTCACTCAGACTCTAATGTCTAGACTCCACTGAGAGAGGAGGGTAGAGTGGAAATAGAGGAAAAAGCCATTCAATATTTGCCTTTCTGCCTCAGCGATCACATCTCCCATTATCAGTATTATACATTGAAAACCAGGCTGCAGGCAGCGAAGGGGAGAAAATATAAATTATTATGTCTTAAAAGAGAAAGACTGCAGCTCTGTTTCCATCTGTCTTTCCTCTTGATAACGTGTTCTTCTGCAACCCCCATTTCACCCTTCTCTCTCGGTTCTCTCCACCCCCCCCCTCTCTCCCCATCTCTCTCTCACTATCTCTCTCTGTCTGCCAATGCCGGTAGGCACGCAGCTGTAGCCACATGGGATCCCCTCGAGTGTGTGTGGAGGTATTGTGCATGCAGAGATAGATAGAGGAATGGAGCGAGGGAGAGGGATGGAGGGGAAGATTGAAGGAGAAATAAGATGGAAAGAGAGCGAAAGAGGAAGATGGAGACAGAGAGAGAGAGAGAGAGAGAGAGAGAGAGAGAGAGAGAGAGAGAGAGAGAGAGAGAGAGAGAGAGACACGGAGAAAGAGAGAGAGAGACAGACAGAGAGCGAGACACACAGAGAGAGAGAGAGAGAGAGAGAGAGAGAGAGAGAGAGAGAGAGAGAGAGAGAGAGAGAGAGAGAGAGAGAGAGAGAGAGAGAGAGAGAGAAAGAGACATTGAGAGAGAGAGAGAGAGACAGAGAGACAGACAGACAGACAGACAGACAGACAGACAGACAGACAGACAGACAGACAGACAGACAGACAGACAGAGAGCGTGAGACACAGAGAGAAAGAGAGAAAGAGAGAATTCACGAAATGGGAAAAACACCAAATTGAAACTCAACATGCAGAATTCTGCAAAAACACCAAATAATGCATGCAGAGCAGAATTAGGCCGCTAACCGCTAACGATCAAAGTCCAGGAAATAGCCGTTAAATTCTACAACCACCTAAAAGGAAGCGGTTCCCAAACCTTCCATAACAAACACAAACAGACCCAACAGAGCCCCAGGACAGCAACACAATTAGACCCAACCAAATCACGAGAAAACAAAAAGACAATTACTTAACACATTGGAAATGATGAACAAAAAAACAGAGCAAGGTAGAATGCTATTTGGCCCTAAAACAGAGAGTACACAGTGGCATAATACCTGACCACTGTGACTGACCCAAAATTAAGGAAAGCTTTGACTATGTACAGACTCAGTGAGCATAGCCTTGCTATTGAGAAAGGCCGATGTAGGCTGACCTGGCTCTCAAGAGAAGACAGGCTATGTCACACTGTCCACAAAATGAGGTGGAAACTGAGCTGCACTTCCTAACCTCCTGTCCAATGTATGACTATATTAGAGACACATATTTCCCTCAGATTACACAGAGAATTCAAAAACAAACCCAATTTTGATAAACTCCTATACCTACTGGGTGAAATACCACAGTGTGCCATCACAGCAGCAAGATTTGTGACCTGTTTTCACCAGAAAAGGGCAACCAGTGAAGAACAAACACCATTGTATCTACAACCCATATTTATGTTTATTTATCTTCCCTTTTGTACTTTAACCATTTGCACATCGTTACTGGACTGTATGTAGACATAATGACATTTGATATGTCTTTATTCTTTTGGATCTTCTGTGAGTGTAATGTTTACTTTTAATTTGTATAGTTTATTTCACTTTTGATTATTATCTACTGTATTTCACTTGCTTTGGCAATGTTAACCTATGTTTCACATGCCAATAACGCCCTTACATTGTATTGAATTGAATTGAGAGACTGTAAGGTTCTGCTTTTCTTTTCTTAGTCCAACCTTGTGTTCTGTTTCATTGTGTTCTTGAATGTAGCCTTGTCTTTCATGTTTGTTCATTGATTTCACATTGCGTTCGTTTCTCACCTGGTCTTATCAGCTCCCTATTTAGTTCAGTTTATTCTGTTTGTGCCTTTGTGAGGTATTGTTTCTTTTGACTCTACTAAGCCTTTTCCTACCTCGTTGGTGAGAACCAGTTATTGCCTTCAGTCCTAGTTTTGTTTCGCCTGCCTTTTTGCCTATCTGTGTTTGACCATTGCCTGCCTGTGACCCCGATTCCTGCCTTCTCCGAAGGTGAAATAAACACCTGCCGTGCTCTGCGCATGAATCTACACCTTTTTCTCCCTGAGTTTTCATTACAGAGAGAGAGAGAGAGAAGGATAGAAAGAGAGAGAGAGTACAGCTGAGCAGAGCAAGGGGAATATTTACTAATTCTAATGAAAATTATTCATCCCATGTGGGCAGATGTCCTGCCATATCTAACTCTGTGTGTTTATACAGTATACGTACACTGCATGACCAAAAGTATGTGGACACCTGCTCATCGAACCTCTCCTTCCAAAATAATATAATAATAATAATATATGCCATTTAGCAGACGCTTTTATCCAAAGCGACTTACAGTCATGTGTGCATACATTCTACGTATGGGTGGTCCCGGGAATCGAACCCACTACCCTGGCGTTACAAGCGCCATGCTCTACCAACTGAGCTACAGAAGGACCACATCATGGACATTAATATGGAGTTGGTCCACCCTTTGCCTCTATAACAGCCTCCACTCTTCTGGGAAGGCTTTCCACTAGATATTGGAACATTACTGCTGGGACTTGCTTCCATTCAGCCACAAGAACATTGGTGGGGTTGGACGATTAGGCATTCCAATTCATGCCAAAGGTGTGTGATTGGGTTGAGGTCAGGGCTCTGTCAGGCCAGTCAAGTTCTTCCACACGGATCTCGACAAACCATTTCTGTTTGTGCATGGGGGCATTGTTATGCTGAAACAGGAAAGGGCCTTCCCCAAACTGTTGTCACTGGAAGCACAGAATTGTCTACAAATGTCATTGTATGCTGTAGCGTTAAGATTTCCCTTCAGTGGAAGTAAGGGGCCTAGTCCAAACCATGAAAAACAGCCCCAGACCAGTATTCCTTCGCCACCTATCTTTACAGTTGGCACTATGCATTCGGGCAGGTAGTGTTCTTCTGGCATCCGCCAAATCCAGATTCTTCCGTCGGACTGCCAGATGGCGAAACGTGATTCATCACTCCAGAGAAAGCATTTCCACTGCTACAGAGTCCAATGGCGGCAAGCTTTACACCACTCCAGCCAATGCTTGGCATTGCACATAGTGATCTTAGACGTCTGTGGCTGATCGGCCATGGAAACCCATGTCAAGAAGCTCCAGAAGATCAGTTCTTGTGCTGACATTACCTCCAGAGGATCAGTTCTTGTGCTGACATTACCTCCAGAGGATCAGTTCTTGTGCTGACGTTACCTCCAGAGGATCAGTTCTTGTGCTGACGTTACCTCCAGAGGATCAGTTCTAGTGCTGACATTACCTCCAGAGGATCAGTTCTTGTGCTGACATTACCTCCAGAGGATCAGCTCTTGTGCTGACATTACCTCCAGAGGATCAGTTCTTGTGCTGACATTACCTCCAGAGGATCAGATCTTGTGCTGACATTACCTCCAGAGGATCAGTTCTTGTGCTGACATTACCTCCAGAGGATCAGCTCTTGTGCTGACATTACCTCCAGAGGATCAGTTCTTGTGCTGACATTACCTCCAGAGGATCAGTTCTTGTGCTGACATTACCTCCAGAGGATCAGATCTTGTGCTGACGTTACTTCCAGAGGATCAGATCTTGTGTTGACGTTACTTCCAGAGGATCAGTTCTTGTGCTGACATTACCTCCAGAGGATCAGTTCTTGTGCTGACATTACCTCCAGAGGATCAGTTCTTGTGTTGACGTTACCTCCAGAGGATCAGATCTTGTGCTGACGTTACCTCCAGAGGATCAGTTCTTGTGCTGACATTACCTCCAGAGGATCAGTTCTTGTGCTGACATTACCTCCAGAGGATCAGTTCTTGTGCTGACATTACCTCCAGAGGATCAGTTCTTGTGCTGACATTACCTCCAGAGGATCAGCTCTTGTGCTGACATTACCTCCAGAGGATCAGTTCTTGTGCTGACATTACCTCCAGAGGATCAGTTCTTGTGCTGACGTTACCTCCAGAGGATCAGTTCTTGTGCTGACATTACCTCCAGAGGATCAGTTCTTGTGCTGACGTTACCTCCAGAGGATCAGTTCTTGTGCTGACGTTACCTCCAGAGGATCAGTTCTTGTGCTGACATTACCTCCAGAGGATCAGTTCTTGTGCTGACGTTACCTCCAGAGGATCAGTTCTTGTGCTGACATTACCTCCAGAGGATCAGTTCTTGTGCTGACGTTACCTCCAGAGGATCAGTTCTTGTGCTGACATTACCTCCAGAGGATCAGATCTTGTGCTGACGTTACCTCCAGAGGATCAGTTCTTGTGCTGACGTTACTTCCAGAGGATCAGATCTTGTGCTGACATTACCTCCAGAGGAACAGTTCTTGTGCTGACGTTACCCCCAGAGGCAGTTTGGAACTCGGTAGTGGGTGATGCAACAGAGGACAGACTATTTTTATTTTTTACTCGCTACCCGCTTCAGCACTCGGTGGTCCCGTTCTGTGAGCTTCTGTGGCCTACCACTTCGCGGCCGAGCCGTTGTTGCGCCTATATGTTTCCAATTCACAATAACAGCACTTACAGTTGACCGGGGCAGCTCTAGCAGGTCAGAAATTTGATGGATTGACTTGTTGTAAAGGTGGCATCCTATGATGGTGCCACGTTGGAAGTCATTGAGCTCTTCAGTAAGGCCATTCTACTGCCACTTTTTGTCTATGGAGATTGCATGGCTGTGTGCTCGATTTTATACACCTGTCAGCAACATACACTACCAGTCAGAAGGTTTAGAAAACCTACTCATTCAAAGGTTTTTCTCAATTTGTGCTATTTTCTACATTGTAGAATATTTGTGAAGACATCAAAACTATTAAGTCATGTAGTAACAACAAAAATGTAAATACATTTTATAATTGATATTCTTCAAATAGCCACCCTTTGCCTTGATGACAGCTGTGCACACTCTTGGCATTCTTTCAACCAGCTTCATGAGGAATGCTTTTCCAACAGTCTTGAAGGAGTTCCCACATATGCTGAGCACTTGTTGGCTGCTTTTCCTTCACTCCGTGGTCCAACTCATACCAAACCATCTCAATTGGGTTGAGGTCAGGTGATTGTGGAGTCCAGGTCATCTGATGCAGCACTCCATCACTCTCCTTCTTGGTCAAATAGCCCTTACACAGCCTGGAGGTGTGTTGGGTCATTGTCCTGTTGAAAAACAACTGATAGTCCCACTAAGCGCAAACCAGATGGGATGGTGTATCGCTGCAGAATGCTGTGGTAGCCATGCTGGTTAAGTGTGCCTTGAATTCTAAATAAATCACAGACAGTGTCACCAGCTAAGCTCCCCCACATCATCACACCTCCTCCTCCATGCTCCATTCCACGGTGTAAAATAGACATGCAGAGATCATCCGTTCACCCACACCGTGTCTCACAAAGACACGGCGGTTGGAACCAAAAATCTCAGATTTGTACTCCAGACCAAAGGACACATTTCCACCAGTCTAATGTCCATTACTCGTGTTTCTTGGTCCAAGCAAGTCTCTTCTTATTGGTAGTTAGTAGTGGTTTATTTGCAGCAATTCGACCATGAAGGCATGATTCACACAGTCTCCTCTGAACAGTTGATGTTGAGATGTGTCTGTTACTTGAACTCTGTGAAGCATTTATTTGGGCTGCAATTTCTGAGGCTGGCAACTCTTATGAACGTATCCTCTGCAGCAGAGGTAACTCTGGGTCTTCCTTTCCTGTGGCGGTCCTCATGGGAGACAGTTTCATCATAGCGCTTAATGGATTTTGCGACTGCACTTTCAAAGTTCTTGAAATGTTCCGTTTTGACTGACTTTCATGTCTTAAAGCAATGATGAACTGTTGTTTCTCTTTGCTTATTTGAGCTGTTCTTGTCATAATATGGACTTTTTCTTTGACCAATTCTGGTTACAGTATCTTCGGACACACCTTTTAATTTAAATGCATTCCAGGTGACTACCTCATGAAGCTGGTTGAGAGAATGCCAAGAGTGTGTAACGCTGTCATCAAGGCAAAGGGTGGCTACGTTGAAGAATCTCAAATATGAAATTTATTTGGATTTGTTTAACATCTTTTTGGTTACTATGTTATTCCATATGTGTTATTTCATTGTTTTGATGTCTTCACTATTATTCTACAATGTAGAAAATAGTTTAAAAAAAGATAAACACTAGAATGAGTAGGTTTCCTAAAACTTTTGACCGCTAGTGTACACCTGGCTGAAATAGAGTCTTTGTGTTTTAGTGAGGGGGAGGGGCGATAGCCACTTTCTCAATGTCAATCCAACACATTTTCAACCTCATGTAGATTCACAACAAATGACACATTAGCCCCATATCCTGCCAGTTACTCCACATGACACATTAGCCCCATATCCTGCCAGTTACTCCACATGATACATTAGCCCCATATCCTGCCAGTTACTCCACATGATACATTAGCCCCATATCCTGCCAGTTACTCCACATGACACATTAGCCCCATATCTTGCCAGTTACTCCACATGACACATTAGCCCCATATCCTGCCAGTTACTCCACATGACACATTAGCCCCATATCCTGCCAGTTACTCCACATGATACATTAGCCCCATATCCTGCCAGTTACTCCACATGATACATTAGCCCCATATCCTGCCAGTTACTCCACATGATACATTAGCCCCATATCCTGCCAGTTACTCCACATGACACATTAGCCCCATATCCTGCCAGTTACTCCACATGACACATTAGCCCCATATCCTGCCAGTTACTCCACATGACACATTAGCCCCATATCCTGCCAGTTACTCCACATGATACATTAGCCCCATATCCTGCAAGTTACTCCACATGATACATTAGCCCCATATCCTGCCAGTTACTCCACATGACACATTAGCCCCATATCCTGCCAGTTACTGCACATGATACATTAGCCCCATATCCTGCCAGTTACTCCACATGATACATTAGCCCCATATCCTGCCAGTTACTCCACATGACACATTAGCCCCATATCCTGCCAGTTACTCCACATGATACATTAGCCCCATATCCTGCCAGTTACTCCACATGACACATTAGCCCCATATTTACATTTACATTTACATTTAAGTCATTTAGCAGACGCTCTTATCCAGAGCGACTTACAAAATATCCTGCCAGTTACTCCACATGATACATTAGCCCCATATCCTGCCAGTTACTCCACATGATACATTAGCCCCATATCCTGCCAGTTACTCCACATGACTAAAGGGGGAAAGGGACAGTGTTTTGTCTCTGGATGGGAGCAGCGAACCCCGTTTATCACAATCTGATATTCAAGACCGATGTCTTCTCTCTGTTTGTGTTGTCATGCTGCATCTCCTCGGTCTGTCACAGCAAATTTCATTTGTGCTTCTGCGTCTCCGTCAAATGAAAGCAAAGCAATCCACAGTGTGAAAATGTTCACAATGCGATGACTCGAGAAAAAGCTTAAAAACAAACCCAGACTTTCTCTCTGAACTTTGATCTCAAAGCGTCTCAGTGGGACCCTGTATCTTCCATACCCTTCTTCTATCTTCTCACATGACCATTTACACCAGAAAGGAATCAATGGAACACACTGTTCTAGTGTTCTGGAGTGTTGAGCTAACAACCATCTCCATGGTGAAGCCATAATTCCCAGACAACCTTGTGCTCCCAAGTGTCAGAGGTCAGTGTTTATGGGTCAGGAGGGTCAAGGTGAGCTGTGATTGGTCTGTGGTTGTACCACAGAGAGGAGAAGAGGCTCTTGTAGAAACTTCTTGAATAGAGACCGGAGGGAGATGAATACAAAATTAGAACCAGTGTGTTCCATCCTGGAACCTTCCGTCTCTGATGAGGATTCTATTATCAACTTGGGGATGGGCTGCGGGAGCAAGCCATACGGAGAAGGCAGGCTAACAACAGTAGCGCTTAGCTAAACAGCTGTTCTCTCCCTGCAAGCCCAGCGCACGCTCGCATCCCAGACTAATGAAGCCTTCACCATGGAGCTGCAGTCCCGGGATGCGCCGGAAAAGAGACAGAAGTCTGGAGAAGGAGAAGAGATGCAGACAGACAGCCTGAGAGGAGAGGAACGCTCAGGGAGAGAGAGAGAGACTCACACAACAGGTCATATATAGAGATGTCTATTTGTGTGGGAGATCAGAGATAACATAACTAGACTCTAGGTTCCAATTAGAACGTGGACTCATGCGTGCTAGGGCCCTTAAAGTAACAGGCTGGGAGGACCTTAAAGTAACAGGCTGAGAGGGCTTTAAAGTAACAGGCTGGGAGGGCTTTAAAGTAACAGGCTGGGGGGCCCTTAAAGTAACAGGCTGGGGGGCCCTTAAAGTAACAGGCTGGGGGGCTTTAAAGTAACAGGCTGGGAGGGCCTTAAAGTAACAGGCTGGGGGCCCTTAAAGTAACAGGCTGGGAGGGCTTTAAAGTAGCAGGCTGGGGGCCCTTAAAGTAACAGGCTGGGGGGCCTTAAAGTAACAGGGTGGGAGGGCTGTTACTATATGTTACTATATTTATAGAGGGGGGACCAGTCCCTGGCGGTGTAGTTTGTTACTGATGCTAGGTTTTGTTACTTTGGTCCTAGCTCTCTGCAGGTCATTCACTAGGTCCCCCCGTGTGGTTCTGGGATTTTTCCTCACCGTTCTTGTGATCGTTTTTACCCCACGGGATGAGAGATTATCAGTGGTCTTGTATGTCTTCCATTTCCTAATAATTGCTCCCACAGTTGATTTCTTCAAACCAAGCTGCTTACCTATTGCAGATCCAGTCTTCCTAGCCTGGTGCAGGTCTACAATTTTGTTTCTGATGTCCTTTGACAGTTCTTTGGTCTCTTTGGCCATAGTGGAGTTTGGAGTGTGACTGTTTGAGGTTGTGGACAGGTGTCTTTTATACTGATAACAAGTTCAAACAGGTGCCATTAATACAGGTAACGAGTGGAGGACAGAGGAGCCTCTTAAAGAAGAAGTTACAGGTATGTGAGAGCCAGAAATCTTGCTTGTTTGTAGGTGAACAAATACTTCTTTTCCACCATCATTTGCAAATAAATTCATAAAAAATCCTACAATGTGATTTTCTGGATTTTTTCCCCTAATTTTGTCTGTCATAGTTGAAGTGTACCTATGATGAACATTACAGGCCTCTCATCTTTTTAAGTGGGAGAACTTGCCCAATTGGTGGCTGACTAAATACTTTTTTTGCCCCAGTGTACATGTTACTATATTTATAGATGGGGGGGACCAGTATACATGTTACTATATTTATAGAGGGGGAGGGCGCAAGTATACATGTTACTATATTTATAGAGGGGGGACCAGTATACATGTTACCAAATTTATAGAGGGGGGGACCAGTATACATGTTACTATATTTATAGAGGGGGGACCAGTATACATGTTACTATATTTATAGAGGGGGGGACCAGTATACAAGTTACTATATTTATAGAGGGGGGACCAGTATACATGTTACTATATTTATAGAGGGGGGGGGACCAGTATACATGTTACTATATTTACAGAGGGGGACCAGTATACATGTCGGGGGGACCAGTATACATGTTACTATATTTATAGAGGGGGGGCGCAGTATACATGTTACTATATTTATAGAGGGGGGACCAGTATACATGTTACCAAATTTATAGAGGGGGACCAGTATACATGTGGGGGGGGACCAGTATACATGTTACTATATTTATAGATGGGGGACCAGTATACATGTTACTATATTTATAGAGGGGGGCGCAAGTATACATGTTACTATATTTATAGAGGGGGGGACCAGTATACATGTTACCAAATGTATAGAGGGGGAGGGCAGTATACATGTTACTATATTTATAGAGGGGGGACCAGTATACATGTTACTATATTTATAGAGGGGGGACCAGTATACATGTTACTATATTTATAGAGGGGGGACCAGTATACATGTTACTATATTTATAGAGGGGGGACCAGTATACATGTTACTATACTTACAGAGGGGGGGTACAGTATACATGTGGGGGGGACCAGTATACATGTTACTATATTTATAGAGGGGGGACCAGTATACATGTTACTATATCTATAGAGGGGGATCTTATACATGTTACTATATTTATAGAGGGGGACCAGTATACATGTTACTATATTTATAGAGGGGGACCAGTATACATGTTACTTTATTTATAGGGGGGACCAGTATACATGTTACTATATTTATAGAGGGGGGGACCAGTATACATGTTACTATATTTATATTTACCAGTATACATGTTACTATATTTATAGATACCAGTATACATGTTACTATATTTATAGGGGGTGTTGGAGTATACATGTTACTTTATTTATAGGGGGGCAGTATACATGTTACTATATTTATAGAGGGGGGGGACCAGTATACATGTTACTATATTTATAGGGGGAACCAGTATACATGTTACTTTATTTATAGGGGGGGACCAGTATACATGTTACTATATTTATAGAGGGGAATGTGAAGGACCAGTATACATGTTACTATATTTATAGGGGGGCAGTATACATGTTACTATATTTAAAGGGGGACCAGTATACATGTTACTATATTTACAGAGGGGGGACCAGTATACATGTTACTATATTTATAGAGGGGGGGGGGGACCAGTATACATGTTACTATATTTATAGAGGGGGGGGACAGTATATGTATAGAGAGGGAGGGGCAAGTATACACGTTACTATATTTATAGAGGGGGTGGGGTTAAGTATACATGTTACTATATGTTTAGAGGGGGGGGGGGGACTAGTAACCGTTGGACTAGTAACCGGAAGGTTGCGAGTTCAAACCCCTGAGCTGACATCTGTTGTTCTGCCCCTGAACAGGCAGTTAACCCACTGTTCCCAGGCCGTCATTGAATATAACTGACTTGCCTGGTTAAATAAAGATACAAATAAAAAAATAGAGGGGGAGGGGGCAAGTATACATGTTACTATATTTATAGAGGGGGATCAGTATACATGTTACTATATTTATAGAGGGGGGGACCAGTATACATGTTACTATATTTATAGAGGGGGACCAGTATACATGTTACTATATTTATAGAGGGGGCCAGTATACATGTTACTATATTTATAGAGGGGGGACCAGTATACATGTTACTATATTTATAGAGGGGGACCAGTATACATGTTACTATATTTATAGAGGGGGACCAGTATACATGTTACTATATTTATAGAGGGGGGACCAGTATACATGTTACTATATTTATAGAGGGGGACCAGTATACATGTTACTATATTTATAGAGGGGGGGTACCAGTATATATGTTACTATATTTATAGAGGGGGACCAGTATACATGTTACTATATTTATAGGGGGCAGTATACATGTTACTATATTTATAGGGGGCAGTATACATGTTACTATATTTATAGAGGGGGTTAAGTATACATGTTACTATATGTATAGGGCGGGGGCTGTATACATGTTACTATATTTACAGAGGGGGACCAGTATACATGTTACTATTTTTATAGAGGGGGGACCAGTATACATGTTACTATATTTATAGAGGGGGACCAGTATACATGTTACTATATTTATAGAGGGGGACCAGTATACATGTTACTATATTTATAGAGGGGGGACCAGTATACATGTTACTATATTTATAGGGGGGCAGTATACATGTTACTATATTTATAGGGGGCAGTATACATGTTACTATATTTATAGGGGGGACAGTATACATGTTACTATATTTATAGAGGGGGTTAAGTATACTTGTTACTATATGTATAGAGGGGGAGGGACCAGTATACATGTTACTATATTTATAGAGGGGGAGGGGGGGGTTAAGTATACATGTTACTATATGTATAGGGTGGGGGGGGGGGGCTGTATACATGTTACTATATTTACAGAGGGGGGGACCAGTATACATGTTACTATATTTATAGAGGGGGGGGTTAAGTATACATGTTACTATATGTATAGGGCGGGGGGCTGTATCCATGTTACTATATTTACAGAGGGGGGACCAGTATACCTGTTACAATATGTATAGAGGGGGGGACCAATATACATGCTACTATATGGGAATGTCCTATGTAAAGAAATGATCAAAGTCTCCAGACAGGCGTCTAGGGGGTACCAGAGCTATGAGATGTTTTATTTATATTTATTAGGATCCCCAGTAGCCGTTGCCAAGGCAGCAGCTACTCTTCCTGGGGTCCAAATAAGATTAAAACAATTATATTAGAACAAAACAACAGCCTACATCATCCAACACACACACGCACGCACGCACGCACGCACGCACGCACGCACGCACGCAGCACGCACGCACGCACGCACGCACGCACGCACGCACACACACACACACACACACACACACACACACACACACACACACACACACAACCTGCCCATGGAGACTCTTCTGACCTGATCCTGGTCTTACTGTTTGGAACTTTTGACCTTTTACCGTTTAATTCACATAGATTTATTATGAATAAATGTACCTTATAAAACATTGTCTTAAGTTATATTTGAAAGGTTTTACACAAGTAATTACATTATTACTCTAATATACCATATTTACAATATAACATGTACAATACTACAATACTACAATATTACAATGGGTCTGGGTGTGTGTAGAGTGCGTGTGTTGGAGTGTGCGTGTATGTGTTTGTGTGTGTGTGTTCACGGTCTGTGTAGTGCCGTGAGGTGTAGTTTTGCCTGTTTTTTTTTTCTCAAATCGTATTTTGCTGCTTGAGTTACTTGATGTGAATGAGAGTTCCATGTAGTCATTCCTATATGTCTGTTATGGACATGGGGAATGTGAAGAGACCCCTGGTCAGGTGGCATATCTTGTGGGGTAGGTACACTCATAGAATAAAAGGGTGCGCTCTAGAACCTAAAAGGGTTACTCAGCTGTCCCCATAGGAGAACCCTTCAAATAATCTTTTTATGGTTCCAGGTGGAACCTTTTGGTTCCAAGTAGAACCTTTTTGAGTTCCATGTAGAACCCTTTCCACAGAGGGTTCTACTTGGAACCCAAAATAGTTATACATGGAACTAAAAAGGGTTCTCCTATGGGGACAGCTGAAGAACCCTTTTTTTTCTAAGAGTGTAGGGGTGTCTGACCTGCGTGTTAGCTGTTTGAACACAGACAGCTCTGTGCTTTCAACCTGTCAATACCTCTCACAGAGACAGTAGTGATGCAGTCATTCTCTCCTCCACGTTGAGCCAGGAGAGATTGACATGCATGTTAGATACGAGATAACGTCTGTATCTGAGACGTACTGTATGTCTGTTGATGCATTTCATTACATTCTACAGTGTGTGTGTGTGTGTTAATGCGTGTGTGTAGGAGATTGTCTGGAGTCTCCTCTAGTGTGGTTAAATAAGGATACGAGTTTATTCACATTATTTTCCTTTCAATTTTCTGAGGGGGTGAAAATATGTTTTCAAGAGTCAAACTGTCAGAATGAACAGATGACAATGCCACTAGGTATTATTTATAGCAGTAGTAATGCCTTATAGAACTCGTACAGTATTATTTATAGTAGTGGTAATGCCTTACAGGATTTGTACAGTATTATTTATAGCAGTAGTAATGCCATAGAGGACTCATGCAGTATTATTTATAGTAGTAGTAATGCCTTAAATGACTCTTACAGTATTATTTATAGCAGTAGTAATGCCTTATAGAACTCGTACAGTATTATTTATAGCAGTAGTAATGCCTTATAGAACTCGTACAGTATTATTTATAGCAGCAGTAATGCCTTACAGGACTCGTACAGGACTCGTACAGTATTATTTATAGTAGTAGTAATGCCTTATAGAACTCGTACAGAATTATTTCTAGCAGTAGTAATGCCTTACTGGACTCGTAGAGTATTATTTTTGTAGTAGTAGTAATGCCTTATATAACTCGTACAGTATTATTTATAGTAGTAGTAATGCCTTATAGAACTCGTACAGTATTATAGATAGCAGTAGTAATGCCTTACAGGACTCATGTAGTATTATATATAGTAGTAGTAATGCCTTACAGGACTCGTACAGTATTATTTATAGCAGTAGTAATGCCTTACAGGACTGGTACAGTATTATTTATAGCAGTAGTAATGCCCCACAGGACTCGTACAGTACTTGTACAGTATTATTTATAGCAGCAGTAATGCCTTACAGGACTCGTACAGTATTATTTATAGCAGTAGTAATGCCTTACAGGACTCGTACAGGACTCATACAGTATTATTTCTCGCAGTAGTAATGCCTTACAGGACTCGTACAGGACTCATACAGTATTATTTCTAGCAGTAGTAATGCCTTACAGGACTCGTACAGTATTATTAATAGCAGTAGTAATGCCTTACAGGACTCGTACAGGACTCATACAGTATTATTTCTAGCAGTAGTAATGCCTAACATGACTCGTACAGTATTATTTATAGTAGTAGTAATGCCTTACAGGACTCGTACAGTATTATTTCTAGTAGTAGTAATGCCTTACAGGATTCGTACAGTATTATTTATAGCAGTAGTAATGCCATACAGGACTCATTCAGTATTATTTATAGTAGTAGTAATGCCTTACATGACTCGTACAGGACTCGTACATTATTATTTATAGCAGTAGTAATGCCTTACATGACTCGTACAGTATTATTTATAGCAGCAGTAATGCCTTACAGGACTCATGCAGTATTATTTCTAGCAGTAGTAATGCCTTACAGGACTCGTACAGGACTCGTACAGTATTATTTATAGCAGTAGTAATGCCTTACAGGACTCGTACAGTATTATTTATAGCAGTAGTAATGCCTTACAGGACTCGTACAGTATTATTTATAGCAGTAGTAATGCCTTACAGGACTCGTACAGTATTATTTATAGCAGTAGTAATGCCCCACAGGACTCGTACAGTACTTGTACAGTATTATTTATAGCAGCAGTAATGCCTTACAGGACTCGTACAGTATTATTTATAGCAGTAGTAATGCCTTACAGGACTCGTACAGGACTCATACAGTATTATTTCTCGCAGTAGTAATGCCTTACAGGACTCGCAGGACTCATACAGTATTATTTCTAGCAGTAGTAATGCCTTACAGGACTCGTACAGTATTATTAATAGCAGTAGTAATGCCTTACAGGACTCGTACAGGACTCATACAGTATTATTTCTAGCAGTAGTAATGCCTAACATGACTCGTACAGTATTATTTATAGTAGTAGTAATGCCTTACAGGACTCGTACAGTATTATTTCTAGTAGTAGTAATGCCTTACAGGATTCGTACAGTATTATTTATAGCAGTAGTAATGCCATACAGGACTCATTCAGTATTATTTATAGTAGTAGTAATGCCTTACATGACTCGTACAGGACTCGTACATTATTATTTATAGCAGTAGTAATGCCTTACATGACTCGTACAGTATTATTTATAGCAGCAGTAATGCCTTACAGGACTCATGCAGTATTATTTCTAGCAGTAGTAATGCCTTACAGGACTCGTACAGGACTCGTACAGTATTATTTATAGCAGTAGTAATGCCTTACAGGACTCGTACAGGACTCGTACAGTATTATTTATAGCAGTAGTAATGCCTTACAGGACTCGTACAGTATTATTTATAGCAGTAGTAATGCCTTACAGGACTCGTACAGTATTATTTATAGCAGTAGTAATGCCTTACAGGACTCGTACAGTATGATTTATAGCAGTAGTAATGTCTTACAGGACTCGTACAGTATTATTTATAGCAGTAGTAATGCCTTACAGGACTCGTACAGTATTATTTATAGCAGTAGTAATGCCTTACAGGACTCGTACAGTATTATTTATAGCAGTAGTAATGCCTTACAGGACTCGTACAGTATTATTTATAGCAGTAGTAATGCCTTACAGGACTCGTACAGTATTATTTATAGCAGTAGTAATGCCTTACAGGACTCGTACAGTATTATTTATAGCAGTAGTAATGCCTTACAGGACTCGTACAGTATTATTTATAGCAGTAGTAATGCCTTACAGGACTCGTACAGTATTATTTATAGCAGTAGTAATGCCTTACAGGACTCGTACAGTATTATTTATAGTAGTAGTAATGCCTTACAGGACTCGTACAGTATTATTTATAGTAGTAGTAATGCCTTACAGGACTCGTACAGTATTATTTATAGTAGTAGTAATGCCTTACAGGACTCGTACAGTATTATTTATAGTAGTAGTAATGCCTTACAGGACTCGTACAGTATTATTTATAGTAGTAGTAATGCCTTACAGGACTCGTACAGTATTATTTATAGCAGTTGTAATGCCTTACAGGACTCGTATAGTATTATTTATAGTAGTAGTAATGCCTTACAGGACTCGTACAGTACTCGTACCTCATTTGTACTGCATGTATTAAACACTGCTCTTCACCGAGTGTTGTTACATTTCCATCTGAGATAGAAGTCGGCCCTGGGCGGTGGAATCTGCTATATATTTATGTCTTCAAAGCCCCATTCAATCTGGCAGCTCTCTCACTCTGAGAGAGCTCAGAACAATCTATAGGGGGTGTCACCTCACTAAGCTAAAAATCTATTGGAGCCTTGCAGCCTCGAGAGCTACAGATTTAGTTTTTCTTCTTGTTTCAAGCCCACAGCACACAGTGCTAGTCCTCTATAGGTTTCTGCTAGTCAGCATGTTTGCTTGGCACAACTTCTTCTCATTGGGGATATCATTGTGCTCAAACTATGCAAATGTTAACATACAGAGACCACTGTAATGTTGTTCTGCTAACATACAGAGACCAGGTTAATGTTGTTCTGCTAACATACAGAGACCAGGTTAATGTTGTTCTGCTAACATACAGAGACCAGGGTAATGTTGTTCTGCTAACATACAGAGACCAGGGTAATGTTGTTCTGCTCTCCAGAATGGAGTGGGTTTACAGTGTTAACATGCAGAGACCAGGGTAATGTTGTTCTGCTAACATACAGAGCCAGGGTAATGTTGTTCTGCTAACATACAGAGACCAGGGTAATGTTGTTCTGCTCTCCAGAATGGAGTGGGTGTACAGTGTTAACATGCAGAGACCAGGGTAATGTTGTTCTGCTAACATACAGAGACCAGGGTAATGTTGTTCTGCTAACATACAGAGACCAGGGTAATGTTGTTCTGCTAACATACAGAGACCAGGGTAATGTTGTTCTGCTAACATACAGAGACCAGGGTAATGTTGTTCTGCTAACATACAGAGACCAGGGTAATGTTGTTCTGCTAACATACAGAGACCAGGGTAATGTTGTTCTGCTCTCCAGAATGGAGTGGGTGTACAGTGTTAACATGCAGAGACCAGGGTAATGTTGTTCTGCCTCCCTCGTCTCCCTGCCTCCCTCGTCTCCCTGCATCCCTCGTCTCCCTGCCTCCCTCGTCTCCCTGCCTCCCTCGTCTCCCTGTCTCCCTGCCTCCCGCTTCTCCCTGTCTCCCTGTCTCCCTCATCTCCCTCGTCTCCCTGCCTCCCTGTCTCCCTGCCTCCCTGTCTCCCTCGTCTCCCTGTCTCCCTCATCTCCCTCGTCTCCCTGTCTCCCTGCCTCCCTCGTCTCCCTGTCTCCCTGCCTCCCTCGTCTCCCTCGTCTCCCTGTCTCCCTCGTCTCCCTCGTCTCCCTGTCTCCCTGCCTCCCTCGTCTCCCTGTCTCCCTGCCTCCCTCGTCTCCCTGCCTCCCTCGTCTCCCTGCCTCCCGCTTCTCCCTGTCTCCCTCGTCATGATATAAACCACCATAATGAGTCTTCCTGTGTCTGTCTGTTAAAGGAAATTGTCAGTCAGGGAAACACTAGGTTCTAATCAGAATGTTGTTGTATTCATGACTATCTGTAATCAGACACAGTGGCTGAGTCCCAGATGGTACCTTGTTCCCTATATAGTGCACTACTTTTTACCAGAGGCATATGGGCCCTATAGTGTCATTTGGGACGCAGACAATGAGAGTAAACAACAAAAAGAGATTGTGATTGAGAGGGATGGAGAGAAGAGAGAGAGACAGGTAGACAGACATACAGAGAGAGAGAGAGACAGAGAGGGAGAGAGACAGAGAGGTTGTGATTGAGAGGGATAGAGAGAGAGGGAGATTATGATTGAGAGGGATGGAGAGAAAAGAGAGAGACAGAGAGAGAGAGAGACAGAGAGAGACAGAGAGAGAAAGAGACAGAGAGAGAGAGAGGTTGTGATTGAGCGGGATAGAGAGAGAGAGAGAGGTTGTGATTGAGAGGGATAGAGAGAGAGAGGTTGTGATTGAGAGGGATGGAGAGAAGATAGAGAGATTGTGTTGAGAGGGATGGAGAGAAGAGAGAGAGACAGAGAGAGAGACAGAGAGAGAGACAGAGAGAGAGACACAGAGAGAGGGAGATTAAGAGGGATGGAGAGAAGAGAGAGAGACAGAGAGAGAGAGAGAGAGAGAGAGAGAGAGAGAGAGAGAGAGAGAGAGAGAGAGAGAGAGAGAGAGAGAGAGAGAGAGAGGTTGTGATTGAGAGGGATAGAGAGAGAGGGGAGATTGTGATTGAGAGGGATGGAGAGAAGAGAGAGAGACAGGCAGACAGACAGACAGAGAAAGAGAGAGACAGAGAGAGAGAGACAGAGATAAGAGAGAGAGACAGGCAGACAGACAGAGACAGAGAGAGACAGAGAGAGAGAGACAGAGAGAAGAGAGAGAGACAGGCAGACAGACAGACAGAGAAAGAGAGGGTGATGGAGGTACTGAACATTCACAATGGTAGCAGCGGAGAGGAGATCCACTGCATTTTCTGCAGCATGTATTTGAGAGTGATACCAAGCTGTGTATTGAGTGACTGTAGAAACAATGTCAATAGAATGACTAACTGATTTAGGCTTGTGCCTGGAGTGGGCATAGAAGCTGTGAGATGAAGGACTGTAGAAATGCTGTGAATTGAGCAAATTCTATAGAAGCTGTACTTTGACACTGTTAGTAGAACGCCATAAAAAAGACAATGCAGAATCCTCAGCCAGCCAGCCAGCCAGCCAGCCAGCCAGCCAGCAAGCCAGCCAGTCACTACTCTGCATTGCCTGTTGTCAACAGCAACAATAAAGTACTGTAGCTATGTAATCCCCCTCTCTCTCTCTCTCTCTCTCTCTCTCTCTCTCTCTCTCTCTCCTCTCTCTCTCTCTCTCTCCCTCTCTCTCTCTCTCTCTCTCCCTCTCTCTGTCCCTCCCTCTCTCTCTCTCTGTGTGTGTGTGTGTGTGTGTTAGCTGTGCCAGTCTGCAGTTTTAATGAACAGCTTAAAGGGGTAAAGGTTAGGAAATTACTGCTGGTTATCTGCCACATAAACAACCAACAATCCGCCAGGTAATGAACATAACAAGTAGCACAACATTTAACTTCTGCCCCCATGGAGATGCTTTTCAGACCTTGATGTACCTCTATAGCTAGGTGTCCATCCAATTGTTGACACATTTTCATGTGAATGTTCTACAATCTGCATAGAGAAAATATGCACATTTTGCCACCAGTGGTGTCTGCACCAAAGTGAGCCGTTGGTGATATAAGTCAGTGCTTGATGACGTAGTGCACAAAACATGTATATTTTGGCTACATGTTTCCGTCGCGGCAGGGTAGCCTAGTGGTTAGAGTGTAGAGGCGGCAGGGTAGCCTAGTGGTTAGAGTGTAGAGGCGGCAGGGTAGCCTAGTGGTTAGAGTGTAGAGGCGGCAGGGTAGCCTAGTGGTTAGAGTGTAGAGGCGGCAGGGTAGCCTAGTGGTTAGAGTGTAGAGGCGGCAGGGTAGCCTAGTGGTTAGAGTGTGGAGGAGGCAGGGTAGCCTAGTGGTTAGAGTGTGGAGGCGGCAGGGTAGCCTAGTGGTTAGAGTGTGGAGGCGGCAGGGTAGCCTAGTGGTTAGAGTGTAGAGGCGGCAGGGTAGCCTAGTGGTTAGAGTGTAGAGGCGGCAGGGTAGCCTAGTGGTTAGAGTGTAGAGGCGGCAGGGTAGCCTAGTGGTTAGAGTGTAGAGGCGGCAGGGTAGCCTAGTGGTTAGAGTGTAGAGGCGGCAGGGTAGCCTAGTGGTTAGAGTGTAGAGGAGGCAGGGTAGCCTAGTGGTTAGAGTGTAGAGGCGGCAGGGTAGCCTAGTGGTTAGAGTGTAGAGGCGGCAGGGTAGCCTAGTGGTTAGAGTGTAGAGGCGGCAGGGTAGCCTAGTGGTTAGAGTGTAGAGGAGGCAGGGTAGCCTAGTGGTTAGAGTGTAGAGGCGGCAGGGTAGCCTAGTGGTTAGAGTGTAGAGGCGGCAGGGTAGCCTAGTGGTTAGAGTGTAGAGGCGGCAGGGTAGCCTAGTGGTTAGAGTGTAGAGGCGGCAGGGTAGCCTAGTGGTTAGAGTGTAGAGGAGGCAGGGTAGCCTAGTGGTTAGAGTGTAGAGGCGGCAGGGTAGCCTAGTGGTTAGAGTGTAGAGGCGGCAGGGTAGCCTAGTGGTTAGAGTGTAGAGGCGGCAGGGTAGCCTAGTGGTTAGAGTGTAGAGGAGGCAGGGTAGCCTAGTGGTTAGAGTGTAGAGGCGGCAGGGTAGCCTAGTGGTTAGAGTGTAGAGGCGGCAGGGTAGCCTAGTGGTTAGAGTGTAGAGGCGGCAGGGTAGCCTAGTGGTTCGAATGTTTTTGACTCTGCCGATAGTTTTGTCACAAAAAAACTGTTGCGTTAAATAGAAAACGTGCTTAGTCTGGTGTTGGCACCTGAGCTCTAGCCAACAGTTCCTAGATACAGTGCAGATAGACTAGTCTACATGATGAGATTACTATGGATAAAGAGCGAGAATATGTTTATTTGTCAAACGGCAGTCAAGCATCGATACTTATGTCACCAGAATAAGAACTTCCATATTGGAAAGGAGCATCAAGCTCATCACCGTGCTCTTTCACCAATCTGTGAAGTTCATCAAGACTTATTGAATCTATAGTCTCATAAACTGCATGGTTTACAGAGTCATAGTGAGAGGACCACACACACCATTCACCATGTAACTCCAAGACTTATTGAGTCTATAGTCTCATAAACTGCATGGTTTACAGAGTCATAGTGAGAGGACCACACACACCATTCACCATGTAACTCCAAGACTTATTGAGTCTATAGTCTCATAAACTGCATGGTTTACAGAGTCATAGTGAGAGGACCACACACACCATTCACCATGTAACTCCAAGACTTATTGAGTCTATAGTCTCATAAACTGCATGGTTTACAGAGTCATAGTGAGAGGACCACACACACCATTCACCATGTAACTCCAAGACTTATTGAGTCTATAGTCTCATAAACTGCATGGTTTACAGAGTCATAGTGAGAGGACCACACACACCATTCACCATGTAACTCCAAGACTTATTGAGTCTATAGTCTCATAAACTGCATGGTTTACAGAGTCATAGTGAGAGGACCACACACACCATTCACCATGTAACTCCAAGACTTATTGAGTCTATAGTCTCATAAACTGCATGGTTTACAGAGTCATAGTGAGAGGACCACACACACCATTCACCATGTAACTCCAAGACTTATTGAGTCTATAGTCTCATAAACTGCATGGTTTACAGAGTCATAGTGAGAGGACCACACACACCATTCACCATGTAACTCCAAGACTTATTGAGTCTATAGTCTCATAAACTGCATGGTTTACAGAGTCATAGTGAGAGGACCACACACACCATTCACCATGTAACTCCAAGACTTATTGAATCTATAGTCTCATAAACTGCATGGTTTACAGAGTCATAGTGAGAGGACCACACACACCATTCACCATGTAACTCCAAGACTTATTGAGTCTATAGTCTCATAAACTGCATGGTTTACAGAGTCATAGTGAGAGGACCACACACACCATTCACCATGTAACTCCAAGACTTATTGAGTCTATAGTCTCATAAACTGCATGGTTTACAGAGTCATAGTGAGAGGACCACACACACCATTCACCATGTAACTCCAAGACTTATTGAGTCTATAGTCTCATAAACTGCATGGTTTACAGAGTCATAGTGAGAGGACCACACACACCATTCACCATGTAACTCCAAGACTTATTGAGTCTATAGTCTCATAAACTGCATGGTTTACAGAGTCATAGTGAGAGGACCACACACACCATTCACCATGTAACTCCAAGACTTATTGAGTCTATAGTCTCATAAACTGCATGGTTTACAGAGTCATAGTGAGAGGACCACACACACCATTCACCATGTAACTCCAAGACTTATTGAGTCTATAGTCTCATAAACTGCATGGTTTACAGAGTCATAGTGAGAGGACCACACACACCATTCACCATGTAACTCCAAGACTTATTGAGTCTATAGTCTCATAAACTGCATGGTTTACAGAGTCATAGTGAGAGGACCACACACACCATTCACCGCGTGACTCCATGTCACTTCCATATGATGATTATTATTATATCTATATTTGCACATAAAAGCGTCCGCACCATTCCCAGCATTATTCATTTTACCGACACAAAAAACATTCCACCATGTCGAACGGACAAATGATGTCTGTATTTATAAAATACAGTCTCCATCACAGTTGTCGTGATTATTTTGTTGTACAGTATGACATTACTCGCAAACGTGGTTCAGACTATAAGAACTACTCTACTTGATACAAAGGTGAGGAAGGGATGAGGAGAGAATGGGAGAGAGAGAGAGAGAGAGAGAGAGAGAGAGAGAGAGAGAGAGAGAGAGAGTGAGAGAGAGAGAGAGAGAGAGAGAGAGAGAGAGAGAGAGAGAGAGAGAGAGAGAGAGAGAGAGAGAGAGAGGGAGAGGGAGAGGGAGAGAGAGAGAGGAGGGAGAGAGAGAGAGAGAGAGTGAGAGAGAGAGAGAGAGAGAGAGAGAGAGAGAGGAGAGAGAGAGAGTGAGGGAGAGAGAGAGAGAGAGAGAGAGAGAGAGAGAGGGAGAGGGAGAGAGAGAGAGGAGGGAGAGAGGGAGAGAGAGAGAGAGAGAGAGGGAGAGAGAGAGAGGAGGGAGAGAGAGAGAGAGAGAGGGGGGAGGATGGGGAATGGGGAAAGGTGGTGAAAAAGAGGGGTGAGAGGGATGGGGAAAGAGGGGGAAAAATGAGAAAGAGGGGGAGCGATATATAAATTAATGAGAGCAGGGGAGATATGACTATATATTAGTGAGAGCAGGGGATATATGACTAGATATTACTGATAGCAGCAGGAGATATGACTAGACATTTATTTTATTTTATTTAACCTTTATTTAACCAGGTAGGCTAGTTGAGAACAAGTTCTCATCTGCAACTGCGACCTGGCCAAGATAAAGCATAGCAGTGTGAACAGACAACACAGAGTTACACATGGAGTAAACAATTAACCAGTCAATAACACAGTAGAAAAAAAAGAGTCTATATACATTGTGTGCAAAAAGCATGAGGAGGTAGGCGAATAATTACAATTTTGCAGATAAACACTGGAGTGATAAATGATCAGATGGTCATGTACAGGTAGAGATATTGGTGTGCAAAAGAGCAGAAAAGTAAATAAATAAAAACAGTATGGGGATGAGGTAGGTAAAAATGGGTGGGCTATTTACCGATAGACTATGTACAGCTGCAGCGATCGGTTAGCTGCTCAGATAGCAGATGTTTGAAGTTGGTGAGGGAGATAAAAGTCTCCAACGTCAGCGATTTTTGCAATTCGTTCCAGTCACAGGCAGCAGAGTACTGGAACGAAAGGCGGCCAAATGAGGTGTTGGCTTTAGGGATGATCAGTGAGATACACCTGCTGGAGCGCGTGCTACGGATGGGTGTTGCCATCGTGACCAGTGAACTGAGATAAGGCTGAGCTTTACCTAGCATGGACTTGTAGATGACCTGGAGTCAGTGGGTCTGGCGACGAATATGTAACAAGGGCCAGCCGACTAGAGCATAAAAGTCGCAGTGGTGGGTGGTATAAGGTGCTTTAGTGACAAAACGGATGGCACTGTGATAAACTGCATCCAGTTGGCTGAGTAGAGTGTTGGAAGCAATTTTGTAGATGACATCGCCGAAGTCGAGGATCGGTAGGATAGTCAGTTTTACTAGGGTAAGTTTGACGGCGTGAGTGAAGGAGGCTTTGTTGCGGAATAGAAAGCCGACTCTAGATTTGATTTTCGATTGGAGATGTTTGATATGAGTCTGGAAGGAGAGTTTACAGTCTAGCCAGACACCTAGGTACTTATAGATGTCCACATATTCAAGGTCGGAACCATCCAGGGTGGTGATGCTAGTCAGGCGTGCGGGTGCAGGCAGCGAACGGTTGAAAAGCATGCATTTGGCTGTATTGTTACTAGCTACTAGGGGCTGTATTGTTACTAGCTACTAGCTACTAGCGGCTGTATTGTTACTAGCTACTAGGGGCTGTATTGTTACTAGCTACTAGGGGCTGTATTGTTTCTAGCTACTAGCTACTAGCGGCTGTATTGTTACTAGCTACTAGCGGATGTATTGTTACTAGCTACTAGCTACTAGGGGCTGTATTGTGACTAGCTACTAGGGGCTGTATTGTTACTAGCTACTAGGGGCTGTATTGCGACTAGCTACTAGCTTCTAGGGGCTGTATTGTTATTAGCTACTAGCAGCTGTATTGTGACTAGCTACTAGCTACTAGGGGCTCTATTGTTACTAGCTACTAGGGGCTGTATTGTGACTAGCTACTAGGGGCTGTATTGTGACTAGCTACTAGGGGCTGTATTGTGATTAGCTACTAGGGGCTGTATTGTCTCTAGCTACTAGCTATTAGGGGCTGTATTGCGACTAGCTACTAGCTTCTAGGGGCTGTATTGTTATTAGCTACTAGCGGCTGTATTGTTACTAGCTACTAGCTACGAGGGGCTCTATTGTTACTAGCTACTAGGGGCTGTATTGTGACTAGCTACTAGGGGCTGTATTGTGATTAGCTACTAGCTACTAGGGGCTGTATTGTTACTAGCTACTAGCGGCTGTAATGTTACTAGCTACTAGCGGCTGTATTGTGACTAGCTACTAGCTACTAGGGGCTGTATTGTGACTAGCTACTAGCTACTAGGGGCTGTATTGTGACAACTACTAGCTACTAGGGGCTGTATTGTTACTAGCTACTAGGGGCTGTATTGTGACTAGCTACTAGCTACTAGGGGCTCTATTGTTACTAGCTACTAGGGGCTGTATTGTGACTAGCTACTAGGGGCTGTATTGTGATTAGCTACTAGCTACTAGGGGCTGTATTGTTTCTAGCTCCTAGCTATTAGGGGCTGTATTGCTACTAGTTACTAGGGGCTGCATTGTGACTAGCTACTAGGGGCTGTATTGCGACTAGCTACTAGGGGCTGTATTGCGACTAGCTACTAGGGGCTGTATTGCGACTAGCTACTAGGGGCTGTATTGTGACTAGCTACTAGGGGCTGCATTGTTACTAGCTATGAGCTACTAGGGGCTGCAATGTGACTAGCTACTAGCTACTAGGGGCTCTATTGTTACTAGCTACTAGGGGCTGTATTGTGACTAGCTACTAGGGGCTGTATTGTGATTAGCTACTAGCTACTAGGGGCTGGTATTGTTTCTAGCTACTAGCTATTAGGGGCTGTATTGTGACTAGCTACTAGCTACTAGGGGCTGCATTGTGACTAGCTACTAGGGGCTGTTTTGCGACTAGCTACTAGGGGCTGTATTGTGACTAGCTACTAGGGGCTGTATTGCGACTAGCTACTAGGGGCTGTATTGTGACTAGCTACTAGGGGCTGTATTGTGACTAGCTACTAGGGGCTGCATTGTTACTAGCTACTAGATACTAGCGGCTGTATTGTGACTAGCTGCTAGGGGCTGTATTGTGACTAGCTACTAGGGGCTGCATTGTTACTAGCTACTAGCTACTGCATTGTGACTAGCTACTAGGGGCTGCATTGTTACTAGCTACTAGCTACTAGGGACTGCATTGTTACTAGCTACTAACTACTAGGGGCTGCATTGTTACTAGCTACTAGCTACTAGCGGCTGTATTGTGACTAGCTGCTAGGGGCTGTATTGTGACTAGCTACTAGGGGCTGTATTGCGACTAGCTACTAGGGGCTGTATTGTGACTAGCTACTAGGGGCTGTATTGTGACTAGCTACTAGGGGCTGCATTGTTACTAGCTAAGAGCTACTAGGGGCTGCAATGTGACTAGCTACTAGGGGCTGCATTGTTACTAGCTACTAGCTACTAGAGGCTGTATTGTGACTAGCTACTAGGGGCTGTATTGTGACTAGCTACTAGGGGCTGCATTGTTACTAGCTATGAGCTACTAGGGGCTGCAATGTGACTAGCTACTAGGGGCTGCATTGTTACTAGCTACTAGCTACTAGCGGCTGTATTGTGACTAGCTGCTAGGGGCTGCATTGTTACTAGCCACTAGCTACTGCATTGTGACTAGCTACTAGGGGCTGCATTGTTACTAGCTATGAGCTACTAGCTACTAGGGGCTGCAATGTGACAAGCTACTAGGGGCTGCATTGTTACTAGCTACTAGCTACTAGGGGTTGAATTGTTACCAGCTACTAGCTAGTAGCTAGTCACAATACAGCCCGTATTGTGACTAGCTACTAGGGGCTGCATTGTTACTAGCTACTAGCTACTGCATTGTGACTAGCTACTAGGGGCTGCATTGTTACTAGCTATGAGCTACTAGCTACTAGGGGCTGCAATGTGACAAGCTACTAGGGGCTGCATTGTTACTAGCTACTAGCTACTAGGGGTTGAATTGTTACTAGCTACTAGCGGATGCATTGATACTAGCTACTAGCGGCTGCATTGTTACTAGCTCCTAGCTACTAGCTACTGCATTGTGACTAGCTACTAGCGGCTGCATCGTTACGAGCTACTAGCTACTGCATTGTGACTAGCTACTACGGGCTACATTGTTACTAGCTACTAGCGGCTGCATTGTTACTAGCTACTAGGAGCCGCATTGTTACTAGCTAATAGGGGCTGCATTGTTACTAGCTACTAGCGGCTGCTTTGTGACTAGCTACTAGCTACTAGGGGCCGCATTGTTACTAGCTCCTAGCTACCAGCGGCTGCATTGTTACGAGCTACTAGGGGCTGCATTGTTACTAGCTACTAGCTACTAGCGGCTGCTTTGTGACTAGCTACTAGCTAATAGGGGCTGCATTGTTACTAGCTACTAGCTACTAGCGGCTGCTTTGTGACTAGCTACTAGCTACTAGGGGCCGCTTTGTGACTAGCTACTAGTTACCAGCGGCTGCATTGTTACGAGCTACTAGGGGCTGCATTGTTACTAGCTACTAGCTACTAGCGGCTGCTTTGTGACTAGCTACTAGCTACTAGGGGCCGCATTGTTACTAGCTACTAGCTACCAGCGGCTGCATTGTAACTAGCTACTAGGGGCTGCATTGTTACTAGCTACTAGCTACTAGCGGCTGCTTTGTGACGAGCTACTAGGGGCTGTATTGTGACTAGCCACTAGGGGCTGCATTGTTACTAGCTACCAGACGGCATCCCTAGCCGCATCCTCAGAGCATGTGCAGACCAGCTGGCTGGAGTGTTTATGGACATATTCAATCTCTCCCTATCCCAGTCTGCTGTCTCCACTTGCTTCAAGATGTCCACCATTGTTCCTGCCCCCAAGAAAGCAAAGGTAACCAAACTAAACAACCATCACCCCATAGCACTCACTTCTGTCATCATGAAGTGCTTTGAGAGGCTAGTCAAGGATCGTATCACCTCCACCTTACCTTACCTGACACCCTATACCCACATCAATTTGCATAACACACCAATAGATTCACAGACGACCCAATCGCCATCGCAATGCACACTGCCCTATCCCATCTGGACAAGAGGAATACCTACGTATGTATGAATATAGCTCAGCCTTCAACACCATTGTACCTTTCAAGCTCATCATCAAGCTTGAGACCCTGGGTCTGAACCCCAGCCTGTGCAACTGGATCCTGGACTTCCTGACGGTTCGCCCACAGGTAGTGAAGGTAGGAAACAACACCTCCACTACGCTGATCCTCAACACAGGGGCCCCACATGGGTGCATTCTCAGCCTCCTCCTGTACTCCTTGTTCACCCATGACTGCGTGGCCAAGCACGCCTCCAACTCAATCATCAGGTTTGCAGACGACTCAACGGTAGTAGGCCTGATTACCAACAATGACGAGACAGTCTACAGCACAGGGAGGAGATGATGGACCTGGGAGTGTAGTGCCAGGAAAATAACCTCTCCCTCAATGTCAACAAAACAAAGGAGATGATCGTTGACTTCACGGCGAGGTCAGTACAGGTGCATCAAAGCTGGGACAGGGAAGCAGCTTCTATCTCAAGGCCATCAGACTGTATTTTAGTCAATGCCACTCCAACATTGCTCATCCTAATATTTATATATTTCTCAATTCCATTCTTTTTACTTTTAGATTTGCGTATATTGTTATGAATTGTTAGATACTAACGCACTGTTGGAGCTAGGAACACAAGCATTTCGCTACAACCACAATAAAAACTTCTAAATATGTGTATGTGACCAATATAATGTGATTTGATTAGGGGGTGCATTGTTACTAGCTACTAAGCAGCACAGTTCCTCCTCGCTGTTAGATCCACAATAAGTTTGCATGCTGTTCTGTTAGGTCAAAAACAGATTGTTCCAAACAAGAGCGATTCTGCTTTCAACTTTGCTTCTTAATATATATCATTCTATTTCAATGATTCCAACAGTTCACATTTCAAGTTTTTTTTAAAACTACAGTACCAGCAAGAAGTTTTAGAACACCTACTCATTCAAGGGTTATTCTATGTTGTAGAATTATAGTGACGACATCAAAACTATGAAATAACACATATGGAGTCATGTAGTAAACAAACATATAAAACAAAATCTAAATGTATTTTAGATTCTTCAAGGTAGCCACCCTTTGCCTTGATGACAGCTTTGCACATTAGGCAGTCTCTCAACCAGCTTCATGAGGTAGTCACCTGGAATGCATTTAAATTAATAGGTGTGCCTTTCTTTCTTAATGCGTTTAGCCAATCAGTTGTGTTGTGACAAGGTGGGGTTGTGTTCTGTCTTTGACTTCACTATCAATAAATGTGATGACTGTTATTTTATCAAATCAATTCTCCATGTGTAATTATTATTATGTGCTTAAACTAATCATGTAAACTTTAATTAACTAGGAAGTCGGGGCACCACGGGAAAATGTTTACAGAGTCCCTATTTCCCGAATTGACTCTTCAGATATTTTCATATCGTATCGATTAGTCTTCTATTAATGTATCATTATTACCTCATCAGCCTCGTTACTGAATGCCGCAAACCCTTGTTTGCCCGAATCCTAGCCTAAATGATGAATTAGCGATACACGAATTGGCTTAATTATTTACTAGTGGGCTAAACCGGTATGACGGCTTGGTAGACAATGGAAAGGGGTGGGGACAGACAAAAAGCAGGAAAAACAAAATGGATTCACTAAACACAGTTGATAATTATATTCATTGAAATGCTAGTCCTTTGCACATGAACGGCCGCTCATTTGTAAAGAATTGCAATGTATATATTTACGCCCATATGTTGTTATTGTCTTCTCTGGCGGAATCGCCGGTCCATCTGCTGGAGAGTCAGTTCATCAAAAGTGTCTTTCGTAGTTGTCGCTTTCTGAGCGGTTCTGGATAGTGTTCTGGATAGTGTTCTGGATAGTGTTCTGGATGGTGTTCTGGATAGTGTTCTGGATGGTGTTCTGGATGGTGTTCTGGATAGTGTTCTGGATGGTGTTCTGGATGGTGTTCTGGATAGTGTTCTGGATAGTGTTCTGGATGGTGTTCTGGATAGTGTTCTGGATGGTGTTCTGGATGGTGTTCTGGATGGTTTTCTGGATAGTGTTCTGGATGGTGTTCTGGATAGAGTTCTGGATAGTGTTCTGGATAGTGTTCTGGATAGTGTTCTGGATGGTGTTCTGGATAGTGTTCTGGATAGTGTTCTGGATGGTGTTCTGGATAGTGTTCTGGATGGTGTTCTGGATAGTGTTCTGGATGGTGTTCTGGATGGTGTTCTGGATAGTGTTCTGGATGGTGTTCTGGATGGTGTTCTGGATAGTGTTCTGGATAGTGTTCTGGATGGTGTTCTGGATAGTGTTCTGGATAGTGTTCTGGATAGTGTTCTGGATAGTGTTCTGGATGGTGTTCTGGATAGTGTTCTGGATAGTGTTCTGGATGGTGTTCTGGATAGTGTTCTGGATAGTGTTCTGGATGGTGTTCTGGATAGTGTTCTGGATGGTGTTCTGGATAGTGTTCTGGATAGTGTTCTGGATAGTGTTCTGGATGGTGTTCTGGATAGTGTTCTGGATAGTGTTCTGGATGGTGTTCTGGATAGTGTTCTGGATAGTGTTCTGGATAGTGTTCTGGATAGTGTTCTGGATAGTGTTCTGGATAGTGTTCTGGATGGTGTTCTGGATAGTGTTCTGGATAGTGTTCTGGATGGTGTTCTGGATGGTGTTCTGGATAGTGTTCTGGATAGTGTTCTGGATGGTGTTCTGGATAGTGTTCTGGATAGTGTTCTGGATAGTGTTCTGGATAGTGTTCTGGATGGTGTTCTGGATAGTGTTCTGGATAGTGTTCTGGATGGTGTTCTGGATAGTGTTCTGGATGGTGTTCTGGATGGTGTTCTGGATAGTGTTCTGGATAGTGTTCTGGATAGTGTTCTGGATGGTGTTCTGGATGGTGTTCTGGATAGTGTTCTGGATAGTGTTCTGGATGGTGTTCTGGATAGTGTTCTGGATGGTGTTCTGGATGGTGTTCTGGATGGTGTTCTGGATAGTGTTCTGGATGGTGTTCTGGATAGTGTTCTGGATAGTGTTCTGGATAGTGTTCTGGATAGTGTTCTGGATAGTGTTCTGGATAGAGTTCTGGATAGTGTTCTGGATAGTGTTCTGGATGGTGTTCTGGATAGTGTTCTGGATAGTGTTCTGGATGGTGTTCTGGATAGTGTTCTGGATAGTGTTCTGGATAGTGTTCTGGATGGTGTTCTGGATAGTGTTCTGGATAGTGTTCTGGATGGTGTTCTGGATAGTGTTCTGGATGGTGTTCTGGATAGTGTTCTGGATAGTGTTCTGGATAGTGTTCTGGATGGTGTTCTGGATAGTGTTCTGGATAGTGTTCTGGATGGTGTTCTGGATAGTGTTCTGGATGGTGTTCTGGATAGTGTTCTGGATAGTGTTCTGGATAGTGTTCTGGATGGTGTTCTGGATGGTGTTCTGGATAGTGTTCTGGATAGTGTTCTGGATGGTGTTCTGGATAGTGTTCTGGATGGTGTTCTGGATAGTGTTCTGGATAGTGTTCTGGATAGTGTTCTGGATGGTGTTCTGGATAGTGTTCTGGATAGTGTTCTGGATGGTGTTCTGGATAGTGTTCTGGATGGTGTTCTGGATAGTGTTCTGGATAGTGTTCTGGATAGTGTTCTGGATGGTGTTCTGGATAGTGTTCTGGATAGTGTTCTGGATGGTGTTCTGGATAGTGTTCTGGATGGTGTTCTGGATAGTGTTCTGGATAGTGTTCTGGATAGTGTTCTGGATGGTGTTCTGGATAGTGTTCTGGATAGTGTTCTGGATGGTGTTCTGGATAGTGTTCTGGATGGTGTTCTGGATAGTGTTCTGGATAGTGTTCTGGATAGTGTTCTGGATGGTGTTCTGGATAGTGTTCTGGATAGTGTTCTGGATGGTGTTCTGGATAGTGTTCTGGATGGTGTTCTGGATAGTGTTCTGGATAGTGTCAGCTGTAATGTATACGTCAGCAGTACAGATGGTTGTTGCATAGAATAGATGCTTCCGAGTTTGTCTGTATTCTTGTACTAGACTTATGAAATTTCCACCTGCAGACTAGTAATTCTACGTCTAGGATTTGCTCTTATTCTGTAGTGAATCAGTAGTCTCAGAGTTGAACCATTTCCAGCTGTGTAGCCAATGTTCCATGCTGTATGTATGGTCTTGTGGCCTATAGAGTTGTAGTTCTTAACCATTTCACATGTAGCATCAGCTGCATTTTTTCTAGTCTAATGGCCTATAGAATTGTAGCCATTTCAATGTGGGGACTCCATCCCAGCATTCTCTGACTTAACCAGTTGAAGCTAGGGGGGCGCTATTTCATTATTGGATAAAAAACGTGCCCGTTTTAAGCGCAATATTTTGTCACAAAAAGATGCTCGACTATGCATATAATTGCCAGCTTTGGAAAGAAAACACTCTGACGTTTTCAAAACCGCAAAGATATTATCTGTGGGTGCCCCAGAACTGATCTTACAGGCGAAACCAAGATGCAACCTCAAACAGGAAATGAGCAGGATTTTTGAGGCTCTGTTTTCCATTGTCTCCTTATATGGCTGTGAAAGCGCCACGAATTAGCCTGCCCTTTCTATCGTTTCTCCAAGTTGTCTGCAGCATTGTGACGTATTTGTAGGCATATCATTGGAAGATTGGCCATAAGAGACTACATTTACCAAGGGTCCGCCCAGTGTCCTTTGTTGAAATTGTTGCGTAAACTCCAAGCTGCTCGCATTCATCCATGTGATTGAGACAGAGAGGAGACTTCCAGGAATGATATATCATGAAGAGATATGTGAAAAACACCTTAAGGATTGATTCTAAACAACGTTTACCATGTTTCAGTCGATATTATGGAGTTAATGTGGAAGAAAGTTTGGATGAATGAATTTTCGTTTTTTTTTGGTAGCCAAACATGATGCACCGATTTCTCCTGCAAAACTAATCTTTCAGGAAAACTGAACATTTGCTATGCTAAATGCTAACGCTAAATGCTAAATGCTAAATGCTAGTTTGCTATGGTTGAGAAGCATATTTTGAAAATCTGAGATGACAGTGTTGTTAACAAAAGGCTAAGCTTGAGAGCAAATATATTGATTTAATTTGCGATTTTCATGAATAGTTAACGTTGCGTTATGGTAATGAGCTTGAGGCTGTAGTCACGATCCCGGATCCGGGATGGCTCGACGCAAGAAGTTAATGTACATTTTGTCATAAGCGGTTTATACTCTGGATAGTGTTCTGGATGGTGTTCTGGATGGTGTTCTGGATAGTGTTCTGGATGGTGTTCTGGATAGTGTTCTGGATGGTGTTCTGGATAGTGTTCTGGATTTTCTGGCCGTCACCAAACAGCCGACATCCCGCTGTAGAGCGAAACCTCTGTGACCTAATCATTATGCTAGTTGGTTTACAGAAGACGGCCCTATTTGGTAAAAGACCAAGTTCATATTAAGTCAAGAACAGCTCAAATAAGCAAAGAGAAACAACAGTCCATCATTACTGGCTGTAGTCACTGAATTAACCTCTGCCATGGTTGATGGCTGTAGTTCCTGAATGAACTGCTCTCCCCTGGAAGGCCAATATGTGACTTGTTTGTTCCTCTGATTTCAACCAGTGAGGAAGAAGTAGACCTGGGCACATCTGATAGCCAATGATCCAACATTAACTGGTTATTCTTTTCTATACCTCTGACTGTCCATCCACTCTCAGGCTAGTAACCCCCACTACCTCCACCCCCTTCCCCTGTAGGCTTCTCTCTATACCTCTGACTGTCCATCCACTCTCAGGCTAGTAACCCCCACTACCTCCACCCCCTTCCCCTGTAGGCTTCTCTCTATACCTCTGACTGTCCATCCACTCTCAGGCTAGTAACCCCCACTACCTCCACCCCCCTTCCCCTGTAGGCTTCTCTCTATACCTCTGACTGTCCATCCACTCTCAGGCTAGTAACCCCCACTACCTCCATCCCCCTTCCCCTGTAGGCTTCTCTCTATACCTCTGACTGTCCAGCCACTCTCAGGCTAGTAACCCCCACTACCCCCCCCCCTTCCCCTGTAGGCTTCTCTCTATACCTCTGACTGTCCATCCACTCTCAGGCTAGTAACCCCTAGTAACCCCCCACTACCTCCATCCCCCTTCCCCTGTAGGCTTCTCTCTATACCTCTGACTGTCCATCCACTCTCAGGCTAGTAACCCCCACCCCCTTCCCCTGTACTTCTCTCTACCTCCATCCCCCTTCCCCCACTGTAGGCTTCTCTCTATACCTCTGACTGTCCATCCACTCTCAGGCTAGTAACCCCCTACTACCTCCACCCCCCTTCCCATCCACTGGCTAGGCTTCTCTCTCTATACCTCTGACTGTCCATCCACTCCCAGGCTAGTAACCCCCACTACCTCCATCCCCCTTCCCCTGTAGGCTTCTCTCTATACCTCTGACTGTCCATCCACTCTCAGGCTAGTAACCCCCACTACCTCCATCCCCCTTCCCCTGACTGTCCAGGCTTCCTCCACCCCCTCTATACCTCTGACTGTCCATCCACTCTCAGGCTAGTAACCCCCACTACCTCCACCCCCTTCCCCTGTAGGCTTCTCTCTATACCTCTGACTGTCCATCCACTCTCAGGCTAGTAACCCCCACTACCTCCACCCCCTTCCCCTGTAGGCTTCTCTCTAGACCTCTGCTCTTTCGCTTTCCTTCTACCCCCCCCCCCTCTCTCAAATCAATACAATTTAAGGGCTTTATTGACATGGGAAACATATGTTAACATTGCCAAAGCAAGTGAAATGAATATTAAACAAAAGTGAAATAAAAAATGAAACAGTAAACATTACACTCGCAAAAGTTCCAAAATAATAAAGACATTTGACATGTCACATTATGTATATAGACATATACATATACATACTGTATATAGACATTATGTCTACAGTGTTGTAACAATGTGCAAATAGTTAAAGTATAAAGGGGGGAACAAATTGACATAAATATGGGTTGTATTTACAATGGTGTTTGTTCTTCACTTGTTGCCTTTTTCTTGTGGTAACAGGTCACACATTTTGCTGCTGTGAGTTTCCACCTCATTTTGTGGGCAGTGAGCACATAGCCTGTCTTCTCTTGAGAGCCAGGTCTGCCTACGGTGGCCTTTCTCAATAGCAAGGCTATGCTCACTGAGTCTGTACATGTGAACAGAGCCCGAGGACCAGCTTGCTTAGGGGACTCTTCCCGAAAGGTTCATCTCTCTTTAGGTGATGGCTTTGTTATGGAAAGTTTGGGAATTGCTTCCTTTTAGGTGGTTGTAGAACTTAATGTCTGTTTTCTGGATTTTGATAATTAGTGGGTATTGGCCTAATTCTGCTCCGCATGCATCATTTGGTGTTTTACATTGTACACTGAGGACATTTTTGCAGAATTCTGCAGGCAGTCTCAACTTTGTGTTTTTCCCATTTTATGAATCCGTGGTTGGTGGTTGGTGAGCGGACCCAGGATCCCACAACTATAAAGGGCAATGAGTTCTATAACTGATTCAAGTATTTTAAGTCAGATCCTAATTGGTATCCTAATTGATATCCTAATTGGTATCCTAATTGATATCCTAATTGGTATCCTAATTGGTATCCTAATTGATATCCTAATTGGTATCCTAATTGGTATCCTAATTGGTATGCCCTATGTAAGTTCTTTTTGATGGCATAGAAGAACCTTCTTGTCTTGTCTCTCAGATTGTTCACAGCTTTGTGGAAGTTACCTGTGGCGCTGGTGTTTAGGCCGAGGTATCTATAGTTTTTTGTGTGCACTAGGGCAATGGTGTCTAGATAGAATTTGTATTGGTGGTCCTTGCAACTGGACTTTTTTTTAAACACCATTATTTTTTGGTCTTATTGAGATTTACTGTCAGGGTCCAGGTCTGACATAAGATCTAGGTGCTGCTGTAGTCCCTCCTTGGTTGGGGACAGAAGAACCAGATCATCAGCAAAGAGTAGACATTTGACTTCAGATTCTAGTATGGTGAGGCCGGGTGCTTCAGTGCCCACGCCAATTCGCTGATAAATATTTTGAAGAGGGTGGGGCATAAGCTGCATCCCTGACTCACCCCACGGCCCTGTGGAAAGAAATGTGTGTGTTTTTTGTCAATGTTAACGGTTTATGTACATGGATTTTATAATGTCGCATGTTTTCCCCCAACACCACATTCCATAAATTTGTATAGGTAAATGCCAAATTGAATCAATAAAGCATGAGAAGATGCTTTTCTTTTTTTTTTAAATCAACAAAGCATGAGAAGATGCTTTTCTTTTTTTTTTTTTTGCTTTTGTTTTGTTTGTTAAGGGTGAATACATGGCCTGTCATACGGTCATTTGGTAAAAAGTCAATTTGACATTTGCTCAGTACATTGTTTTCATTGAGCAAATATACACTGCTCAAAAAAATAAAGGGAACACTAAAATAACACATCCTAGATATGAATGAATTAAATGTTCTTATTAAATACTTTACATAGTTGAATGTGCTGACAACAAAATCACACAAAAATGATCAATGGAAATCAAATTTATCAACCCATGGAGGTCTGGATTTGGAGTCACACTCAAAATTAAAGTGGAAAACCACACTACAGGCTGATCCAACTTTGATGTAATGTCCTTAAAACAAGTCAAAATGAGGCTCAGTAGTGTGTGTGGCATTCTCCTGATGAGGTGGCGGATGGTCTCCTGAGGGATCTCCTCCCAGACCTGGACTAAAGCATCCGCCAACTCCTGGACAGTCTGTGGTGCAACGTGACATTGGTGGATGGAGCAAGACATGATGTCCCAGATGTGCTCAATTGGATTCAGGTCTGGGGAACGGGCGTCCATAGCGTCATACCTTCATCTTGCAGGAACTGCTGACACAATCCAGCCACATGATGTCTAGCATTGTCTTGAATTAGGAGGATCCCAGGGCCAACCGCACCAGCATATGGTCTCACAAGGGGTCTGAGGATCTCATCTCGGTACCTAATGGCAGTCAGGCTACCTCTGGCGAGCACATGGAGGGCTGTGCATGACTGACCCACCGCCAAACCGGTCATGCTGGAGGTTGTTGCAGGCAGCAGAACGTTCTCCACGGCGTCTCCAGACTCTGTCACGTCTGTCACATGTGCTCAGTGTGAACCTGCTTTCATCTGTGAAGAGCGCAGGGCACCAGTGGCGAATTTGCCAATCTTGGTGTTCTCTGGCAAATGCCAAATGTCCTGCACGGTGTTGGGCTTTAAGCACAACCTCCACCTGTGGACGACGGGCCCTCATACCACCCTCATGGTGTCTGTTTCTGACCATTTGAGCAGACACATGCACATTTGTGGCCTGCTGGAGGTAATTTTGCAGGGCTCTGGCAATGCTCTTCCTGCTCCTCCTTGCACAAAGGCGGAGGTAGCGGTCCTGATGCTGGGTTGTTGCCCTCCTACGGCCTCCTCCACGTCTCCTGATGTACTGGCCTGTCTCCTGGTAGCGCCTCCATGCTCTGGACACTACGATAACAGACACAGCAAAACTTCTTGCCACAGCTCGCATTGATGTTCCATCCTGGATGAGCTGCACTACCTGAGCCACTTGTGTGGGTTGTAGACTCCTTCTCATGCTACCACTAGAGTGAAAGCACCGCCAGCATTCAAAAGTGACCAAAACATCAGCCAGGAAGCATAGGAACTGAGAAGTGGTCTGTGGTCACCACCTGCAGAACCACTCCTTTATTGGGGGTGTCTTGCTAATTGCCTATAATTTCGACCTGTTGTCTATTCCATTTGCACAACAGCATGTGACATTTATTGTCAATCAGTGTTGCTTCCTAAGTGGACAGTTTGATTTCACAGAAGTGTGATTGACTTTGAGTTACATTGTGTTGTTTAAGTGTTCCCTTTATTTTTTTGATCAGTGTATAAGTCTGCTGTTAATGATAATGCAGAGGATTTTCCCAAGGTTGCTGTTGATGCATATCCCACGGTAGTTATTGGGGTCAAATTTGTCTCCACTTTTGTGGGTTGGGGTGATCAGTCCTTGGCTTCGAATATTGGGGAATATGCCAGAGCTTTGGATGATGTTAAATAGTTTAAGTATAGCCAATTGGAATTTGTGGTCTGTATATTCTATAATTTAATTTAGGATACCATCAACAGCACAGGCCTTTTTCGGTTTGAGGGTTTGCATTCTTTCCTGTAGTTCATTCAGTGTAATTGGAGAATCCAGTGTGTTCTGGTGATATTTAATAATTGACTCTAGGATTTGATCATGTATATGTTTTTGCTGTTTGTTCATTGTTATAGAGCCAAACAGATTGGAGAAGTGGTTTATCCATACATCTCCATTTGTCATGACTTCCACCGAAGTTGGTCCCTCTTCGTGTTCGGCGGTCGACTTCACCAACTAGCCATCGCTGATCCATTTTTCATTTTCCATTGTTTTTGTCTTGTCTTCCATCACACCTTGGTTGTAGTCCTGTAGCTCAGTTGGTAGAGCATGGCGCTTGTAACGCCAGGGTAGTGGGTTCGATTCCCGGGACCACCCATACGTAGAATGTATACACACATGACTGTAAGTCGCTTTGGATAAAAGCTAAATGGCATATATTATTATTATTTATTACACCTGGTTTCTATCCCATCAATGACATGTTGTGTATTTAACCCTCTGTTTCTCCTCCTGTCTTTGTCGGTGATTGTTTGTTGTATGTTTTGTGCAAGTCATGTTCTGGTGTGCGACGGGGTTTGGACCCTTTTATACTGAGTTGTTTTTAGCATTTATTAAACTGCTCCGTTTATACCAAGTTCACTCTCCTGCGCCTGACTTCCCTGCCACCAACACGCACCATTACACCATTCTGGATAGATAACTCTTCATGTTGTTGTTTGTTTAGTGTTTTCCAATTTTCCAAGAAGTGGTTATATTCTGATTCCTGACATGCTGATCCTTCTTTTTCCGTTGTGTATTTCTGTATTGTTTTAGGGATTCACCATAGTGAAGGCATAGGCTCAGGTTTTCTGGGTCTCTATGTTTTTGATTGGATAGGTTTCTCAAATTCTTAGGTTTTTGTGTTCTTCATCAAAACATTTGTCACTGTTGTTAATTTCTTAGGTAGTCTGCTTGAAGTGTTTTGATTTGTTAGGGAAGCTGAGAGGTCAAATATACTGTTTAGGTTTTCTACTGCCAAATTTACACCTTCTCTATGACAGTGAAACATTTTGTCCCGGAAGTTGTCTGAAAGGGATTGAATTGGTTGTTGGCTCATAGTTTTGGGGGTTTATGCATGTCATAATATAATCCAGTTCCTTTGGCTTTGATGCCTCATGATTGAGTATTTCTCTGTTCAATTAGAGTCATTTTGCTGTGATCTCTCTCTCAACACAACATTAATCTCCAGCTTTCAAATATCTCTCCATCCACGAGCTGTAAAAAACTATTTCCTGGCTGATTCAGGCTATTTCGTTAAGTTCATAAGAGAGAAATATATTTTAGTTTGGGAGTAATCCCATTCGTCATTATTTTGAAAAACAAAACCAAGACATTCTGTTCTGTTTCGGTCGTTGTGTTCTCCAGAATCAAAGACAACGTTACCCCACTGACTGGAGCAGAAACACCACAGAGAACATTTGTATAGAGAGAGACCACGTTGCCTGTTTACAACGGGCTACTACAGTATCTAGGACCTATGCCTTTCGCATTATAGCACAAAGCAGAATAGTCAGCGTAAATGAAAATGATTCATGCTCGGCGGCCAGACAACACATAGATAGAATCCAGTCCTCCGATGTTTAATTACTGTATCTGTGTTGTCAATGGAAGGTGAGAAAAGAGGCAGACAGACAGACCCAGTCCCCATTCTCCCATTCTGACAGAGCAGAAGGACAGACCCAGTCCCCATTTTCCCATTCTGACAGAGCAGACGGACAGACCCAGTCCCCATTCTGACAGAGCAGACGGACAGATCCAGTCCCCATTCTCCCATTCTGACAGAGCAGACGGACAGATCCAGTCCCCATTCTGACAGAGCAGACGGACGGACACAGTCCCCATTCTCCCATTCTGACAGAGCAGATGGACAGATCCAGTTCCCATTCTTCCATTGTGACAGAAATGACGGATGGACCCAGTCCCCATTCTGACAGAGCAGGCGGCCCCAGTCCCCATTCTCCCATTCTGAAAAAGCTGACGGACAGACCCAGTCCCCATTCTGACAGAGCTGACGGATGGATCCAATCCCGTTCTCCCATTCTGACAGAGCAGAAGGACAGACCCAGTCCCCCGACCGAAACGGATCCAGTCCCCATTTTCCATTCTGACAGAGCTGATGGACAGACCCAGTCCCCATTCTGACAAAGCAGACGGACAGACCCAGTCCCCATTCTGACAGAGCAGACGGACAGATCCAGTCCCCATTCTGACAGAGCAGACGGACAGACCCAGTCCCCATTCTGACAGAGCAGACAGACGGATCCAGTCCCCATTCTGACAGAGCAGACGGACAGACCCAGTCCCCATTCTGACAGAGCAGACGGACAGACCCAGTCCCCATTCTGACAGAGCTGATGGACAGACCCAGTCCCCATTCTGACAAAGCAGACGGACAGACCCAGTCCCCATTCTGACAGAGCAGACTAACGGACCCATTCCCCATTCTCCCATTCTGACAGAGCAGACCTACGGACCCATTCCCCATTCTCCCATTCTGACAGAGTGGAGCGATCGGACCCAGTCCCCATTCTCCCATTCTGACAGAGCAGACAGACGGATCCAGTCACCATTCTTCCATTGTGACAGAGTGGAGCGATCGGACCCAGTCCCCATTCTCCCTCTCTGACAGAGCAGACAGACAGATCCAATCCCCATTCTCCCTCTCTGACAGAGCAGACGGATGGACCCAGTCCCCATTCCCCCTCTCTGACAGAGCAGACAGACAGACCCAGTCCCCATTCTCCCTCTCTGACAGAGCAGATGGATGGACCCAGTCCCCATTCTCCCTCTCTGACAGAGCAGATGGATGGACCCAGTCCCCATTCCCCCTCTCTGACAGAGCAGACAGACAGACCCAGTCCCCATTCTCCCTCTCTGACAGAGCAGATGGATGGACCCAGTCCCCATTCCTCCTCTCTGATAGAGCAGACAGACAGACCCAGTCCCCATTCTCCCTCTCTGACAGAGCAGACAGACAGACAGACCCAGTCCCCATTCCCCCTCTCTGACAGAGCAGACAGACAGACCCAGTCCCCATTCTCCCTCTCTGACAGAGCAGACAGACAGACCCAGTCCCCATTCTCGCTCTCTGACAGAGCAGACAGACAGACCCAGTCCCCATTCTCCCTCTCTGACAGAGCAGACAGACAGACAGACCCAGTCCCCATTCTCCCTCTCTGACAGAGCAGACGGATGGACCCAGTCCCCATTCCCCCTCTCTGACAGAGCAGACAGACAGACCCAGTCCCCATTCTCCCTCTCTAACAGAGCAGATGGATGGACCCAGTCCCCATTCCCCCTCTCTGACAGAGCAGACAGACAGACCCAGTCCCCATTCTCCCTCTCTGACAGAGCAGACAGACAGACCCAGTCCCCATTCCCCCTCTCTGACAGAGCAGACAGATGGACCCAGTCCCCATTCTCTCATAGAGCGCTTTGCTTTCACAACCTGAGACAGTCCTCAGACCGAAGCTGCATCAGAAATAGCACTGAATTCCCTATCCAGAGCCCTGGTCAACAGTAGTGCACTATATAGGGAATAGAGTGAAATTTGAGACAAAACCAAACCCTCTTATTCACTAGACAGCAAAAATCTAAGTGGAGGGAATTTTGTGGCCAAACAGCGAGTTGAGTTTGCATCATAGAGGTGCTGAATGAGAGGTAACTTTTATATTATGGAGGTGGTGAATGGCTTTGACACCTCAGAAATGAGCTCTATTCAGGCGTACAATCGTCTCAGACACCTTCTCAAGCAGCAAGAGCACAGTATTTTGCACAACAATGGTGCCTGGCCTGCATCTTGTCTGAATAACAAGCGGAAGAAAATTCAGTGTAACGGTAGCTATCTATCTATGGCTGTCTGCCTGTCCGGGACTCAAACACAGCATTCACCCCTCTGGGCTCTGGCTTTGACGTTTAATCTCTAGGATGTGTCCCAAATGGCACCCTATTCCCTAGTACATCTATTTGGTAGTGCACTATAAAGGGAATAAGGTGCTTATTGAGATGCAGCCCCACAGATATGTTATTTCTAAAGGGGGCCCTAACATTTGGTTGGGCCCCCCTACCTCATGGGTAAAACAATTGAGTGGACTCCTTTTGATGGCGGTTGATGTTTCGTTTTAAAGTACATTTCCTGCAATTCTACACATTTTGCCACGGGGTGGATAGAATTTTAGACTAACTTACCAATCTAAAAAGTGTTAGCTGACATAGCTAATTGAGTGACTGTCAGAGATGATGCACAACCACATTTTGAAATTGCACCTTGTGTATTCTACTATTCTAACTCTCAACAGTAAATTGTGACCCCGACTGAGTTCCAAAATAAAACAAATGATAATATATATTTTTTTTTTTTCGGGGGCCCCCTAGCAGCCGGGTGCCCTAAGCGACCGTTTGTGCTGCTTTGGTCTTGGGCCGGCCCTGTCTAAAGGTCAACGCTCCATGTAACATGACAGTAATGGCAGGGACGGTCTACAGTACTAGTCATTGCCATTATTGCACTGCTTTTCCAATTCATAAAATGGGCTAATTTCAAAGAGCCATTTTACTAGGCTGATATCGTACTGTATGTCAATATCTCCAGGAATGGATGGCAATGGGGAGCACACACATACTGTATACTCTCTCATTGCCTCCACACCCTTTCAACTCACCATGTTGCAGTATTACAGTACTACATTTATACATGCATGCATAGTGTATAGCCTACATAGTGTATAGCCTACATAGTGTATAGCCTACATAGTGTATAGCCTATATAGTGTATAGCTTACATAGTGTATAGCCTACATAGTGTATAGCCTATATAGTGTATAGCTTACATAGTGTATAGCCTACATAGTGTATAGCCTACATAGTGTATAGCCTACATAGTGTATAGCCTACATAGTGTATAGCCTATATAGTGTATAGCTTACATAGTGTATAGCCTACATAGTGTATAGCCTACATAGTGTATAGCCTATATAGTGTATAGCTTACATAGTGTATAGCCTACATAGTGTATAGCCTACATAGTGTATAGCCTACTGGGCCTATGAGGGTGGAAGTATTATGTAGTTGGCATATCTGTTGTTGGAGATATGGCTGTAACAAATGACACTCATATAGGGCACTATAACATCCACGTTGTGGAGAACTCGGACTGAATAACGGAATCCAAACATTAAAAGGGAATTCAACAATATTCAACAATGAATTGAACTTAGTAGGAAATCAACTAAAGGTATTGAACTTAGTAGGAAATCAACTAAAGGTATTGAACTTAGTAGGAAATCAACTAAATGTATTGAACTTAGTAGGAAATCAACTAAAGGTATTGAACTTAGTAGGAAATCAACTAAATGTATTGAACTTAGTAGGAAATCAACTAAAGGTATTGAACTTAGTAGGAAATCAACTAAATGTATTGAACTTAGTAGGAAATCAACTAAAGGTATTGAACTTAGTAGGAAATCAACTAAATGTATTGAACTTAGTAGGAAATCAACTAAATGTATTGAACTTAGTAGGAAATCAACTAAATGTATTGAACTTAGTAGGAAATCAACTAAAGGTATTGAACTTAGTAGGAAATCAACTAAATGTATTGAACTTAGTAGGAAATCAACTAAATGTATTGAACTTAGTAGGAAATCAACTAAATGTATTGAACTTAGTAGGAAATCAACTAAAGGTATTGAACTTAGTAGGAAATCAACTAAATGTATTGAACTTAGTAGGAAATCAACTAAATGTATTGAACTTAGTAGGAAATCAACTAAATGTATTGAACTTAGTAGGAAATCAACTAAAGGTATTGAACTTAGTAGGAAATCAACTAAAGGTATTGAACTTAGTAGGAAATCAACTAAATGTATTGAACTTAGTAGGAAATCAACTAAATGTATTGAACTTAGTAGGAAATCAACTAAATGTATTGAACTTAGTAGGAAATCAACTAAATGTATTGAACTTAAGTTAATGATAATTTAGGAACAAAATGCATCAGTGATTTGTATTTTCCTGCAACTTTCTGAAAAAGCACAGGAGTGCCCCTGTCACTATTTATATACGCGATGCGCAAGTGTGTCTACACTATGTGTAGCCGTTAGCTATGATGCTAATGATAGCCTTCTCCTGGTTGATGGAAAGGCTTTCCCAAAATACCCCAATTAAATGTTAATTACAAAGTAGCCTATGGCAGAATGATATCATGATTTTTGCATCAATTCAGTGGCCATTTGTTTTACAAACTCTGCAATTAATTGAGTGCTACAGAAATATCGCTAACCAATCATGCCTCAGTGGGATCGCCAGGCTCCCCTGCCTCCACCGACTCGTCGGGTTTTCATGCCTCAGTCGGATCGCCAGGCTCCCCCGCCTCAGTCGGATCGCCAGGCTCCCCCGCCTCAGTCGGATCGTCAGGCTCCCCTGCCTCAGCTGGATCGCCAGGCTCCCCTGCAACAGCCGGATCGCCAGGCTCCCCTGCCTCAGCCGGATCGCCAGGCTCCCCTACCTCAGCCGGATCGCCAGGCTCCCCTGCCTCAGCCGGATCGCCAGGCTCCCCTGCCTCAGCCGGATCGTCAGGCTCCCCTGCCTCAGCTGGATCGCCAGGCTCCCCTGTCTCAGCCGGATCGCCAGGCTCCCCTGCCTCAGCCGGATCGTCAGGCTCCACTGCCTCAGCCGGATCGTCAGGCTCCACTGCCTCAGCCGGATCGTCAGGCTCCCCTGCCTCAGCCAGATCTCCAGGCTCCCCTGCCTCAGCCGGATCGCCAGGCTCCCCTGCCTCAGCCAGATCTCCAGGCTCCCCTGCCTCAGCCAGATCTCCAGGCTCCCTGCCTCAGCCAGATCACCAGGCTCCCCTGCCTCAGCCAGATCTCCATGCCAGATCTCCAGGCTCTCCTGCCTCAGCCAGCTCGCCGGGCTTTTATACCTTCACCGGATCGTCAGGCTCCCCTGTCTCACCCGGATCGCCAGGCTCCCCTGCCTCAGTCGGATCGCCAGGCTCCCCCGCCTCAGTCGGATCGCCAGGCTCCCCCGCCTCAGTCGGATCGCCAGGCTCCCCCGCCTCAGTCGGATCGTCAGGCTCCCCTGCCTCAGCCGGATCGCCAGGCTCCCCTACCTCAGCCGGATCGCCAGGCTCCCCTGCCTCAGCCGGATCGCCAGGCTCCCCTGCCTCAGCCGGATCGCCAGGCTCCCCTGCCTCAGCTGGATCGCCAGGCTCCCCTGTCTCAGCCGGATCGCCAGGCTCCCCTGCCTCAGCCGGATCGTCAGGCTCCACTGCCTCAGCCGGATCGTCAGGCTCCACTGCCTCAGCCGGATCGTCAGGCTCCCCTGCCTCAGCCAGATCTCCAGGCTCCCCTGCCTCAGCCGGATCGCCAGGCTCCCCTGCCTCAGCCAGATCTCCAGGCTCCCCTGCCTCAGCCAGATCTCCAGGCTCCCCTGCCTCAGCCAGATCTCCAGGCTCCCCTGCCTCAGCCAGATCTCCAGGCTCCCCTGCCTCAGCCAGCTCGCCGGGCTTTTATACCTTCACCGGATCGTCAGGCTCCCCTGCCTCAGCCGGATCGCCAGGCTCCCCTGCCTCAGCCAGATCGTCAGGCTCCCCTGCCTCAGCCAGATCGTCAGGCTCCCCTGCCTCAGCCGGATCGTCAGGCTCCCCTGCCTCAGCCGGATCGTCAGGCTCCCCTGCCTCAGCCAGATCACCAGGCTCCCCTGCCTTAGCCAGCTCGCCGGGCTTTTATACCTTCACCGGATCGTCAGGCTCCCCTGCCTCAGCCGGATCGCCAGGCTCCCCTGCCTTAGCCAGCTCGCCGGGCTTTTATACCTTCACCGGATCGCCAGGCTCCCCTGCTTCCACCGGCTGGTCAGGCTCTCCTGCCTCAGCTGGCATGACAGGTTCCCGCACTTCAGCAGTGGTGACCGGTCCACTCCTGATCCCCGGGTTCGTCGGCGTCCTGCGGCTGGAGCCGCACATCGGGGAGAGGGTACTGTCATGTATACTCCCTCTCCGGCCTCGAGGTCATCAGGCTGCTGATTATCCCGCACACCTGTCACCATCGTCAAGCTCACCAGCGCCTCATGACACTCACCTGGACTCCATCACCTCCTTGATTATCGTCTCTATATCCGTCACTCCCCTTGGTTCTTTCCTCAGGTGTTATTGACTCTGTTTTCATGTCGGTGCGTTGTTTGTGTTTGGTGTTTATTGTTTTGTTTATAAAACACTCCCTGTACTTGCTTTCCGACTCTCAGCGTCCATCGTCACACTTGCGTCAAAGGATAACTACATCCAAAGATTAAAATGTCTTTAATTTTTCACAGACCTCAAAAGTGGTCTCCTGATGTGGTTTAATCATTGACGTGGACTTAGAACACCCCATTTGTTTTTCTTTGTTTTCATTTGTTTTGAGAGAGAAAACTGAAACCTGGAAAAACAGAATTTGGTGAAACTGTACAAGGCCCTACTCATATCTCTGAGGTGAAATATCCTCTTTGATTCCAGAGAGGATTGTTATCATGATGAGTGACAGGGCTCGATTGATTTACCCACAATAACAACAATATTATTCTCATTGCCCGATTCTCCGCCTCTCAGTAAGAGCTAGCCATAATAATGTCTGAACGGGCTTCTGTTGTATGTGTGGATGTCATTACAGTGTCAAAATAACGTGAGTGTAAGACCTGTTGTCATTCTTATCCTGTTATCCCCTTCTGCCTTCTCAGGAGTTGATGGTAACAATACACTGTAACGTGCATCCATTTTGAATTTGGTTTGCCCGTCTGCTGTATGCCCATGTGTCACTGCAGTGTAGAGATAATGATTCTAAGAATCAGGGTGTCTGATATCTCTGCTGTCTGTTAAAGCTTTGCAGATGAAAGCGAGGCACGGGCACGTGGAACGCCATCCCACTGAAACGTCATGGACTGATAATGGGATTATTAGGATGATCAGGAGTAAACCATTCCTACAGAGTGAAATAGCGTGTTTCAACCCAGAAGATTAGGTAGAAGGTCAGAAATGTACATTTTTTTCAAAGCGTGAATAGGAGTCTGAAGGAAACAAGTGAAGATAACATTACTAGGTATAATATATTTCAGACAAAACAACATGTGTGTATTGATATTATAAAGCATTGGATTATAATTACACTGCTAAAAATATGAACAATTTCATACACATCACGGACGAACTGAAATGGTCCAACCGCAATTTCATACACATCACGGACAAACTGAAATGGTCCACCTGCAATTTCATACACATCACGGACAAACTGAAATGGTCCACCTGCAATTTCATACACATCACGGACAAACTGAAATGGTCCAACCGCAATTTCATACACATCACGGACAAACTGAAATGGTCCAACCGCAATTTCATACACATCACGGACAAACTGAAATGGTCCACCTGCAATTTCATACACATCACGGACAAACTGAAATGGTCCACCTGCAATTTCATACACATCACGGACAAACTGAAATGGTCCACCTGCAATTTCATACACATCACGGACAAACTGAAATGGTCCACCTGCAATTTCATACACATCACGGACAAACTGAAATGGTCCAACCGCAATTTCATACACATCACGGACAAACTGAAATGGTCCACCTGCAATTTCATACACATCACGGACAAACTGAAATGGTCCACCTGCAATTTCATACACATCACGGACAAACTGAAATGGTCCAACCGCAATTTCATACACATCACGGACAAACTGAAATGGTCCACCTGCAATTTCATACACATCACGGACAAACTGAAATGGTCCACCTGCAATTTCATACACATCACGGACAAACTGAAATGGTCCAACCGCAATTTCATACACATCACGGACAAACTGAAATGGTCCACCCGCAATTTCATACACATCACGGACAAACTGAAATGGTCCACCCGCACAGACAGTGGTGAAGAAGGCACAACAGCGCCTCTTCAACCTCAGGACGCTGAAGAAATTATGCTTGTCTCCTAAAACCCTCACAAACTTTTACAGATGCATCCTGTCAGGCTGCATTATTGCCTGGTATGGCAACTGCACTGCCCATAACCGCAAGGCTCTCCAGAGGGTGGTGAGGTCTGCACAACCACAAGGCTCTCCAGAGGGTGGTGAGGTCTGCACAACCACAAGGCTCTCTAGAGGGTGGTGAGGTCTGCACAACCACAAGGCTCTCCAGAGGGTGGTGAGGTCTGCACAACCACAAGGCTCTCCAGAGGGTGGTGCGGTCTGCACAACCACAAGGCTCTCCAGAGGGTGGTGAGGTCTGCACAACACATCACCGGGGGCAAACTACCTGCCCTCCAGGACACCTACACCACCCGATGTTACAGGAAGGCCATAAAGATCATCAAGGACAACAACCACCTGAGCCACTGCCTTTTCACCCCGCTATCATCCGCTATCATCCAGAAGGCGAGGTCAGTACAGGTGCATCAAAGCTGGGACCGAGAGACTGAAAAACAGCTTCTATCTCAAGACCATCAGACTGTTAAACAGCCACCACTAACACAGAGAGGCTGCTGCCAACACACTGACTTGAAAACACTGGCCACTTTATTAAGTGGATCACTAGTCACTTTAATAATGTTTACATATCTGACATTACTCATCTCATATGTATATACTGTATTTTATACCATCTATTGCATTTTAGCCTATGCCGCTTGTTGTGGAATTGTTAGATTACTTGCTATATATTGCTGCACTGTTGGAACTAACATCTGCTAACCATTTGTATGTGACCAATACAATTTGATTTGATGTAAAAAAATATGTGGAGTGCACTATAAAATGATTGTCGCATCTTGCTTTTTTATTAGCCCCGAACATCTATCATCCTTTAAATCCTCCATATTTGATTATTTATCTCCTAAAGATCAATCAATTCCTCCTTCTATCATCATGTTTTACCGTCCCTCTAACACTAACATATTATCATCTAGAGAGTTCCCATGATCCTCTACTCTGGGTATTGCACGATGCCTGTGAGGAGTGGTGTGTGTGTGTGTGTGTGTGTGTGTGTGTGTGTGTGTGTGTGTGTGTGTGTGTGTGTGTGTGTGTGTGTGTGTGTGAGGTGCTGCCTTACATAAAGTTTGACATTCATTGCATCTGTGATAGAAG